>NC_141826.1:15562500-15887500 GCF_982586985.1 Callionymus lyra
TCCGTCACTGAACACGAGTTACAGGAAGTGGAGAGTATTTGGTGACAAAGTGCTACAAATTCAACATCTGCCCGGAAGATAAATAGTTGAGTAATCGGTCGATATATGCGCACTCAGGCGGAGCATACCGCTGCCAAGAAGCTCATCTCAGTCTTGGCTTGAACAAACAATCAAATAATTAAAACAGTTGCTTGCGGTCCATAAAAAATCCAGGTCTTTAGTTCGAGTCCCACAGAGGGTTTTTATCTGTTTGTATTTTTGTATAACTGTGTGAAATCTGGCCATTGGCAGATGTTTGGACGCTCTCAGTGCTTTTGTGGTCGTTATTAGGGCTGGGTATCGATCGAAAATTTTCATGTACTGATTTCGATGTCTTCACTTTTAAACTGGTTCCTGAACAATACTTTTTGCGATAACAATTTTATAAGATCAGTTCCTATATAGAAAAATACAGAGTACACATATAACCACTCTTGATTCATGGGTATTTTTAATAAGTAAATAATATCCAGAGTTCTTAAGAAAAATCCTTACATTTACCAAAACACGAAGCAATATGAAATATTAAAGAAATAGATTTATAGTGGGTCAAAGGATGGATACACTCACAAAAAAATGATAGTTTGAAACCAACCTAGTTGTTATTTAATACAAAAATGTAGGTTGTTTATGGCTACAATAAATATGTTGTTTATCTAATGCTTTCTGCTTCCTATAAATTAAACTCTTCCAGCAGAGATTTTGGGAAGGAAAAAATGGAAGTGAAATCCTTTGACGGGTCACTTGAGTGACTTGCCTTACACTTCACTTGGCTTCTTTGGCCCCCGGGCAACGAAATAGGGTAACCAGGCAACCAGGCTAATCCCTGTGAAGGAAGCAACCTCCGTCTTGACTATGAAAACAATTCTGACATAACCGGGTGGAGGAAAGAAACAAGTGTCTACTCGTTTGTTGATCACGACAAGATCAAGACTGTCTTAAAAGAAGAAGAAGAAGAAAAACAGTGTCATCTGTTACATCCCCAACATCATTAAAAATATTGAAATATGTTTATTTTTGAAACTGAAAAACGTATAGTAATATTTTATACTTTTGTTGAATATTTTAAAGCCATTTTTTTTATTCAATTTCAAAACTACGACTATCGTGACTCTGTTAAAGCACAGACTCTTCCTAAAAACTTGTTTTTTTTCTGTGCAGTGATGCTGATCTCAGGTCTGTGATCTCTCTCCACCTTCAGCAGAAAATAATTAAATAAATCTTCTCCACACTCCATAAAGTCGCTTCAGGTATATTTTCAACTCAATATTGCACTTAAAAAGGCTTCGACAGACGTTCCTGCCCTGAGCGCTTTCCACTCAAAGTAAACAAAACCGGCTCTAAAATACAGAATATCTGAGGCTTGATTCTCGACTCCATACAGAAGCTCTTGACGCAGGATTGTGTAAAAGTTTCTTGGTCAACGTGAGCACATGACATTCCACAGCCTCGCTGTTTACTCTTGATAGGTTTGTTTAGGCGTTTCAATGAGTTTATCTCAGCTTGAGTAAGAAAAGTCCAGGAATGTCGGGTTCTTTTGGGGAGAGTGTGAACTTGTGTCACCTTGTGGACGAAATAGATAGATGGATAGATGGATAGATAGATAGATAGATAGATAGATAGATAGATAGATAGATAGATAGATAGATAGATAGATAGATAGATGGATGGATGGATATCTTCTTCTTGAGGCTGAATGTTCCCTGACTGTTGTCATTTCTGAGCTGAACATTTTTGAGAGCTTGTTTAGGGTCAGATTTTGGGATACTTGAAAATTAAGTTCATTAATTAAGTTAGTCATTGTTTTTTGGTCTTTCATGGACAAAAACTAATTTAAATCCTTTAATTTATGTATTGTAATTTACCCCCTTGACATCACCTGCACAGATCGTTCAGTTGCTGGAGCACAAGGCCCTGGACCCCAAACCTGCAGCATTCCATTCCCTGATTCTGCATTTGTCAGTTTTACTTGGTTGTCTTGGGTCCAGAGCTGTGTGGTGTAGAAACTAAGCTATCTAAAATCTATCTAAAAATTCAATTTGTGGCCACAAATTTTTTTTTACGACATCATGTCAGTGGCTGCCGTACATTACTAATTTTTCTTGATTCAAAACTTGCGTAGCGGTGTAAATGTTTTTATTCTTATTTAGTTTCTTTAAAATTGACTCCTGACTCAGGAACAGGAACATCCCTTCCATCTCAACAACTTTTTTCCATTAAATTAAACTATACTAACCAAAGAATTTATTTTTTAAATAGTTATTATTTATTATGCAATATTAAATGTGAAGAAATATGTGTAAAATATCTTTATACCATCTATCTCGACAGCAATGCATACTGTTATTTCTTAGTTTCAAATTCAGAAATGTTGCAAGTCGGTAAAGTCAGAAATTCTGGCTCTTAAAAAGACGAATTTCGTATTCATAGTTACATAAACAAGTGCCTCTTCTTTTTAAAGTAACTAATGTGAAAACCCAACTCTCTTGACTCACTCACAAGTCCTTCATCATGACCATGTTTTGAAGTTATCACTTTATAAAGTTCTCCCCCTTCTGAGCACTCAGCGAACGAGAGGTTACGAGAGCAAAGTCCATAAATGCATTGCAATGTAATGTAAATATTTCAATAAAAAGAGAGTTTTGTACAAACGGACACATACTGATGAGTACAGTAAAGGTCCAAGATCAATTTAAGAGACACTTAAATCAACACATTAGTTGCTCTTCAACATGGCCTGTAAGTGCTGCCAAAGAATGCCATTCAAGGCTTTTACATTTATGAAAACCTCCAAATCTACATTGTTGTATTTTCTTTTATCCATCCATTAATGTGATCAAGGTCTTGCATTATTTCAGACAAAGTGTTGATTGTGCTTTTAAAGTGTCAAAACATGCAGAAACAAACAAAATCATTTTGGCCTCAGCCGTCGCTAGGCAACCGGATGGAGGAGCCTTCTTCTCCTCTCCCTGGAGATGATTCAGTCTCCAGTCAAAATGTAAATGAAGTGCAGCTCAGTTCTATTGAACTTTCTTTGTTTATTTATTTCTCTTTTTTGTCATGTTATAAAAAAAAAAACCTTGGCTGGTATTGCAAATCGAAACAAGAGTGAACCGCAAAAGGACGAAAAAAAGAAAAGCTGAATTTATTGTTTTCTCTCTAACAAGAGTGAGTTTGATTAAATCGTGGCTCACGTCAAGTCTTTACCAGCTGCAATAACTCCACAAATCTCCTCTCAGGTCAAATTGTATATCACCGCCTTGGTTCTGCTTGTGTGCGTTCATGAATTTACATCTTTCTGCTGGAAATATAGTCTCATGAATAACTGCTTCAGCTCCCACGGCATAAACTCCTCGACGCAACCTAAAAAGTAGAAGTTGACTGGAAGGAAGGTTGACTTTTTGTTTTATGTGGACGGATTGTTGAAATATACATGTTTTTCCCCCAAAACTCGTTTACAAAATCAGGTCAAGATGACGGTATACGCTGTTGGCTGATGATATGCTAGTGTACTCGTCGCTTTGTGTATTTTTGGAGTGTGGGAAGAAACCAGAGTGCCTCGAGGAAACTGGGGCTGGAGAAAACTTTACTTTACTTTGAGGCTGAAGCCTTAACCTCCTCATGATCCAACGTCGTTGTCACTTAGGGCAGTGGTCCTCAGCCCCCGGTCCGGGGGGTCCTTGGTTACCAGGCCGCTCAGAAAGATTATATTATTGATTATTACTGTCTGAAATGTATTTTGTTTTGACAAAAACATGGTATTTTCTCTGAGGTAAAATTAGCTTGCGATTCAAGACACAAGCTTAACCTGTAAACTAGTAAAAATGAGTGAAACACAAACTGAATACAATTCATTTTTACCGTTTTTATCTGAAGGGTGGTCCATGAATATAATGCTGACATAATACAGTGGTGCAAAAAACCTTTGGAGACCCCTGACTTAAAATTATTGTAACTGTTGAACCATTTCAGTTCATCGATCCACTTGGACGTCTGAACCATTTATCTGAACTATCCATATCTATCCTCTTATCTATTCCCTTTTTACTCTAATATATCCTAGGGTTGTCACAATACAGACGTTTTTGTTTTTTAACTGGATACCAATACTACTATTCAATACAACAAATTAGGAAAATAAATAAAAAAGACCCTATACTTAAAATAAAATGCCAAATAATAACCTATTTTACAATGTGTAACAATTAAGACAACCAAACTTTGAATATTTATAATAAAAAAGCAGAAACTGTGCCCATCAAGCAGCACCTGAAAGCCCCACCTGCTCAGCTACAAAAACAATAACGGACTTGTTGTAGTTGTTGGTTTGACAAACGGCCCTTAAGGAAAGTCCTTGGCACCACTTCAGCCTAACTGACGTGAACACGCAACACTGGTGACAGAACCTCCGAGGCGACGGCGACGACTACAGTGAGATTGAAACACGACTTCACTTCGACCCGTCGAGCATCGCCTGAGATTGTTTTCTCTTAATCGCTTCTCAAAGCAAAAGAAAACAAGTCGGCAACAAGTGGAATAACATGGCTCACTTGTCACGGAGGAGAACCAGAAGTTGAATAGAAGATTTATTAAAGAGGTTAAAGAAGATTGTGGAGCCACGAGAGAGATCTTTTACGATGATTTTAATATGAAAACTTGAATTATTAAGTTTAAAATTGCCACATTTCGTCTCATTTATGTGGCCAGCGGGGGGGCTTTATCCGAGAGGCTGTAATGTAACTCGGAAATTCAGTGCTGATGACGAAAGAACATTCATTGTTTTGGGGTTGATCGGACCCCCCGCTTTCTTCATTTCCTCTCCAGCTCTCAAGTGCAATTGCTCCGAGGTCCCAGATATCCCTCTATTAGGGTTTGACAGGAGAAGCTGTCACGACACAATCCTCCGCCGTCTGTCTCGCCGGGGATCTACGTTCCACACCAGTTTAGACCGACTCCGCCGACCGACCAACAAAAGAAACGGCAGTGCTGTCTTCGCCCAGCAGGGGGGGGCTGCACCAGGCATTGTCTCAAGCGAGGTATTCCCAGCAGAGGGTCGGCACAGAATGTTGTTGTCTTTTAATAACCGTCTTGGATGAAGGCTTCGCTGATGTCGCAGGTTGCCGAGGGTTCACTCCTTTTATTTTAGATGAATGAATGTTTGATGATGCCATTTTTTTTTGGGGGGGGGGGGGGGGGGGGGGCAGCCACAAATGAATTATTTAGCGACGAGCCCAGAGAGACGTCGGAGTTTTGTCTGGCCTGGTTTCTCTGGATTAGAAAGTTCAGGACTGAGTAAAGGACTAATTAGAAACTCCTTGTCTTCATTTGAACACTCCAGGCCTGGACTTTAATTAACGTTAACATGGAAATAAGCTGCTAAAAAATGAAAGTAGCAGTGGAGACAAAAAGGGGCGAGGATTAGATTCTCTACATTTATGTATGGTTTGCAGAAAGAGGGTCTTCATGGGTAAGGGAAAAACTTACCTTTTTAGATAAATAAAAGTCTCAGCCAGCAGCGATGTACCGCCATGTTGGAAATGGTGTTGCCAGGTTGGTTCAGTTTCCTCCATTTTTTGACTTTGTTAAAAAATAAATCACAGGCTTAAAAAAAGTTTTTTACATGTGAACTGAGTGATAGATGATGTTTTTCATTGCTTTTTTTTACTCTCATTGGCTAGTTTAATGTTTAATTTAAGCTATTATTTAGATCTAGCAACCCATCCAGGAATGGCTGCAGCTTTCTCTCATTTTTTAACCCTTGTGTTATTTGAGGGTCCGAAGGCGTGAAAACAAACGTGTTTGTGGTATCCCTTGTATTGTCTCTGGGTCAGGGTGAACAACCTCAACAACTGCATTTATATTTGTGGAAACCAACAAGGTCCTTCACTTTCACTCAAAGGCGACACAAGGGGTACCTCAAACACATTATTTTTCGGGCCTTGGGGTCACCTTGACCCAGAGATAACACTAGGGTTAAAAGCAATCTTGACTTTAAATTCTATGCATTTTTGTATTAATTTAATAATTCGTTTTTTATATGCATTCTTTATATTCTGATTATTTTTTTTCATTTGTTCTTTTCACCTTGGTTGGCTGCTGTGTGGTCACCTGAACCCTAACTTCACAAATTAATTACCCCAATGCAAAAACAAAGCTCCCTCCGTCCATCTAAATATATTAAATTCTCAGTTTGATCTATTTTCCAGGAGTCCTCAAACAACTGTGCTTTCCATTAGAGGCAGTAATTATTAAAATGTCAAGTGTTTCTGGACCAGCAAAGTCTTGGAGAAACGGTGGAACTTGACCTGGGATCAGCTCCGCAGTCGCAGCGTTTGCAGCGAGTCCTTGAGAGTCGGCGGCCGACATTCCTGTCTTGATGCAGACCCGCTCTTTAGATCCAATCAGCATCTGGCACTCAGCGGCTCGCTCGGGAGTCGCTACCTGATCTGGCATCAAACCAGAGCCGCGTGTTCAAACCAACCACCAAAATTCAGGATCGTGTTGATGTGAGCGAACAAGTGAATGTGCAGATGTGAGAAAACTATTTTCGTTCTCATGAGTAACCCCCCCCCCCCACGCGACCTACATTTCACTCCGGACGACTAATCGAAGCTGCTACTCGCTGATTGCTCTAAAGTTGCGGGTCAAAGGTCGTGTGGATTGAGTGTCGACAGAGGTGTATCTACTCGCTCCAGGTTCTAGTATCACATTCCTGTGTAGTCCTTGTCCTGTGGCGCGAGAAACACACTTCATTTGATCAAAAATATCTGAACAACCGTTTTAATTGGAACTACTGTAACCACACAAAAATGCACACATCAAATTCATCAAGGATTTTTTTTTGTGTGTGTATTATTTAACATTTGGCATAGGGAGGCCTGAAGGGACATTTAAAAAAGAAAAACCTTTTGGGTGTTCAGAAACTTTTTTAATTACATTTTTTTTTATACATCCATAGCATTATCTTTGTTAAGTGAAACTCAATATTTTAAATAATAATAAATCAATAAAATAAAATAAAAACACCAGTAGGATTAAAAAAAAAACAACTAAATAGCTTTAATATTTTTTCAAAGAACAGAATAATTTTCCAACTGAAAATTTACAATTTTGTCGTTTTTAGTTATTGTTTGATGAGGTTTCATAGGTCTGTATATTTAAAAGCCACTAGATCACACTTTCTTCTTTATAGTATTTGACAATAAACAATAAAACCTCTCTTTTTTAAGTGTGAGAGCGCCCCATATTGATCTTTTTATCTGGAACCTCAAGGCCTGGTGGTTATCTTGCTGTACGTTCCTCCTAGTTTGATTCCCATCGAAGTACATTAGGTCTGTGCAATATACCGGTTTGTATCAAGAAGCTCATAATTTTAATTATGATGTGAATCTTTCACATACCACTAAACAATTTCAAAAACGTCTACTGCAGGAATATTTTTTCAGCGGGGACTCATTTCACTGCCACACTATAAGAGCGGCTGCACAGTAAAGCAGGAAAGACCCCTCAAAGCAAAGAGTCAATATGATTTTTTTTTTTTAAAGAAGAGCCATGTTTGTTGGCTTCAAGCGTCCGGACCAAGCGCTTGTTTTTGGCAGCTAGCAGTGGCATCTTTGTCTGCAGTGAACAGTCATAGATCCATTCAGGACATTAAAGGAACTACATCTAAGAGAAAGACATGGCAGTGGTTCGAGACAACTATGGTGGTCACATATCACCTCGCCAAGGATACAATCCCAGTTGAAATTGTTACTTCTTTTTTAGATATTCACCTGTTTTTGATAAAAGATTAATCATTATTCATGCGATGAATATGTTCAATAAATATTTTGACTCAGCTATCATGCTTATTCTTAGCTACAAAACCGATATATTGAAAAACACTAAACTTCACATGATATTTTGGTCAACCTGCACAGTCCTACTGTCATGAAACCTTTTTTGACTTTGGCCAACTCTTGATTTATAGAAGTTTTCCTATGTATTCAAGTGCATCTTGTTTTAAGAAATATAAAATCAGCTCCTTTTTTCTATTTCTATTACCTTTTCTTTCTTAAAGGGCAACTTGTGTGAAAACCCAACAATCCTGACTCACTCACATGTTTCATATGTTGAAGTCTTCCTCTCCAAGCTGCAGTAAGTCTCTCATCATGACCATGTTTTGAACTTAATACTATATAAAGTTCTCGCCGGACTTAAATCTGGGCAAACGAGAGGTTACGAGAGCGGAGTCCATTATGACGTAATAATGGCTTCACTCCTCCTCCTGCCAGCTGGAATCAAGCCCTGCTTTGTTTATACAACAAGTCCCTTGGACTTACAGGATTGATGACGACTTTACAGACCTTGATGCTTGATCAGTGACAGCACAGTGGGTGTGGTTATATTAAACAAGATTTCATCTCCAGACAACTAAGTGTTTTCAGTGGGGAAGCCTTAAGATCATTTTCTAATGTAAATATTTCAATGAAAATAGTGTTTTGTACAAACAGACACGAACTGATGAGTACAACAGTCAACCGCCTAAGTCGAGCGCCGCTGATCAAAGCCCAAAACTCATTTCCACTCCGCGACTCGTCCTTTGAGCCTCTGATGTCGAGAGGAAACTCATTTGTCAGATTGGATGTATCACGCTGTTCTGCAGCCACAGCGAGAACTTCTGACATTATCAGCATATTTCACACGACTTAAAAGCAGAAATGTCTCGCTGAGACAGAGACACAAGTGGCTCCGGTCCTCAGAGGACCGACTGCGATGTCAGAGATGGATTAAACAAGTTTATTTCAAAGAGCTCTTGAGGCTTTTATTCATTAAACTTGCAGTAGTCATCACGCCTGAAGACATTTGGTTGAACCCTGTCTGAGGCTGATCGTCTACGTGCCACGTCAGCAACTTTTACGTCCTCACAAACAGCAGGTGGCGCTGCTACGAGCACCATCTCTGATGGAAGATTATTTAGAATCCTCTGGAGAATCTGAAACGTGTTCAGTGAAGTAACTTTGAGAACAGATTTTGAACCTCATTAAGCTTCCCTGAGTGCTCAATAAAAACTTCCTCGGTGACCTCTTCGCCACCTCGCAACCTTAAAACTACAAACAGCAGCCGGCTCGCCAGACTGGAGTCGAGAGAGTGTGAATACAAATGAAGACGGCAAAGAATCAGTGAGAGGGAACATGAGGAGAAAAGATCAGAGAATTAATTTGTAACAGAGGAACGGAGTAGGAGGTGAAGAAGAGAGTGCAGGCAGGGCGAACTGGTTAGCTCTTTCGTGTAGCAAAATGTTCCGTTTCTTTACATTTTATATCCGTCAGAAGGCAAAAGACAACTCTGCCCTTCCCTTTTCTTGGGTATTTCCAGGAGTCTTGAGTAAAAGAAAGATGTGGAAGCTTTAATAGGAAGTTAAATTGAATAAAGTATTTGAATTCCTTGAAGAAGATGTCGGTGTTTAAGATAAGATAAGTGATTATGTTAGAATGAAAGTAACACTGATGAAGGAAAGGAATTTGGTTGGGTAAAGGAAACAGACTACGCAGATTGAGCATCAAAGCAACATCAAATGATTGTGTAAAGCTCTTTTTATCTATGTACTTTAACTATTTATCTTATCTTATTATTATTATTATAACCAATCTAGCTACATTTTGTTCGCCCAACGACAAAAATGGCTAAATATTTTGTGTCTTTTACACCTCCAGTCTAGAAGAATCGTTGGATGTCAGCAGGTTACCACACTTGTATTAAATAAGCGTTTGCATGTGTGACCTCCGTGTCTGTCTGTATTAGCGATGGAATCTGCCGTGTCACTCCGACCTCATGTTTTTTTTGTTGTTTCTTTCATTTTTGTCTCCATAGCGACACCATGCCCAAGCGGTTGGCTCTCATCTGCTTCCTGTCTCTGGTCATGCTGATGAGCATCCTGGGAAACCTGCTGGTCATGGTGGCCGTCTGCAAGGACCGTCAACTCAGGTACAATTCCCGGGACTCAAGACATACAACATCTCATTTGTGTACTTGTGTGTGTTGAATGTTTCAAATACATGTTTGGCCAAAATCAGTCTTTAGAAATGTCAGCTTAGACATCCAGGAGAGACTCGTATTAGAGGCGCTTGTTCGAATGAGAATCTTTTTGAGGTGTCTCTGGTATCTGGACGTGATGTTTCTCCAGGGAGGTTTTCCTAGACTACCGAGAAACTCGGACTCTCCCTAGTCTTTCTTGCATCTCCAGAGTAGTTGTAGAATCTCGGGGGCTTGTTCTTAAGTGAGGGAAGGATAGAGATTAAGGGTCTCTTCAGTGTATCAACCATTAAGACTTGCTGGAGGTGGAAAGGTAGAGCTGAGCCAGAAGACAAAATCATCAGTGAAGTTGTCCCGACTCAGTCTAAGAGAGCAAAGCTGTGTCATCCAGGAGAGTCGCATAGTAGAGTCAACTCTCTCCCAAGGTTACCTTGTCAAGGATGGACTTTTTCATAGTAAATTGTGGGTGGAGGCCCAGGGTAGACCCAGGACACGGTGGTCAGATTACGTCTCTCTTTGGAGACAGGAAAGTCTTCTGCTGCCGCCAACCATGGACAACAATGAAGCAAATTTATGAATATACTTTATTGGCCTAAAAAAGCCACGTAATGCATTGCAGCTTCTAGTATCAAAACCCCCAAAACCAAAGAATGAAACCAAAGGGTTTCGATTGAACTAATTTTAAATATTCATACTCTGAGTTGATTACGAAAGTTAAGATTGGGACCTTTCACAACATCAAAATTGTTTAAAAACTCACCAACATTTTGTTGGTTGTTTTGTCCTTGTTTACACGCAAGAGAATCCACAAAGGAGTCTCTCTCCAGGAGAAACAACACTCCAGGAGCTGCTATTTTCTATCCCGTCGAGGGATTTTGGTGAATCTCCCTCGCTGTCCTCTCCTGGAGCGTTTGCAGAAACAAGAGAAGAGCGAAAGTTTATACGCCTGAACTTTGATTCTGAACCCACCGAACTATCCGTTCAGCTTCGGTGTCGCTTCCATTATTCCTGTTAAATTAATCTGCGTCAGTGAGACGGTCGTCAGATCCGTCGGTAATTATTGTTAATCTCTGTCTGGATAATTGTGTTATTACAATTAGATAATGACTCCAAATGAGAGTTCTGTTTCCACTGACGCCTCGTATGACGTTTCTTTTCAGAGCATAAGGTCAGTGACACACCAGCAATTTTATTGTCATCCTAGAATCATCGCATTTATTAATCCAACACATTTTATTCCTTTGTAGTTCAGCTTTATTTATTAAATAAGGCTTTTTATAATTATCTGGTTATTTTCATCAATGTTTCTAATGTTTGTTTTTTTTGGCATCTTTTATTAATAATAATAATAATTATGACCACAAAACTTTCTTTTAATGTGTCAGGCTAGAAAAAAACTAAAGATTTGCTTTAAAATCACAATAATTTTACTCGTAACAATGATAGTAATACAGAACCTTCTCATATAATATCCCACTTTGCTCTGAAGTAAGGACTGTTTCCGTTGCATCTTTATACTCCATCGTAAGTTATTGATTATCCGAGAAACACGAACAAAGTTAACCATTGGAAAAAAAGACTAGAATAATATACAGATGTTTTTTTTATAAAGCAAAAAGGTTAAGTGTTCTTTCTGATGGTTTATCCCCAACAGTTACCAGCTCGAAACAATCTAAAGTCTAATAATAATGATCATTTTATTTTTGTCTATTTTTCACCCTTTATTTAAGTGTAACATTTACATTTGTCTTTGTGTTCATATACTTTTAGAAAAATATTCTTCTCCAACAATGAATGTCTACCTTGCCACAAATGCACCCTTCTTCTATCTATCAACCTAAATGTCCCAGCTATATAGGGCAATGGGTGGGGGACACCTTGGACAGGTCAACATACACTTGTCTCTTAAGGCTTCTGTGGTGTGGGAGGAAATCGGAGTGCTCAATGTAAACCCAACCTCTTTTAAGTGTTGTCAGTAAAATATTTCATGTCAAAGTTGAAACAAAAACATAAAAAAATAGCTTTTTACTTTACAAATGATGGAGTTAGATATTGTCCCCACAACCCTGGCACACTGGGAATTCCTCACATAAGCAGTGAAATCACTCCTGTGTGAATGAAGTTGACAAAATCAATAGTTTTATTAGCCAGAGCAAAATATGGTTTAATTATTTAATGCAAGATGAGAGCAGGGCTGCTTGTCGGGCGTTGAACTGAAGACACATACACACCTACACACATACACACCTACACACACACCCCCCCCCCCCCCACACACACACACACACACACACGCTCGTCTCTCCAGAAGGGAGTTGATTCGGCCAGAAGGTGATTCAGCGGAGCTAAACGACTCATCAATAATGGGCCGACACAAACACAGTCACTGCTACAACTCGCCCCTGTTTTTCACACTCGGTCGAACGTGTGGACAAACACACAACTTTACACATACACTTAAACACACAGACACACACACACAGATGCTCTGCCAGTGCCGATGCTGTAAATAATAAATGACCCATTTGCCTGAACATCACTCAGACTCGGCCGGTTTAAGTAAACATGACCCTCAGACTGCAACTGTAATGTGATATCACCTGAATGAAAGACTCGCTGGGAAGATGAACCTCCACCGAACACACTCGGTTATTAATAGGACATCCAGGAGGATTCAGCCAGGCTGTGTCCACTGGGGTGACAATGTTACTTTGATGAACAGGAAAGTGGAAGGGAGGTTGTGGACGGCCATTTTTTAATAAAATGTCAACCATATATATATATAGATAGATAGATAGATGTTTATAAAAATTAACATTAGCATGTAGACTGCAGACCTCTCACTTTAAGGGCGAAGGGCCGGCAAAATTCTGATGAAAAGTCTACCTTAATAGTTGAGGTACTATGCGTTTTTCTGGAAACTGCTTAGTGCTAAAAGAAGGCAAAACATGTTGGTGGATTTATTACTTTTAACAGGCTGTAACTTTTACAAAACTCTCTTTTCATTGAAATATTTACATTAGAAAATGTGCTTAATCTTGTTTACCATAACCACACCCACTCTGCCGTGATTGGTCAAGCATCAAGGTTTGTCTCTGTGTGCGTAATAAATCCTGAAAAAGTCTCCACCTCCAAGGGACTCATTGTATAAACAAAAAGAGCGGCATCATTTAAGCTGGCTCAAGGAGTTGTGAAGCCATTGTTATGTCATAATGGACTCGTAACCTCTCGTTCGCTAAGATTTCAGACATAGGAGAACTTTATAAAGTAATAACTTCAAAACTTGGTCATGATGAGGGAGCATCTTGGAGAGGACGACTTCGACATGTGACATAGATAGATAGATAGATAGATAGAGAGATGGAGAGATGGAGAGATGGAGAGATGGAGAGATGGAGAGATAGATAGATGGAGAGATGGAGAGATGGAGGGGGGCATAAGGGGACAGAAGACCCCCATGAAAATTCAAATACATTAAATATTGATTAAATGCCATATACCATAGTTAATATATATTAATAGCAATGGGTTGCTTAAGCCTCACAATACAGTGTCTACCTTACCTTGTATTGTGTCAAACATAATATATAACGATGACTTCTTTATTTAAGGGAACCCCCCAGAAAAATGACAAAGGTCTCAGTTATTTTTTAACGTATGACGTAGATTCTCTTCCGAGAATTTTTCAGTGTAACGTTTGCTCAGTCAACCTTGCCGTCTCTAAATGTCACGACACGTCACATTGTGAAAATGCCATAAACCACCTAGGAAAGCCCCCCTGAGCGCCGTGTGAGTCGAAGCTTTTATTTTCACATCACGCTGTTTTGTTGACAAAAACAAGAATGTGTTGTGAGGGGAAACAAAACCTTCAAATTTGGATGAAAGAGCTCGTCCAGGTGATCCACAAATGTTTAATTATCAACGTTGTTTTGAAGAGAAGCCAAAAAACTCCTTTGACGCGCGTTAATGAAGCTTTTGTTTTATTTAGCGCGTTTAATCAAGGAGCTCCTCTGTTCATTACTAACTCGTGCTGTGGCAACAAACCCCCATTAAAATCCTCTGTTTACGAACGATTTTTTTTTAATTAAACTATTTACTTTTCATTAATATAATAGATTTAGAATTTTGGAATTATAAGATTATGCAATGATATTTTTTTAAGGTGTCACACCAATTCAAAAAAAGAGATTAAAAATGCACAGAGATTATATTGAAGACAAAGAGTAAACATGTTTAAAAATAAAAAAAACAGAACAACGGTATTGTTGATGATAATAGAAACAATTATAATGTGAATCAAATAATAAAACATAAAATAATCAAGTATATATATATGACAACAATAAACATTAGTGCAGGACAATAAACATAAGTACAAGAAAAACAATATATATAATAAATATATAATTAAGAAGAAACACATACTACAGAAGTTGGTTATTTTAGAAATACTGTGTCAATATTAGACTTTTTTTTATACAACAGACAATAAAACTTTTACACTGCTGTAAAACAGTTTTACCAATTGACATAAAAATAGTAAGTTGAAAAAGTTGTTTGTTCATTTTTCAGTTGTAATTAAACTTCTGGCCACTACATGGCAGCATTCATTACGTGCTGCTAAAGGAACACTGAAATCCAGTGAGATCCTGGCGTTTTGACTGAGGACGAGAGGATACAGTTAACTCCAGCAGTTTTTAAAGTTTATGTTTGGACATATTTTGGTTTACAAAAAAAAGTAGTTATGACTTCATCAAGGTTCATGTGGGCTGTAAATTCACTAGACAATACTACAAATATATCCTCGTTACTACAGTGTCGAAATATATCTTGTGTTTGTCCTTGTTTCTTGATATGTATCGTATCGCCAGATTCTTGCCAAAACACAAGCATGCGACTCTGACACAAGCGTTAACTCGTAAACAAAGAATTCAACAACTATTAACACATTTTAAAAACGTTTGTGCTGATTCATTCTGTGAAATCATTTTTTTAAATAATGGCATCATATTTATCTCCTACTTCACCAAACACTCAGAGACTCTCCTTGAACTAAACCTGCACTTGTTCTCCTCCATCAAATTAGTTTCATCAAATATGTGTTTAATGTTTTTATCTTAAAAACTAGCGTCGTCAAGCAACACAAACGATAACTTGACGACCTTTTTAATCGTTTGTCAACCACGTTTGTTGTCTTCAGGAAAATCAAGACCAACTACTTCATCGTGTCGCTGGCGTTCGCCGATCTGCTGGTGTCGGTGTTGGTGATGCCGTTCGGCGCCATCGAGCTGGTGCATCAGCACTGGATCTACGGCGAGACCTTCTGTCTGGTCCGGACCTCTCTGGACGTCCTTCTGACCACCGCGTCCATTCTTCACCTGTGCTGCATCGCTCTGGACAGGTGGGTCTGCATTCTCGTCCGGCGTCTGTTTTTCCATCTGCCGAGGTCTCAAAGCGGATAAGATGAAGTCGCTTCTTCCACTCGCTTAGCTCTGACGCTTCATCTCCTCCTGCTGCTGTGAAATCTGCAGGGATTTACGGAGATGATGCTGTGTGACATTGTCCCCCCTGGTAGGATCTCACACCTCATGTGGAGCTGCGTGATCGCTGGTGTGTGAGTTGGTTTCCGGACTGTTTATGCGCAGAGAGCAAAACTGGAGGGAAAACAAATGAACTGACTTGAATATTGACGACTTTTACAAAACGACTTCTCAAGGACGCTCGACTTCAGTTGATGGATTTAAGATAATTTGATTGTTCAAGACACGCTTGACATATGGAGGGTTTTAGTCTCTAATGTCTCCTGGGCTAGTGAGGAGTTAGGAGGAAGCCTGAGGCAGACACAAGACATGCAGCAGAGTCATGCAGCAGAGTCTCTCCCGTGACAATTTCGGTATCAAACCAGAAAAGCCGGAAGTTGTTTTTTTACTTTTTGTTTTCATCTAAAATTTCCAATTCTACTTATTTTTCCCTTCTCTCTACATTCTGATTTTTGTGATGTTGATCATTTCTCATAGGGCAGTGGTCCCCAACCTTTTCCAACTCGGGGCCCACTTTAAAGTCTCAAAAACCTTTGCGGCCCATAAATAAATACAAATAAAAGCATTGTAATGCGTTCTCAGAGCACTTTTTTTTATTGAAGATTGAACATTAAGGACTGAAATCAATAAAGGAGATACATATTAGAAGCTCCACAGTTACTAACACAGCATCTTTAACATGTTGCAACACTTTCAGTATCAGACTCACACACAGACAAAATAATTAAAATGTTTAATATCCTTTTAAACTTAACTTGTTTTAACATTATAAACATTTTTATGTGTATTTTTATTTTTATATAGTTACATCGATCCTCCCACAAAAATTTGATTCCATTTTGGACACGATTTTGCGGCCCACTTGCAATACCTTCGCAGGCCCACAGGTTGGGAATCACTGCCATAGGGCAATAAGTGAGGGACTCCTTGGAAACGATACCACAACATCAAAATCTTTAAGTTTCCTATTAAGGCTTCTGGGGTGTGGGAGGAAATCAGGGAGCTCATTGTAAATCCACCCTTTGTCTAAGTGTAGCCATTACTATAATAATATCACATTTTATGATAACAAGTTAAACAAAAACCCAAACTTTTTTTTTTTGCTTTACAATTGTTTCAGTAAAATATTCTCCCAGGACACTCAGCAACCCTGGCATACTGGGAATTATTCACATCTTCGCTATTATTTTAGAATAAATATTTTATTGTTCAAATGACGAAATCTTGTCAAGTTTCAGTATTTGTTTTATTTATTTTTCCTGGTTCCGAGTTAGACTTATTATACAAGCATTTTTGATGTACTTATTTTTTCTACAGTTTTTTTAGGATTAGTTGTGTGTCTAAAGATCGACAAGTCCTCTGATGTGTTCCAGTATCTGTTACCCATTAAACTCCAGAGCAGATTGATTTCATTTAATCGAGTGTTTTATATGCGTTTCAAGATAAGGTGGTTTACGTGCACAGTCACTGCTTGGCGGCCATTGTTCTGCTGAAGTAAGGTCAATTACACGCTCATGTTTATCTTTACTCTTATTGGGACTCGCAGAAATAAGAGCCTAAATTGAACAAAGCAAAAGCTCTGAGCTCAGCAACGGCGACGGAGGAAATTGTCTCTTTATTCAATTATCTTTCTGGAGGAGCATTGTACTCGTCGACACAAAAGCTCTCGCCATGTCCCGGAACAATTCAGGGGAGGCAGAATCCACTCAGGACCCTGTGGCCTCTCTCATCCTTCCGACCTCCCAGAGATCTGATCCTCACCCTAGTCCCTTTTCTTACTATGTCTTTCTTTCTCGACAGCAATCTCTCCTCACGGGTGTAGCTCAGACTCAAAAGTGTACAGCAGGGGGCCGAGGAGATGAAGTGTTTTGGACAAAAGACGAGGTCAGTTGCCAGAGCTGAGGGCAGGAGGTAGTAGAAATGAGGCCTGTCAAAACAGGGCAGTGTACGAGGTGGTCCTAGTCCAAGAAGTGGTAAACATATTTGTCTGCTTCAATATTATATAGGTGTGTATTGGCTAGTAGCTCAGGATACTTGAGCAATGATACTATTTATTGTGTTTACCGTACTAACATATCGGATATATTTGTAGTATTGTCCAAGTACTTGACTTTGGGGCAGAATTTACAGACCACATGACCCTTGTCATAGTTGGAACTGCTTTCATTTGTTTTAAAACCAAAATATGTTCCAACATCAGTTTAAAACCTGTTGGAGTCGGCTGTATCCTCTCGTCCTCAGTCAATCGCTGGGATTTCGCAGGATTTATTTTGTCTGCATAGGAAATAATGACACCTGCTATTTAGTGGGTGAAAGTTTAATTTTAAAAAACAAAAATTAACAAATAAAGTGAATGTGTAATTTTTAAAAATAAAAATAAGTTGATTGAACTGATCGTTACTGAATCATTAAAGAACAATGGTTAAAAAATGTTCTTTTTAACTTCCTTTAAAATAGTATTATTTCTTTAGCTGCAGAGGACTTAATGATGCCGTTGATATTTGCATGTTAATTTTATATAATTGTATTGTATAATAGTGTAGTGTGTATATATATATTTTTTCAATGTCTTATTTCCTTTTTATATATTTTCTTTCTAACAGCGCTAATATTTAGGAAACCATCAACTCCAGAATGCTAACAAAGTTGTGGTTCTTCCCAGCTGATCTCAAAGTCGAGAGAACAAAAGACACATTAAAAAAAAAAGAAAAAGATTATGGATCAGTTCTTAAGGCAGTTGGAGGAGAAACTTCCCTTCCTGTGTTGGTTCTGCAGAGTCGAGATAAAAGCTTTCTCAGCAACACACGAAAGAATTAAGAGAAAAAATGAGAGAAGTTGCTGCTTCAGATTCGTTTCAGTAGTAACCTCTGAAATATATGCTGTGGTTCGTACTCCCATTGGGGTGAAAAAGGCAAAGGACACCCTGGACAGGCAGCGGGATTTGGGAGTCTGAAGCTGGAGGATGTGTGTGTCCTTGCGTGTGTCAGATTAACACGTTATTTAATTTGTATTAAGGACCTACATGTCCCAGAAGCCCCCGAGGCGGTGTCGAGGTCAGGGAAGGTCTGCCAGCTTAATGAAAAAAAAAGAAGATCCGTCCCGTGAGAGGGCGGTTCCTCCGAGGCAGGACCGGAGACCCGCTAATGAGAGCAGAACCGAGGCAGCAGCGAGTGAGGGCACCTTGACCGCCCCGGAGAAGTTAAAACTGCAGCAGCGTGTGTCGCTTTTGATTACATGGATTACCAAGATTCATGCCTGGATGATCCCGGACAGTCATGTGATGCAAAACTTGACCTGGTTCATCCAGTTGGTTCCTCTTATTTGAGCTCTTGTCATGGGGGCAGCCACCAGGACGAAGAGACCCAGACTTCTCTCTAGGATTTCTTGGAATTCCTAGGTCAACTGGGAGACATTTCTCCACTTTCCAGCGGCTTCATATTATTTTATTTTAACTTTATAGCGACAATAATGAGCTGAAAATCTCGATAATGAAATAAAAAAAGGTAAAACGAAGCGTTGGAGAACTTCAATAACAAGACTAGAATATAAAAAAGATAAGTGTGATTGAATAAAGTCTAAAGATATGAATACGAAATCAAAATTGCCATAGACAAACTCAAAAAATGGATTGTTAAAGACATTTACGCCGTTAAAACTAGAGTTGAATGTATAATAATGTAATAATAATTTGAAAATATACAGCATCATTAAGATATGTAATGGCTTTAATAAGTTAATTGATTTAATATCGACCAACATGAAATTTGAAATTGATATATTTTAATTTCTGATTTAAAAAATCTATAATTATTGGCAACAAAAGTGAGATTGTAAGATATTTCTCTCTTTATTTAAAGATGTTTGCATCTGGATGTATCTTGGAGATAAAATGTAACAAATTAATTATCTAAAAATATGGTTTATTTGTCACCAGCAGAAGCTCCTGTCTCTTTTTACTCAGTATTCAGTCATGTGAATTGACATGTCAGTGAAGTTCACTGGACTGTGACCAAAAGTTGGTACAAAAAGGAAGATAAAGTTTATTTTTCTATGTGGGGAACACACTGAAGTGATTGATGAATCCTGTTTGTTTCCCACTGGCTGTGAAATAAATCTAAGCTGACGTTATCAGTGTGTGTTCAAGGTTGTTGGTTCATTTATAAACGTATGAAAGTGGAAACGCAGATGCACAAGCTCAGAGATTTCTTAGTTTTCTTTGAATCTTTTCAATTTTGAAAACACTTTCATCTTCTTGTCCTTTGTGTCCAAACATCTTTCCTTCTTTTTGTTGTCTCCAAAATCCAAATGTATTCCTCTATATCTTACACAATAGATGCAGAATTGAAATACATTTTCATTAATATTGTATCCAAAATAATGCCCAATTATTGCTATTTCCAGTCTTAATAAAACAGTGAAGTCCACGCATTTTTAAATGAATTTTTTTTTATCTTCTTTTTCTAAGTACATATGTCAAAATAACAGGGAAGAGGATTTCTAAATCCTGTCACGAAGAAATACTAGTCTGAGATTTTTTTTGTTTTGTTTTGCAGCTTGTTATCAGAATGGTATTGATCCTGCAGCAAAAGATGCAGCATCTGTTGCCTCTGAACTATTCCTTCTCCGGGAACTTGGCTGCCAGTCAACACCAGCTCGCGTGCCGGAGACAACTAGAATAGTGAGCGAGAAAAACTGACGGAAGATAGAGGGAACAGCTGCGAGAGAAAGCATCACTATTTATGCGACTTGTGAAAAGGACAGCGGGTAATAAATGGTGACTATGAGGAAGACGTCAGCAGGATGGATGCAGATTCATCTTTTAGTTTTGGGTTTAAACAACTTTTATGGAAGTAATTCAAAATTAACTTGACACTTTATTCAAGGAACAGCAGCTATTTCAAACGAAAAAAAGGACTATTCCTGAAAAGCTCACTATCATCGATGTTTATTTAATTTAGAAAAGGATTGACTCTGGAGACTGAACCGATGATGGATGGATGGATAATAAAAAGTAATTAAAGTATATTAAAATAACCATTTTTAGCAAGAAATGACAAGTAGAGCCAGATCCGGTTTTACTATAAACCTTCAGTTCCTCGTCTCTTCCCGGACCTCTCACCCCATTCCTCTCCTCTTTACACTCCATCACTCATGCGAATCCATTCATGCGCTCGCGAGCAAATGAGGATGTCACCACAGATGATGGCTCGTCCGGGCAGATGGCTGGGAGTCCCTGCATCTTAATGTGCCACGTATATCCACGCTCGTGGGAGAGTAATGGCTCGGAATACGAGCCGAAGAACAGATTCCGAGGGATTGTCTGTTAGCATCTGAAATATGCTGAGAGGATTGAAGCGAAGGAAGGCGGCCAAGTGTAGATTATGACGTGTTGAGTTTGTCCTTCCGAGCTGAAGACTTTTGTTTCAACACTTTTTGGTTCTCGCTGTCTTTTCACAGGTACTACGCCATCTGCTGTCAGCCGCTGGTCTACCGCAACAAGATGACGCCCATGAGGGTCACGTTGATGATCGGGGGCTGCTGGTGCATTCCCACCTTCATCTCCTTCCTGCCCATCATGCAGGGCTGGAATAGTATCGGCATTGACCACGTGGTGAGTGAGGTTTTTATTCTTGAACCCTGGACCATCTAAGACCTTGACTAAGACGACAAATGGGAGTTTTTAACCAAAATAAACACAACTTTAAGACTCACTTTCTAACTCAATAATTGCTCTCTTTTGTCTCACTCCCTTTCTTTTTGTTTCTAGTCTCCCTCCGCAACCAATCAATGACAAATTGAGGAAAATAGTCAGAAAAAATTAATGAAAAAGTTGACATCAACTGCTGTTGCAAAAGAAAAAGACACTAAAAAAACAAAAAGTAACAAGTTATATAAAATCAAATTAACAGAATACTAGTTTGTAAAGATAAAAAACTAATTAGAGAGATAAAAAAAAAAAAGCTTTTTTATTTGGCATTCAGAAAAAAATGATCTGCAGTTAATTATAAAGGAAAGATTACAAAAAAGCCATCTGAAGAAATTAAGAAAGCCGGAGTGGAGCTTCTAACCAGAATAAAACAACTTTAAGACTCACTTTCTAACTCAATAACTGGTCTTTTATCTCACTCCCTCTCAATAAACTCATCATCATACTACTTACTACTGTACATCATTAAAAAGCACTTCTGCTCGAATTTTCTTTTGGTTTTATTTCTAAAATAATCTATAGTTGTATGAGGAAATATGCTTGTTTCTAATGTCCATCCGCCACCAATCATCGAACAAATTGAGGTTAATAGTCAGAATAAATTAATGAAAAAGTTGACATCAACTGCTGTTGCAAAAGAAAAAGAAACTCCAGATTGATGTTTAAACAAATGTGACTGTCTGAATTAAACAAACACAACATGTAACAAGTTATATAAAATAAAATTAAGAGAATATATGAAAAGCCATCTGAATGAGATGAAGATTGAAGAACAGTTAAAAGTGGGGTTTTTAACCAGAACAAAACAACTTTAAGACTCACTTTTTCACTTAATAACTGCTCTTTTTGTCTCACTCCCCCTCATTGAACTCATCATCATTTGGCATACATGAATCTTCTTTTTTTTAATGTCCATCCGCCACCAATCGATGTCAAAAGACGAACTATAATAGTGGAAGATGAATCTAGGAGACGATTATCTTCCAGATAACAACACCATTTGTAGTTTTCGTTCATCCTTTTCATGTGGCATTACAATGGACACTCGTATTGAGGCCAAAATTAAAACTGAAGAAACTAAAACTAAAAATCTGAAGAAACCTACAGAAATAGAATTAATAAATATATGTATAATGCTGTTGACTCTGTGGAATGTATCACAACAAATCTCACCAAAATTGTCAAAGTAAAAAGTTTTTAAGAGGTAAATTTGAGGTCGAAAAAAAAGGAAGCTTATTTTTAATAGTCTGACTTTTATGCGACACTGAGCTCCAGTGACTCACAGTGACACATTTTTCTCAGTGGGTCTAATTAGAGCACTTGATTATTCTGCAAAGTTTGTGGCTCCTGCCAAAAACTACACCTGGGTGCCAAAAACACCATAGAAAAAACGGAATCCCAGCTGTTTATTGTTCTTAATTGCCATTCATTCATGGAGGCGAAACACCGACTGTCATATTTGGAGGTGGAACACTTTATTGTCTGAATAAACTCTGACGTTGATGAAGACAATAAAGTAAGTTAAACTATCACGGATGGATGGATGGATGGATGGATGGATGGATGGATGGATGGATAGATGAATTCAAAGTTTTTCTTCCCCATTAGAAGTTTGACTTTATTAATCCCTCTGGAGATCTACTTTGAGAAATTCGGTTCCCAGTTCACACTAGACAATAGAAGCTACAGAAAGTTTCATAAAAATAAGAACAAGAGAACAAAGAAAAAAAACAAAGTGCAAATATAGAGAACATAAATCAAAGGAAATAACACAAAAAAGGAAACAAAGATTAACATAGAATACATCATCCTAACACATAATTTTATTTTTTATATACTTATTATTATTGTAACCACTTAATTAGACATGTTCAAAGGATTAGTACAGGCCATTTATGGCCCTTGAATAGGTCACATGTGGCCCGCTGTCTATGATATAAACTATAAACACATTGCAAAAAACTTTTTATGACCCACAAGTAAATTGCAAACCCCACAGAATGCACCTGTTGATGTTAGGATCGTCACTCAAATCTTCGACTTAATACTTAATACAATTTTCGATACCACAAGGATATAAAAAATGTGTTTTTTTTATGAACCAGAAAAATGCTTATATAAAATAACCTCCGTTACAAAATTTTACAATTAACCCTACCACCCGTTAAACATTTATAATAAAAAAAAATAACATTAAAAACTAACTATGATAACATGTTTCAGGTCTGAGGCAGTGCAACAAATAAATCATTCATTCAAAATGACAAAAATAATTAGAGTTTTAAATTACAGGGTCACAGCCATTAAGAAGATAAATTCTTAAGTATTTGGATACAACATTTTAGTATCAATACTTCTCAATACTTTTGAAAACCTTTAGTTGATCGTCAATTCTCAATAGTGAAAAGGTTTTCCTGTGAGTCCATGAAAACAATTTTCAATTTTGTGTTGAACTGGTTGAAGATAAAGACACCCCTAATGTCATAACCCTTGGTATGATGAAACTTTTTCTTCATCAAATATGGCCCTCTTCTAAAAAAGTCTGGACACCTCTGCCGTTGTCTTTCCTTAGTAACAATCTTCTCAGTTCTTCTGAGCTAAGCTAGGTCACTCATATCAATTGTGAAATTAGACCCACTGATGTAAAATAATTCCCTAGAATTGTCTTGTATCCGGAAAATTCCTACTGACTCAAAAGTGTCTCATTAGCCTCGAAGTGTTACTTTTGGAAGCTAATACTTTACAATAATTGAACTCCCACTACTGGAGTCTGTTTTCTTCTCCCCCGGGGACAAAGTCCTGTTGTTAAAAGCACAGTCCAGCAGGCGGCTGCCAATCTTCTCTTCAGGAATCCAAGGAATAATTGCTCACGTGGGAGCAGATGAGAGCGAGAGTCCGTGTGGTGCAACGAATCAAACGTCCTTTAATACTCTTAAAGTCTGGAATTATAATAATTGTGCCTTTTTAAGATCGTATTCTTTGTCGTTGATCTTAGTGGATTATACTTGCTTTTTTGATATTTGATGATTTCTTAAAGAATAAATGGAATTAAACTTCAAGACAGATAAATCGATTGGCTCCTGCCTTAGTGCAGACTGCCTTCTTCTGATTAATCTCTTATAGATCTTTGAGGGGAATCAATAGCTTTTGCTAGTTGGGACCGATGTAAGTAAGTAAGTGATTTATATTTAGAGCCCTTTTCAAGACCAGGGGTGTAACAATCATTCCAGTACAGTATATCCATACTTCTACTTGCTGCCTCTTTACATTGACAATATGCTCAACATACCTCAGTTGCTGTTTTTTTTGTTGTTGTTCTTTGGATTATTTCCTTTGCCAGTTTCCCCCTTATCTGGATGTTGATTCTTGGAGTTTAAAGGCGCTAGAGGATTAGCCTGGTGTCTAGGTACACGCCCTCAGACTCACTTTCTTTCTCAACAAATGATCTTTTTGTCTCACTCCCTCTCAGAGAACTCATCATCATGATAGCATACATCATTGGAAATCCATTTTTTTTATTCAATATTCATCCTCCCCAATGCAGTGACAAAAAATATGATTTTTTCGTTTCAATTCAGTTTGTTATTAAGTTGCCTGTATCCATCCTTAACCAATCGTTGTCCAAAGACAACGGAAATAGTGGACAAAGAAGGAAGTCTACACTGACATTATATCATAATATACGTCTGCACTGCTACTGGTCCTGGTCGGGTTTTTTGACAAATTTATCTTGTCAAGACATCAATACAAGATGGACGTAACAGATGAGTAATATGGAGGTATTTGGATGTTTTTAAGTGTCTTTTTGGACAAAGATGAAAATGGAAACAGCTGAGAATCTGTCGCTATATTAAACATGGATTGTTTTTCAATAACTCTAAAAGGAACAGATTACTCTGAAAATAATCCCAACCCTTAGTTGACATGAGGGTGAGTAGACAACTAGTGAAATTTACTGTCCCTTTAAGGCTCATGAGGATTTGCCTAGTAAGCCCTCGAGAATCTTGGAGTGTAGTCCAGCTGTGAAAAGTAGGAACAAGTAGAACAAAGTGGCGTCTTCATCATTTCAATGTGTCTTCATCCTTTAATTCCCTTGATCATCCTCCTCCCACCATCGTGTCCTCATTCGCCTCAACCATAAACGTTGTCGTTTGTATTTCTCTTCAATCTCCAACATCATCTTCCAAACAAAGGTTTTAAATTATATTTATGTTATATATATTAAATGGTGACATTTCCTGGGGCCCACTAATGCTTTGCTGCTCTATTTAATGGTCAGACACTAACGGTGTTGGCGTCAGATTTCCATACTGAGCGCCATCCTCCCACAGCAGTTTGGTTTGATCCCTGCGTTATTCATCGTGAAGCTCTGAGCGGTGGTTTCCCTGCTGAGATGAGATGATAGTGCGACTCAACTATGATTAATGGAAGAGCTGCTTGTTCAGGCAAGCTACAGGCATTTCATTTTGAGAAGCCTTTAAGTTGATCAATACATTCAGATGAGTGAAGACCTACTAAATCAGTGACAGAAGAAGAAATGGTGTCTAATTTCATGAAAGACATTGATTGAAAAGCTGGTTGGAGTATTTTGGGAGATACTTCCAAAGTGTTGGCTAAATGGGCTGTAGGACTAACGGCAGAGATAAGGTCTTAAAGCTGATAACTTGTGAATAACCAAACCTAACCAGTGTGGCTCCTTTTATTATCTTTGTACTGCTAAAAAAGGCGACCTTGTCTTTTTCCTCCAGATCGAGCAGAGGCGATACACGGAAGGCAGCAACTCCACCTCCTGCGTCTTCATGGTCAACAAGCCCTATGCCCTCACCTGCTCCGTGGTGGCCTTCTACATCCCACTGGTCCTCATGGTGCTGGCCTACCAGAGGATCTACATCACCGCCCGAGCGCACGCCCTTCAGATCAGCATGCTGCAGCGGGCCGGCGGCGCCGGCACCGGTGCGCCGGACTCCGCCGACCATCAAAGGAATCACAGGATGAAAACTGAAACTAAAGCGGCGAAGACGCTCTGTATCATCATGGGGTGTTTCTGCCTCTGCTGGGCGCCCTTTTTCGTCACAAACGTGGTGGACCCGTTTATAGACTACACGGTGCCAGACAAACTGTGGGCCGCCTGCCTGTGGCTCGGGTACATCAACTCCATGCTCAACCCCATCCTTTACGCCTTCCTCAACAAGTCCTTCCGTCGTGCCTTCCTCATCATCCTGTGCTGTGGGAGGAAACGGTACCGCAGGCCGTCCATCCTCGTCGGCGGAACTCCATGTACGGCAACACAGATCAACGGCTCGACACACGTTCTCAAGTGAGTAGAACCATCTTGAAATGTAATACCATATGGCAAAAAAGTACTTAATGGTTTACAATTTTCTGGACACAAATTCTTAAATGGTTAAATGTCATTGGTAAAACAATAATGCATGCATGGTTTGGGGTTTTGGCAAAGGTCAGAAAACATAAATAAAACAAATATTCATTTCATGTTTTACAAAATAAATCTTGTACCTCTTTTTGTGGGAACGAAGATCCGAGCATGATAACCTGCAGCGCTGCATCTGTCTTCATTGGACTGATATAATCGCTGAAAGAGCAGCGAGACGGGAAGGGAAGAATACCAAGCTGAAACATTTGCTCTCTCCCGGAGAACATAGTTAATGCCTCGGCCTTATCCGGCGAACCGTGCTCTATGTTTAGAAATACTAATGGGTTGTAGGAGTAATAAGTCAAGGCCTTCTACTGAATGTCAGCAGCCTCTGGGGGGGGGGTATCTGCAGAGATAATGGTGAGTTTCTGTCGAACAAATAACCATTGATTATGTATACGAGGTAATAGGAGGTGACTTTTCACATAATGCTTGAGGGGGGTGGGCCGTCGGTTTGTGGAGAAAAGAGAGCTAAAGGGGAGATCTATAGACTAACACAAGCTCCAACATTGTGTACCAACCTGGAATTAAAGGATCCCTTGAGCACAGTTATGTAAAGATAGAAAGAAGAAAAGGCTTGGAGTCAATGGAAGATAAAATCCTCAATACTGTGTCAAAAGTGCAACGTGGTCTTCGTACGTTTATGGTCCTAATATGAATGATACATGACATTCATTGCAAAAGACTTAGAATATGCAGAAGTCTGTGATGAAGAACTCTGCCGTACCAGTTGTCTTGTCTTTGCAAATGGTGATAGAGAAGTCGAGGTTCAAAGTGTAAACGTAGCTACATTTCTCAACGTCTCTAGGAACCTTGAGTGGGAGAAAAATCCATCAACATAACATCTAGGGCGACGTTTAAGTGTCGTTGTCGGCGTTCAAGGTTCTGCCCATGCTGGCCAACAGTCCGTCAAAAGTTTGCAATTATAGCTTGTCAAGTCCTAGTCTGTTTCATCCAAAAAAGGTACTGTAGTTTCTTCATGATGATGTTTGCACAAAAAGAAAAAAGTCCAGGTGATGACGTATTGCTTGCAAACTTGTTTGTCTGCAAAAATAGTTGTCGCTGGTCCACCGACCAAACGTCTTCCTACAATCTCTCCAGTGACATCTATCTGTCAAAATACTCTGTCTAAGAGGAATAATTACAGTTTTTATTCTATAAAAAGTACAAAATAGGCAAACGAAATGGCTGCTACCATCTCAAGTCCATCAGATCTTTTTCCTCACTGCATACGTCAGCGTAAATTCTGACCAAAGTCCAGATATAGGCTGTTAAGTTGCCCCAACTGTGCCGAATCTCTCACCCTATTATCGTATCACAAAATCATCTCTAAATTGTCTCTACGTGTAAATTTGAACGTCTTCTATTGCACCTTGGTAGCTGTGAGCTCATTTTCTCTGAAAGACATCCCGATAGTTCAGCTCTGAGACAAGACCTTGAACAAACGTTGGGTCTTTCATTCATCACCTGATTTAAAAAACAAAAACAAGTGCCTTAAAAAGATGCAAATAAAGCCATAGTTAATCGCGCCTCTCAAACTTTGACGAGGTGATAACCGCTCTGATTCAATTTCAACTGTCAGTCTGTGCTTTCTCACTGCCGGGTCTAGCTTTAATAGCTTCCGTTATCTTCACATGGTCAGTAAAGGAGATGATAAGGAAATAAATTTCCTAAAATGGATTCTCTGCCCATCAACGTCTTTTCTTCCTGATGTGTCGATGATTCAAAAGGGCTGCGAGCAACAAGACATTAAAAGATCCTCAGCAGAGGGACTTAGAAAATAATTTCTCCAGAGTGGCTGTAAAAATTCCAGATCCTTTTTAAAGCCGGATTGATAAGCACAGGCATCAAATTATGTTGATTAATTATATGTTCTAACACAAAAACTAAACATTTATATTCAAAAACATTATCCAAACATTTAAAGTGGCCTGTCAAACATACTTAAAAGACATTTGTCCCAACCTCCCAGTGAAAGAGCCGTAGCAGCTTTGGAGGTTTCACGGAATATTCTGAAAAGAGGGGATTGATCATGCTCTCAACATTTTGAAGAACATCTACCCAACCTTGAAACATACTTAAACGAATAATACTAGGTGCTAGGTGGGAAATGCTATATTCGAGACGACATTTATCTCAGTGACCTTTCAACCCACCGAGGTCTTCATGTGGCATGTACATTATCCAGAGCAACAAAGGCATTCGTGGTCACAAGGTCGCGGTCGGGCTGCGATGATAAGCTTTCGCGAGATTGTGCGTTCTAATGGATGTTTGAGTCAAACCGTATGTTCAAAACTGTTCTACTTCTTTGCTATTAACAAGAAGAACATTACAACATATGATTTTACAGTGTTGGATATTCAATGGATTATAGTTGTTTTTAAATATTTCTGTTGATAATAATACAATCATGTATACATTTGGTCCGTTATATTCCTTTTATTCTTTTTAACAAACAAACTTCTAAAATAAAATGCATTAAAAGCTAGGCAACTGTTAAAAAAGAAGGTGATGTATAATATATATATATATATACATATATATATATATATATATATATATATATATATATATATATATATATATATATATATATATAAAATGAATGTACAAATTACAAGAAAATAAAACCAAGAAGCAAGTGAAGTGAAGGCATGAAATGAACACAATTCAACCCCTACAATTATACATACATAATTATTCCATCATGTTTTCTGTGAACTTGTATAAGTCCAACTTTAAATATATTTTCTTTATTATTTGATCATCATTTTATTTGTTATCAATTCTATATTTATATTGTCGTGGTACAATAGAAATATAGTTTTTCAATCAAGTTTTTATATATGTATATGTACAGTATATTTATATTATTGTATTATGACATTATGAGGCTTTCTTTATTTACTCTTTGATTTTGATTTTTTGAAACTTTCTACTTATTTACATTTTTAAACATGTTATTATTGAATTTTCTTTCTTTTGTAATTGTATGTATCCACCAGGCCCAACATCAAACGGTAAAAAAAACAAACATTTAGAATGTTGTATAAATACAATACAAGATGAAGATTTATATTTAATATGTAAAACAGAGAAAGTAAAATCAAACTTAAACTTGCTAAATTAATGAGGTTATCGTCTTCAACATTTTAGCTGCTCTTATCCAGCCCTTTAAAAATAGGTCGCACATTTCCATTTGAAATTGGTTCATTCATTCCCAATCCATCTTCTCCTGACCTTGCGACTGATCATTCTTCTTCATGTACTTTTGGAAAGGACTCCACAGTCAAACTCCACATAATATATAGTTAATACCTACTTTTTAAACTCGTATGTATTATTCAAATAATTATTATATTTGATTTATTTGTGGTTTTGTTTGCTATGATCTAATAGCAGATCTAATCGCTGCACTTACAGTAAAAGTATCAGACTTAACTTAAGATGAGCACTTCTGTTCTTCTTAACTTAAAACTTCCATGGACACCTCACTCGTGTTTTACTGTCACAGCTCAGCATTGCAGTAGAAACACCTTTCTTTTGAAGCTACAAACAACGCAACAAATGAGGAATCAAACATGTGGGCACCAGAAATGATCCAACTAAAAGCTCGACAGAAAAGCGTTTTCTCCAAAAGCATATAAACACCATCCATATTTACGAAGACACCCAACGGTAAAGTTTAATGTCTGCCCCTGGAGTCATGTTTCATAACCAGAGAAAACAAGCGGCACTAAACCAGCCATCATTCACTGGAGGGAGACGTTCTGGTAATGAGGAGAGCAAGACATGATTCCCGACATAAACTAGAAGAGATTTTGATAATTGACTCCTTTGATTTGGAATACATTTATTTTAATGACATTTCTAAGAAGCTGATAAACTCCCCCAAAAATCGATCAACTTCTTTGGTTGATCATAAGTGTGAAATATGTTCAGTCCAAGCATTAGAAATCCAGACTACCACCTCTCTTTACGATCACATTCATCTTCACCCGACCTGTCGTGTATATCCCTGCTTTTATTTGTTTGTTTGTTTTTCCTTTGTCTTCTTCCTGTCAGCGTTTATTTCTGAGCCGTTCACGATGAATGTTAAACAGGCCTCAGCACATTCGTTTTACCCTTCACATCCATCACCAATAGAGTCAATGATGCAGAGCCAAGAATTCCATTCTTTTTTTTTACGATACCTCGGCTACTTTTATCATCATACGTGTGCAGAATTAAGAGTGTTGTGTGAGAAGAAGAAGTTTAAAATGGTTTCGTGTCTTCACATTCTGACCTTTGAAGGCGTCGTATTTTCGGGGCTCATTAATTTCCCGGCCCGGAGACGGGAAAGGTCGAGGTGCGTTTGTGTCATTAAGCATCTCCTAATATAGATCCTCGGAGCCAATTATCTGAAGTTTGTTTGGACTGTTTGTAAACATAACGAAGCTAGAAACAGGAACTCCGATGTTGGAGAATTAGGGCTCATTTCTATAAAGAAGTTTTACTGTCGCCTTCTTTTGGTTCTTAGATTTTTGTAGGAATAGTTTAGTTTTTTTGTTAAAAAAAAATATTCTCAACTTCATGCTTTACTTCAGGGGTACAACATCTTTTTTGCACTGACAAATGCTTAAATATCTGCATTCAATTTTGTTAAAAACTATTAAAAGTAACTTGTATGAAGTTTGTTTTTTACTAATTTTCTCTAGTATAGGGCCTTTTTTTTTTAGTATACTTCATGTAAACAAGTGTTTTGACATGTCAAGAATCACATGCTAATGTTACATCAACGAATTATTATTATTATTTATATTATTTATAAAATTATAATAATAGTTGTGTAATTGCAAGGTTTTGAAGATACGAAATAATGACTGCTGCCATCTAATGGTCAGAAATGTAATTTCAAAACAAAAACGAACAAAAATATATATATATTTTTTTAACTTGATTGAACTGTGATTCATTAAATAACTGTGGTTTAAAAATTAAATGTTATTTTATTACCTGGTTAAAGAGATATATGTATATATATATATACATGTTTTTTTTTTTCCTTTAAAAAAATAAATCAATTGATACATTGCTAAATATCGATACAGTATCGACCCCTAGTAATAGTCAATATAACAGATTGTTTTTTTTTTCTGTGCAGACCATGAACAATAACACTCGAACAAATATTTTGCGACCACTGATTTTTTTTCCCCCCACCATTATATAAAAGATGTGGTATTGTGATGATGTCACGAACGCCTTTAAAATCATAACTTTCCAAAACTTGTTAATGAACGAATGAAATATTTCAGAAGACGTTCTAACACACGACACATTTATATATATAAAAAAGACGGTCTTTGTCAATTTGATTCTTCCTGGTCCGACCACGAACAGAAAGTTGTGATTTACTGACATGCGTAGAAACAACTCTCACATTTCAGTTAAAATGCTTTAATGTTCAGATTTTATACTATTTAACTTTTTGTCAACGTCGTCTCTCACGCCTTCATTTAACACAATAACCTGTGAATTTCTCTTCCGCACTCACTTATTCCTCGTCACCTGGATACTAACCTTGTTTCTCCTTCTCTCCTCTCTCATCCCTCCCTCTCTCCCCCCCTGTCTTCCATTGATCACCTTCTCTTCCTCCACTCTTCATAACTGTCTTCACCCTTCCCCTCGACCTCGACCCCTCCAGCGGCTGCTCCTCGGCCTCCAAGCTGCTGCTCTGGTTCTGCAACACCAGGCCAGTGCCTGTCTAGCTGCTGTCTGTCTATGGCGTCTTTCAAGTGAGTCTCCTGTCTCACCCACTCACACCCATGTGGCGTGTCTGTCTCATTCCTTAGTGAACAGGAGAATGTGTTACATTAGACCAGGACTTCTCAAATAGTGGGGTGACCCCGACCCCCCTGCCCCCATCCCCTGAAAAAATATTTAACAATGATAAAAAGAAATGCAGAAAGAGTCGAATATAATCGGACAAGAAAATATGACAACGCTTATGTAGCGCTTGGCTTCATTTTGAGGGTGAGGAGGAGAGTCCGGAGGGTCAACTGGGTCTAAAAATGGACAGTTTGAAGCCAAATAAATTAAGATGTCACTTCAAGACTTTACAGCTCAGTCACCGTGATAATCTGCTGAAGTTATTTTAGGGAAAAAGTGCTGAATATATCGCAGAAAAATCATCCCGCTTTATGAGAGTTACTAGTCCAGGAGCAGCTGAATATTGCTGAGTTTCATGCCTCAAACTTCTTCTTAAAAGAAAAGTGCAAAACGTGCTTATAATACACAATACTGGCTCCTCATTTTTCAAACAATTATTTAGTTTATTTCTTGTTTTACATTGATTAATTTATATTTCTTTATTTTTCCGAGAAATATTTGTTGAATCAGCAGTACATAAATGACAAAAATAACAGTATATAATAAATTCATTCTATATATGTCAACATACATGTATATTAAGACAGTAACTAATAGAACCAGAGTTTATTTATTTTATGCACACATTAGATTAGATTAGATAGACTTTATTAATCACTCTGGAGATATTCGGGAAATTAGGTTCCAGTTCACGGCAAGTTTCATAAACACAGAACAAGAACAAACAAAAGAACTAAGTGCATGTATGGAGAAAATAGATAAAACTAAAGAACATAGAAGTAAAGAAGTAAAGAAATTATGAGATTAGAAAATAGTGTCAACAAATACTAGGACTGTCAGTTTTGACACAATAGCTCAGGCGCGTCCAAACTACCATTTCTGGCCGTTGATTATATTTCCTTGGCCTACAGTCATTACAATATTATGTCTATATTTCTATTTTATCATAGATTTTCATACTAGAAAAATACTTTATAAGATGACTCCACCAGCCAGAAAATATGCATAGCTAACACTTTGTGCTTTCATCAACCAGTGCATTATCACGCTTCAACCACTAGATGGTGGCGAACCGGAATTTGATCAAGGTGTTTTCAGAAATTAGCTGATTCATGCCTCTAAGTTTTTGCAGAGATGTGGAGTTAAGTGCAATAAAAAATGTTCTTGGTCTTTGCACGCTCAGCATGAAAATCCCCACTCATCCTCTGAAGTATCGTAACCGACAACGTCTCAGTCTGAACGCTCACAGAATCCTTGAAAAACAGAAGTGCTCATCTTCATCTGTTCAAGCTTCCGTGAGAACTTCTGTGTTCACTGTGACACATGGGCGGTGCACTTCCTGTCTCGTGCACACTCAGCATGTTTTTCTCTCTTTTGTTAAATATTACATCATGAAAATAACCTTTTATAGATTGTTTTGACTTATCAATGTACTGATTTAAAATGTGATGATTGCTATCATTTTTAAAATGTTAATCCACATCGATCTGACAATAGTGAGTTTTAAAAGAGTTTAATGATTCACGGATCCAAAAGAGCTAATCTAGCTCGCGGCTTTTCATCAATTGAATAATTCTGAAGGGACGCCTGCATATTCCGCCCCGCTTGATTCTTGAACAAAAGATTCGGGACGTCTGACATCTAAAGTTTTACATAACGTACGCTCGGAGCGATAACGCGAGCAGCAAATCTCACAATTGAACTTTAATCCGCTTTGAAAAAAAGACTCTTAGAAATAATTCTGGGGAATAAACAAAGCCTCGAACAGAAGCATCGGAGTTTTATCTAAAATAACGTCAGTTCTGCTCCAAGAATGGAGTCAAGGACTTTCTGTGATGCTTACAATGATAAAAACATTAAAAACATGGATCTATAAAAAGGTATATGTGATCCACAATGTGACGGACACATTTCTCTTATGTGGTTATGTCACAGAGTAAATATATAATTAAAATGTTCATCATATGGTCAAAATCTTCATTAATTTACACACTGAAGTTAAAAGAAAATTATAACAATTATAACAATAATAATAGTTATAATAATAATAATAAATCCATCTGAAATAAAAACTTTTTTCTTTTTTTTTTCGTATCTGAATAGATTTCTTTAATATTTAGACTTTCTCACACTTTTTGTTACTTCGTTCATCAATTTTATTTTCAAAACAGTCTCATTTCTTTGTTCACATGATTCAACCAAGCCTATATATTTTTTAGTATATAATTTTGAGGTTAATTGTCAGGTAAAAAGTGATTTCTTAATCATGAATTATGAAACGGATACTTTATTGCATTAATCATAATACAACCCTACATTTATTATTATTATGTTTATTTGATATCGCTTTTTGTATTAATTTCAAAGTGATTATTTTCTCTAAATTATTATTTTAAATTTCATATTTTCACTTAACCTTTTTCTTTAACCATTTGATAACTTTCTGTGATTTATTTTTCTTTTTTCGTTTGTTAAAATTTGTAATTTTAAAATAAAATCACATTTTTTTTGGTTATTCAATTTTTCTTATTATTATTTTATTGATGAATTATTTTCCCTACTCTTGCAAAAGTATTTTTTAGTGATGTCAAGTTGAGACATTCATCCAAAAGAACAAAACACTTTTGTTATTAATATAAATATATTTACTTTTAGCAACCCCTGATCAGAACTGGCTGCGGACCAAAGCGCCATTTTCAGAGCTATAAGTGAGCTACAAGTTATAGCTCTTTAAATGGTACTGCGGTAGGCATTCCATCAATCAACGGAAAAAGTCGGAGTATTTCTGAGTCGTCGCGTTCCTATTGTGCATTATTCACGTAAAAAAAGAAGCTTTAGAAGCTCATAAGTAGAGTCATGCGTCTATGAATGTGGCGGAAGTTAAACCTGGTCAAAATCTGAGTGACTTAGTGGTTTAGTTCCAAAAGGAATCACTAAAAAGTGTTAATTCTTTATGTCGTAATCACTTCCTGTCCTGCAATACAGGTCTTAAGAGCGCCTGTGTGTGATTAAGGTAGTTCATCGAGTCATTTCCTGTTTATAAAAATCCCTCAAACATTTATTTTGCAGGTCATCGAGTTAAAACCATTTCCTTTCGGGTCACAGAGGCTATGATTCAGTGAAGTCTCTGTTACATACCACTGGTATTTTATCATCTTCTTACGTCAAAACTCCGCTCAGCTCAGACGATACCAACATACGAGTTTGTTTGTGAGCCGACAGTGTTTTGTGAAGATGACTCTGATGGCTCGTCTCTGTCAACGCCATCCATCATCTGTCCGAGCGCTCCGATAGTAACCGTTTTATCAAAGACGTTTTCTCAACCGTTGCGCGACACGGTCAGACAATGACATGATCCCGTCAGAGAACCTGTCAAATCACTGTTTGGGTTCTTATTATGTTGGCCTTGAAAAACACACAACAAAACCTGCTGATGTAATTCCCCGACAGAAGGTCGGCGCTGCGGTCAAAGACGTGAGAGGACTCCGGTTTAAAGGTCATGATGAGATTAAACTTTGTTTGGATCGTTTTCAGGTGTAGGACGTTGTTTTGGCAGCAGTAGGTAACACTTTCTGAAGTTCAAACTGGGTACGCCCCCTACTGAGTTCAGAGGGTCATTTAGAAATGGCTTTTTCTTTAACTTCAACTTTCTTTAACTGCAACAAAGACTCAAAATTGAACTATCAAATGCACTTTTTAGCAAAACTGTTTTCTATCGTATAGGAAAAGAAAAGTTGTCTTATGCTGTTTGAGCTGCACAGCTTTTTAGGTTCATAAAAAATCTTGACTCTGAATTTAAAGAGGTCGATCTACCAGGAAACTTAGGGATAATCATACTATTGCTACACACAAAAGTACAGTTTTTTTTTATCAACCTTTCTTCTCATGTACTTCGGAATGCCAGATATATACTGTGTCCATATCTACAGTGTCAGACATGCTTCCTTGTGTTTTTCCTCCTCATGTATTTCCTCCTCATGTATTTCCTCCTAGTGTATTTCCTTATTTATTTCCACCTCGACTAATACCCCCTCATTTATTTCCTGTTAATGTAGTTCCTCCTCCTGTATTAAGTCATCATGTATTTCCTCGTGAAGTATTTCCTCCTGGTGTAGTTCCTCATTGTCTATACCCTTCTTATTAATTTCCTACTCATCTAATACCTGATCATGTATTTCCTCCTTCTCTATTATTTTGTATATTTCCTCCCTATGAGTTTCTATATCATGTATTCCCTCCTTGTGTATTTCTATTTCCTCCTCGTCCAATAAATCCTCATGTATTTCCTCCTTCTGTTTTTCCTTAAGAAGTATACCCTACTAGTGTTGTTCCTTTTTGTCTATTTCCTCTTTATTTATTGACTCCTCATCAACACATCCTCATGTATTTCCTACTTCTCCATTTGTTGTGTATTTACTATGAATTTCCTCTTCCGCATTTCCTCCTTATCTATTTCCTCTTCGTTTATTCCCTCCTCATGTTTACTCCTCATCTATTTATTCTCATCTATTTCCTCCTCATGTATTTCCTCCTCATGTCTTTCCTCCTCGTCTTTTTCCTCCTCGTCTATTTCCTCCCCGTGTATTTTCTCTTCATGTATTCCCTCTTCGTCTATTTCCTCCTCGTCTATTTCCTCTTCATTTATATCCTCCTCATCTGTTTCCTCCTCTTCTATTTTTCCTCATCTATTTCCTCCTGTTGTCTTTCCTCCTTGTGTATTTCCTTCTTGTGTATTTCCTCCTCATGTATTTCCTCCTCATGTCTTTCCTCCTCATGTATTTCCTCCTCGTGTATTTCCTCCTCATGTATTTCCTCCTCATGTCTTTCCTCCTCATGTCTTTCCTCCTCATGTATTTCCTCCTCGTCTATTTCCTCCTTGTGTATTTTCTCTTCATGTATTCCCTCTTCGTCTATTTCCTCCTCGTCTATTTCCTCTTCATTTATGTCCTCCTCATCTATTTCCTCCTCGTCTATTTCCTCCTCATTTATTTCCTCCTCATCTATTTCCTCCTCATGTCTTTCCTCCTAATCTTTTTCCTCCTTGTCTATTTCCTCCTTGTGTATTTTCTCTTCATGTATTCCCTCCTCGTCTATTTCCTCCTCATCCATTTCCCCCTCATTTATTTCCTCATCTATTTCCTTCTCATCTATTTCCTCCTCGTCTATTTCCTCCTCATCCATTTCCCCCTCATGTATTTCCTTTTCTTGTCTTTCCTTCTCATCTATTTCCTCCTCAACTATTTCCTTCTCATCTATTTCCTCCTCGTCTATTTCCTCCTCATCCATTTCCCCCTCATGTGATTTCTCCTCTTGTCTTTCCTCCTCATCTATTTCCTCCTCATCCATTTCCCCCTCATGTATTTCCTTTTCTTGTCTTTCCTTCTCATCTATTTCCTCCTCAACTATTTCCTTCTCATCTATTTCCGCCTCGTCTATTTCTTCCTCATCCATTTCCCCCTCATGTGATTTCTCCTCTTGTCTTTCCTCCTCATCTATTTCCTCCTCATCCATTTCCCCCTCATGTATTTCCTTTTCTTGTCTTTCCTTCTCATCTATTTCCTCCTCAACTATTTCCTTCTCATCTATTTCCTCCTCGTCTATTTCCTCCTCATCCATTTCCCCCTCATGTGTTTCCTCCTCTCTTCTTTCCTTCTCATCTATTTCCTCCTCAACTATTTCCTTCTCATCTATTTCCGCCTCGTCTATTTCTTCCTCATCCATTTCCCCCTCATGTGATTTCTCCTCTTGTCTTTCCTCCTCATCTATTTCCTCCTCATCCATTTCCCCCTCATGTATTTCCTTTTCTTGTCTTTCCTTCTCATCTATTTCCTCCTCAACTATTTCCTTCTCATCTATTTCCGCCTCGTCTATTTCTTCCTCATCCATTTCCCCCTCATGTGATTTCTCCTCTTGTCTTTCCTCCTCATCTATTTCCTTCTCATCTTTTTCCTTCTTATATATTTCCTCCTCATGTATTTCCTCCTGTCAATTACAAACTGGCACATGTGATTTGGTGGATTTTAAACCCTGCCCCTATGTTAAAAGTGCTAATCAATCCTTTTTAAATGGAGGGCAGGAGCTTCTCTCAACACGGGACAAAACTCTTTGCATACAGAAATGCATCATGGGAATTCAATGTTATATTGGCAACATAATTTTCAAGCGTCGTTAAGGAAATCTTTCTTACGCCGTTTGGTCGGTACGTTGTTTTAGTGGGATGTTTGAAGAAAGTACCATAAAATTCAACCTTTCATGATGGTTAAATGGAACGTTTCAATGTGAAAAGAGGAATAAAATAAAGAGCAAGAAAGAGTGCAGAAGTAAATCAATGAAATAATGACCCCCGACACAATCCAGGATCAGTTGAACATAAAAGAAACTTGACCTGAATTATCAATTGGGTCATATTTGGTGAAAGTCTTCTTTCTCTCCTTCATTTCATCGTCATAAAAGAACAACGTTGTCCCATCCTGGCTCGTATTCCCGTGGTTCCATTACATCAGGGAAGCGTGACAATAAGTCAGAATAGGATTCGTGATCTCGGTATTCAACGACGAGCGTCTGATCTCTCTTTTTAATTCAGCAGCTTTTTGAAACGTGAATCATCTTTTTTTTGTTGCCGTTTAATACCGACAACTCGGCAGAAGATCCTCCATCTTTCCACCAGCATCAAAGGACACAAGTCAAAGAGGACGGATTCATATTCAGGAATATTCTGTTCTTCATTATGGCGACGGGGATAATGGGTTGAATTTCCAAGGTTGTCGTGGTGGCTAAGATGGGCAGCTTAGATCTTTAATTGGAAATAAAACAGCAGGAATCCCCGCAGGTCAAGTGTGGGTACGAAACAGTGGGATATGATCCAGTGACATGGACGGAAATTAGGATTTCTCTCGCTGATGCAGAAACCTGTGGTTTCAGTCATTGATTACTTGTTGCTTGTTTTGACGGACATGTTTGTCTCGGAGTCTTCACGCCGTGTAAATACGGAGCTATTTTCGACGCAGGATGTGAACTTTCCTGCCTTCCAGGTAAAGAGAAGCTCGGCAGGAATGTTCCGTGCCCGCAACTGCTATGGCAACTCAGCCTGAGATCCTAAATAGAAAACATTAGAGTGCATCGAGTTGATCGATTCAGCAGAGGGTCGGCAGAAGAACAATCCGCCGAGTATCTTACGAACCTCCCGGAGTTGATCATGTTGTGAGATACAGTGATGCCCACTGGAGACTCCCGGGCGGCCGGCCGGCGTCTCGCCGTCTTCCCCATAGGCTGTCCGAGCTAATGGAGTGTCAGCGTGAATGTTCCCACGTCCAGATGAGAGCACACGAAAAAAAAAAAGAAAAAAAAAGGGCCTTCAGTCAGTCGTGGTCGATGACGAAGCCGACCAGACATTATCTAGTGAAGTGGAAGTGGGAAGAAGTTTATCCCCCAAATATTGAGTTGGTTTGGGGCGAGATGGAAGTGTGGAAACAGGAAGAGACAATCGTTGCTGAGTTCAAGTCAGATCGGATATGTGTCCGGGGTAAGATTCACGCCAGAGCTGGGGAAGTTCGGAAAAACAGATTTAATATTTAATAGGTGCTTTGTTATCTTGCTTTTAGAGTGTAGAGCAGAAAAGTTATAGTGAAGATCTTTTTTTTTTAAATACTACAGAAAATAATTATATCCAAAACAATGTTGTTTTTTCATCTCATATTTGTTAGGGTATTCCAATATTAAAACTAAGTAGTCGCTTTAAATTTATGTGGGAAACATATAAATCATTGATCATAATTACAATAAATAATGTCATTTTCACCTTAATATATATGTTATTTTTATTTATTTCAAATATCGTTTTAAAGCTGATTGATTTGTATATACTTTTTATAATAAGGTCATTTTAAATAATGATATTTGGAAATATTCATATTATATCGATAAATGAAATATCCATAAAAAAAAGCATTTTAATAAATAAAACGATCAAAAGGTTCTATTATGAAAATATTAATTGTTCCTCTTAATTTTAAAATTCTTCTTTGTTCTTTTTCCTTCATAATTTGTAGTAGTGATTTAATTTTTTAAATACGTACTTTTGTGGACACAACAATACAAATTTTAACTTACATTTTTTATCAACACGAAAAGTCACGCAGTCTTGTTCGACTTAACACTATACATAATATAAATATAACTTCACAGAGTTGTTTCTTTAATGTATTGACTCTGAATTTTCAGTTGAATTTCTGCTGTCAGGAACGTCGTTTTAATGACTTTCAGATGTGAACGCATCTGTGATCTCTGCTCCGTCCTAAACACTCCCAAACTCCTCTAACTCGACGCACTTGCTGCTGCGAATGTGTATTTATAGAAGAGTGTTTTATTTAAGCTCTCAGATCACTTACTCATGCTAAGTGTGTGTGTGTGTGTGTGTGTGTGGGGGGGGGGGGGGGGGTGTGTGTGTGTGTGTGTGTGTGTGTGTGTGTGTGTGTGTGTGTGTGTGTGTGTGTGTGTGTGTGTGTGTGTGTGTGTGTGTGTGTGTGTGTGTGTGTGTGTGTGTGTGTGTGTGTGTGTGTGTGTGTGTGTGTGTGTGAGCACCCCGGCAGCCTCGCAGGACCCAGAGTTCCTCACGCGTCAGTGCCCTGGGCGACGCCTGCTCTAATGTTCACATGAAGATGGAGTTGACTTTTGGTGTTTTCAGCCTCAGCGCCGCTCGTCTCTCCGCCGCGGTCAGTCGAGGGTCATCACTTTGTAAAAGGCTTCATCTGAGCCTTTGGTTTTACAGAGAACGATGCTTTCAAGGACAGAGTTGTCTTTTTTGTATTCAGTTCAATTTTAATGAAACTGTCAAATGATAAGGGAGTGATCTGAAGACATTTCTAAATATAACAGAAGAGAAAAAATTGGTCCCAGCAAATCTCAATGAGCGACAGGGGTGAGAAAATAAACCTTGAGGATACATGGAGTTTCTCTTGACTTCAAACTTGAACAAAGACCTATAAAGTTTAGACGTACTTCTCCTTCCTTGTATAATGCCTTGTTCTCAAAAGCCATGTAATCAGAATAAATAAATTATTTATTTATTTAAAAAAATAACAACAGTTGTTTTTAGTGACATTGACCTGGATCAGGAAAACTTCAGATATTTTATTTTGTTTTATTTTATTTTATTTATTAACTTATTATGTACATTTTACTGTTGTTTGTTTGTTGGACATGTATTTACAGTAAAGTATAGTATAGTATATAAAAGTATGGTATAGTATAGTATATAATAGTATAGTGTAGTATAGTATATAATAGTATAGTATAGTGTATAATAGTATAGTATATAATAGTATGATATTATGTTATAGTATATGATATTACGTTACAAAAAGTGTATTTTATTATATTAGTTAACATGTTTTTAATTAATTTTAATTATTTATGAATATTTATTTATTTTTATTTGATGTATTAAATTATTATATACATTTTACAGTTGTTTGTTGGTTGGTCATTTATTTATAGTATAGAATATGATTATATTATATTATAGGATATTATATTATGTTATATTGTATTACATGTTTTAAATTTATATTATAATATTATAATAATAATATTATAATAATAACGATTGTTATTTTTATTTTATTGTATTCATTTATTATATAAATTATATTGTTGTTTGTCAGTCATTAGTTGATTAATTTTAGTATAGTATAAGTATATTATCTTAGTTTTGTTTTTGTTTTATTATTTATTATTATTTTATTATGATTATTATTTATGTTTATTTTTAAAATGTTATTTTTTTTATTTATTTTACTTATTACCATTTTATAATTGTTTTAACGTCATATATTTCCCTTAATGTAAAGATCACCTTTTTTATTGTTGTCTTTTATTTTATTCATCTACATTTATTCAGTCTTATTTGTTTTTATTCTTTTCTTTTTTCAAATCCTGTTTTAACGGCATACTGTTCTCATTCTGTGTCTTCAGGTCCTATCCACCGTTTAATGAAAGTTTTCAGGAAATGTGTTTCTCAAAATGATTATTCTTTTGTGCCAAAGTTCAGGAAGAAAACTTCCGTCCTGATGAGTCAGTCGTCGCTCCATTACCCCGGCTGCGAGTTCAGGGCCCGAGTCTGATGGAAGCTTAAAGTCTCTCTTTAGAGAAGTTTAAAAATAAATAAAATGATGCTGAATCAAAGTGTCCATCTTCGTGCGTCACAAACCTGCCGGCGCCTCCTGTGGGTTAACCTCCCCCTAACAAGCTCCGTCTTTGAGCTCCTCGCTGGTTAATCGGAAGAAGCGTAAAATGAGGGAGAATGTTTTTGTTCGAGAGACGCCTTGAATCCCTGAAGGCTCGGCGGGGAATCTGGCCACTATTAGAACCTAATGAGGAACCTTCGGTTCCTATTCTTTAGTCCACGTCAGACAGACGTCACTCACAAGAAGTCTGACTCATCCCTGCCTCCACCTGTAGCTCCTGGAGAGGGGAAAACACTTCTCTAGTGTCTATTAAGAGTATTTTAAGATGCATCAATTGAACAGGTACACTGAAAAAACTACTCATAACATTGACTTCTATAATGTATGTATGTGTACGCACATTTTCAGGTAAATGTAATGGTGAGGTATACCATAAAACATAACAGTTGTGAAGATTTAAGTTATTTTTATATAACAAAAATCAAAACTGTATCCTTTTCTTTCACGTTTTGGCACATAATTTTACTAAAAAATGTAAGTACTTTTTATATATCTGTAGTATTTTCCAGGGGGTGTTTGAAAATCCTGTCTGGGGTTTGTTGTGTCCACTTAATATGTAGAATAAAATGATGTTCCTGCCTATGAAAAACAAGTAGACATTACTTCATTAATTTAAAAAGATAAAGGTTAAAATGTGGATGTAATCAAGTAAAATACATTTTCACAGCTGTTATGTTTGTATGGTAGGTACTCAATACTGGAAAGTAAGAGTTACTTGATATTTAACTTAAATAATTTGCAGTTGCGCAAATATTCACAAGTCAATCTTATGAATTGTCTTTATCAGTGCGTGCATCGTTCAGGGGTTTCAAAATACTAAAACTCCAGAGGACAGTTTTTGTAGTATTTCGGGGTTTATGTACCTGTAACTAAAAATGAAATAGTATAAGGAAGCAGACCTTAAACATACTCTTTTTCCCATTATTAATTTATCACATTAATAAAATGTTTTATTATATTTAAAGAGCAACTAATGTGAAAACTCTCCTGACCAAGTTTCAAATGTTGAAGTCTCCCCCGTCTGAAATCTCGGCGAACAAGAGGTTACGAGAGCAGAGTCCATTATGTTGAATAACGGTCTTCACTCCTCCTCCAGCCAGCTGTAATCACGCCCTGCTTTGTTTATACAACGAGTCCCTTGGAGGTAGAGACTTCGGAGAGAACTTGTGTACGCGAGGATGATAAACAGAAAATAATATGAATACTTTTATTTTTGTTGTTCTCAAACTTTTTTTCCGTCTTTTTCTCTGATTACAAATAATCTATGTAATCATAAAATAACTAATACAGATATTTAAGCTCTCAGATCTTTTATGTTATTTAAAAATCAAACCTCTCGTTTTCTACACAACAAAACGCATGAATCTTATTTTCCAGGCTTTCAAAAGATAATAAATATCCGCTCCTTGAGATTCCACTTTCTTTTGTGGACGAAAAACTTTGAATAATTTCGTGGCAAATCATTTGATTGCTACTGAACGCTGCGTTAATCTCTTTCTATTCAAATGCAGATGCTTTTGTTTTCACCTCGTCTCGCCCGGACTTCCTTCCATCTCACTCCAGCAGATCCCAGATTGCTTGTTGTCGACCCGGTAGAGTGAAGTGTAGACGTGAGAGCCGTGCACTCTCCAGACGAGTGTGCCTGGAATCATCATCTGAAGAGGAGACGGAAAGTGTGCGATTAGAGGGCGAGAGTGGACGAGTGTGGCCTTCAGAGCGGCCGCTCAAATCTGTTGATTAAACAAGAGCTACGGAGTGATTCTCAAAATTTGTTTTTATCTTCATTTTATATGGATCGGAGCAAATAAACACCGCTTCATGGCCAAAACAACGGAGAATTATTTATTTATTTATATTCTCCAATCGCACCGATTTTGGAAAGCAGCCATCGAGGTGTGTAGTCCCGTCTGTGTTAGCTTCCGCGCTAACTTTCTCGTTAGCCTCTTCATCTTTAAGAGCTACAAGTTTGAGATCTACTTGTCACGCCTTTTTTCTGCCTCCAAGGGATTCTCTGACTTTAGAGATATCCCATCCTCGTCGCCACTGTATATATTCGGGTTCGTCTCCTAGCTTTACTCGTGTAGAGAGGGACACGTGACGCAAGCATGGATGTTGCTCTGGTAGTTTATAACTAACGACGTACGCTAATGACATAGGCTAAAGACGTACGCCAAAGACGTACGTTAAAGACGTACCTTAAAGATGTACGCTAATGACGTACGCTAACGAAGTACGCTAACGACGTACACTTACGACATACACTTATGACGTAAGCTAACGACGTATGCTAACGACGTACGCAGACGACGTACGCAGACGACGTACGCAGACGACGTACGCTGACGACGTACGCTGACGAAGTACGCTGACGACGTACGCTAACGAAGTACACTAATGACGTACGCTTACGACATATGCTAACGACGTACGCTAAAGACGTACGCTAAAGACGTGCGCTGACGACGTACGCTGACGACGTACGCTGACGACGTACGCTAACGACGTACGCTAAGTGCGTAACTTATGCAATTCCGTAACGCACACACATCATCATGACGACACAAACATAGTCAAGAACTGCCTGTAGTACAATGCCTGACATAATACACAGAATAAGTATAAATATATATATCCATATATTACAGAAATAAAAATATATTTTTCTTATTATTAATCCCCAAAGATTTACTAAAAAATGGGAATGTATTGAATCTCCCTGTTTACTCGACTGAAACAGAAGTTAAACTCAAAATGCCGAGGCAGGAAATGAATAAATTAAAAACAATGTGAAATATTCTGAGGTTGGTTTCATTTCAAACAAGACTGTTCGTGTTGATTAAGAATTTAAAGTGATAGTTCACCTTAAATGTCGACTAAGTAGTGGGAGGTTCTTCACAGTAATCAGAAAAAGTAATCAGAAATGTATGTCCGTAATGATGGACATGAGCAGCTAGCCTAACAGTGTTGCTTTAACAACTTCAAATACAGACTTGTTAAACTTTTTAAAACGTTAAAAATCTTTCATGTCAAGGCTTCAGAAAGATGGTATTTGACTTGTATTGATTCACTCTGCAACCTCTGTAGATCTGTTGCCAAATGTAACACCCATGAATGCGTCATAAACAATCACGTTCGACCTAATATCGGCGCTGATTTGGCGAGATTTGAATATAGCGTTAGCAGAACAATGCTAACTGGACAAATTGATCTTCTTCCCAACACTTTCTTGCTTTCTCCGTCCATCAAGAAGAAGTCAAAGCGTGAAAAACAAAGCTACAAAGATGGGTTTTGACATTTCGGCAACTGGCATCACTTCCTGCTGCCAAACGCCGCATGAAATTCATCGTCACAACCATTTATCAATTTTCAAAAGTAAACCAGCTTTGAATTCCCGCTGGAATGGAACCTAAATCACCGAAAATCATTTAGATCAAAGATTAAAACCTTGGGTTATTTTTAGTGCAACATCCTGTCGACGTCGGTCTCTCCCACACGGATGCTAATCTGAGCGCTACATGTGACTGGATCTGTCCTGTGTTTATTTGGAGCTTTGTTTGTACACAGCTGAGCCCACAGAGCGGGAGGCAGGATGGAGATTTGTTTAATGAGGCCAGAGGACAGAGACAGAAGGCTCGGATTAAACCCAGACTAAACATTTCTTCATAATGCCAGCAAAAATGTGGCAAACCTGCGCCGGAAACGAAGGCCCTTTTCGACCCTCGAGGGTCATAGGTCAAACCATATATATATATTTATATATATATATTTCACATCATTATTTAGGACAGTTGATGGAGATTTTCGATGGATTTATTCATGTCTTGACGGCAACGGTTCTCAAGATTAACATTTATATTTTGATGTCAAAACCTAGACATTAGAGCACTGCAGTGATGCGGTGTGACCTGTCAATCATTTTAAACTAAATCATCATCAAAAATCCATTATAGAAATGAAAACAGCTGCTGAATTTTAATTTTAGGGAAATTCAGAAACCCCCATTAAATATGCTTTAAGTGCTACTGAGGTTATAATAGATTCACAACTTAAAATGTAGATTTGAGACTTCTGAATTTTCTAAATTAATTTATTTTGATTTTATGTTAATACAACGTTAACTCTTTTTTAAAATTGTAGAATTTGGAAGTTTTTGTATTTTAAATTTTAGTATAAATATTTACAAGTATGTTATTTGTATTGTGTTTTTAAGTCATGTTTTTTGCTTAAGAGAAAATAAATGTTTAACGGAGCAAAACATTTTTGACATTTTAAATCTATCTTAATAGTCAGAGGAAACATTTAGATCAGGTCAACATTGAACACACTTGTTTCTGGCTTAATTTACAAAATGAGGAAAAAAAGGAAAGTTACTATAGAAACGGCCACTAGTGCCCTGCCGAGATGGCAGTTGCATTCATTTCTATTGGAGGTAAAGTTACTTCTGATATAAAATTAACATCTCTGTCCTGGAGAGAATTTTTTTATTTTGTATTCTGAGAAAAAAATGTTCAAAATATAAAGTTGTGCTGCTTTAACTGGATTCCTTAAGAGGTCCAGACTTTCCTTTCACCTTTGAAAAACCTCCACCTGCATGTCCCACTGCAGCTTGAGTCGTGTTCAAACAATTGAACCTGAAATATGAGACACATCTATCATAATCCAAAACCAAACTCTTTTAGTTAGGTTCCTCCTTTTCGCTCCCTGATGTCCAATACCTTCAGAGTTGTGTGGAGGTCGTGCTGACGACATTTATCTGCGTCGTATCTGCTTACTGGAAAAGCCATCATGAGTCTGGTTTAAAAGGTAGAAGCTGACCGAGGTTTACAGCTGAGTTGCCTTTTTTATTGGACAATAAAATACGTCTGCAGCTGGAAAAACACTTCATGGATACTCGATGTGAATTAATGAACTGGACTCACGCTGGAGTGTGCTTGTAGTTTTACGGAGGTTTTTACAGTCTGATTAAATTGTGTTGTGGAAATCACATTTTATATATGTTATTTTATCAATTAATTGTGATTTATCAATTTATCAAACACTCAACAAAACAAATCAACTAATACTTGACTGAAAGTATTTGGCCAATGTAAAAGTTTTGTGATACTAACCATATCAATTAATAATAATGTCTTATTACAGGTTTACTGAAACAATATCTCAATATAAAAATTAAAAATATAATTACGACGAAAAAGTATGTTTAAAAAAAGAAACAACAATATGGGAACTAGTAAAGCACTAAGACAAAACAAACCCCCTCCAAGGAGCTTATTTCACATGATTATATAAAATAATGCATAAATAATCAAATGGTAAGAAATTGAAAAAAGTTACCCTAAAACATTATTAAAAAAACAACAACAACACTTTCATTATTTATGATTATTTTCATGATTTCACAATTTTTTTTGTATAAAGTCAATTTTCTGTTTTTTTTTAATGGTTCAAAACTGAGCCCAACACATGCACAGCAGCGGGTATTAGCCATACAAGTTAATAAAGAACTTCTAGGATATATTATCTTTTTATTTTCCTTTGTTATCTGTTCCTTTTCTAATTATATATATCTATCTATATAGTATATGTAGAATTACTTTCTCACTATCACAATGAATAACTATGATATATATATATGTGTGTATATATATAAGTATATAAATTGGATTAAATACTAGAGCTTGGATAGCAGAAAAAGAACATTTTTAATAAATATAAATATTAAAGACTTTGCTTCTGCTCGATGAAAACTGAGCTAAAAATAAGATTGAAATAAATTGATTTGTCAAAGTTAGTTGTCATGCCTACCAGACTATCACTCGTCAACTTGTTTGAATCAAGGTTTCAGACATATTCTTTATACTTCATTGTGTCGATACAGACTTTCCTGTTGTGTTCATTATCCATCGTTGGTACAGCCGCCTCTGACTCTCACTCCCACAACCACAATTTACAGTAAATCTTTTTTTTTTTTCCATCATACCCTTATTTATGCAGGAAATTCATCCAGTTTTTGCAGTGTAGGCGTCGGTTTGCTGTGAGACATTGTCGAGTAGTTTTTCATGTGCACAACTTCTGATCCTGAGTTGTGGGTACGAGCAGTGTAAAGATTGTTCGCTGTACTTTAATGTCATTTTCCACCTTGAAGATCAGGTTTCTAATGTGATCTCTCTCCTCTCCCCGCAGATATACTGTCCTTCACAACGGGCTCCACGCAGAGCTGGAGAAGAAGTCTCTGCACTCGGAGTCGCACGAGTCCTGCTTGTGACGACTCGTCGGTGGAATCTCCAAGCAAAACTCCCGCCGTCGCCTCCGCACGCCAGCGTCGTCTTGCCGAGACGGAGACTCTCGGAGACGACTGGCGGACCTCGAGGACCCCTTCGCAGACGTTGGGTCCGGAGAAGGTCGAGCCGTGGGGCCGAGAGATTATCACTGCTTTGGGAAGTGTAGCAGCTAACCGTGTTGCCAAAGCTCTTTGATATCAACATGCACGGGCGTCCGTCTCGTTTCTGGCTCCAGTCCTTGTACCAAATGTGTTTCCGCCTAGTGGTGCTGATGGAAATCTGCCGGCACGTGTTCGACCGAATCGCTCTAACATGATGACCTTTTTATTTCGCGTGTGTGCTAATGCTGCGTTCAAGGCCAAGGTCTCTAAGATCACTAAGTGATCACATGACCCGTTTTCATCTATATTAGCTTTGTTTTATTCAGACATCGGTTGTACTCAATTACTTCCTCACTACTTAAGTCACAATGGTTGACTTTAGACTTGTGGGATTCACATAACACAGATTTTATAAAGCTTAATTTGCAAAGAATCATTCAGATTTGTATTCTTCAGTAAGTTCAATTCACTATTTATGTCCCAAAGACGGAATTAGACGTGTAGGACTCACATTTGCATATGATTTAAGTTGAAATAACTCAATCAGGTTTGTGAGTTAGGACACGTTCTGATTTGTATGATTTAATACGTTTCTGCATCTATTTTAAATTTAAAAAAACTCACTCAGAAATAGTTTCAATTAAGTTATATTCAATTACTTCCTCACAACTAATTATACAATGAATTACTTGGATGTGTGGGACTCACACAACGCCAATTTAAAAAAAATACTATATTTGTAAAGGGGGATTCGGATTTGTATTATTTAGTAAGTTCAATTCATTACTCAAATAGGATGTGTAGGACTCAAATGATATCAGTTCAAGTCTATTCTAACTTGAAATAAATCGGAGAAAAAAAAATTGATTGTAAGTTGAACTCAATAACTTCATCTCTAGTGAAGTCACAATGATTGACTTTGACTTGTAGGACTCGCATGATGCAGATGTATATCAAGTTTAAACTGTGAGGAAACTATCAATTTTCTATAATTCAGTAAATATGATAAATATGATTAATTATTAAATTTGCAAGGACTGAATCAGATATGTGGGACTCACGTGATACCAAAGGTTTTACTCTCAAAATTTTACCTCTTCTCACTAGTCGAGTCTCAATAAATGACTTGGAATTGTAGGACTCACATGATGCAGATTTGCTATAATCTTAAACTGTATTGATGCATTCAGATTTGTATGATTCAGTAAGTTGAATCCGCTACTGTCACTGTGTTCTCACTCTCTACTAAGGTCACAATGACTAACTCGGATGTGTGGGACTCGGTGGTTCTATTTGCAAAACTAAGTTACTCTAGAGAAAATTTTAGGATTCATTTACAAGTTTGGGACTCTGGTACGAACTTTTGACTTGGAAATCTGCGACTCAAAGTGGATTGATCACTTTTTAGATCAGATCAATTTAACCATAGACACACTAGCATTTAGCTAGTATTAGCATTTAGCAAGATGCGTCTGGCACTAATGATTCAGTATTTTCCCTGCCTACTTGAACGCAGCATAGCTCACGATGAAAAGAACAAACAGACCAAATAACTGTCAAAAATATTGTAATATTGAGCTGTTGGTGTTTGTTAAACTAAATTTTGCACGTTTGGTGCAAACAATCATCTCAGAGGTCACAACAAGCCAAACTAACCAGGCATTAGTATTATTTATTCAGAAGAGATTAAATACGATTTCTTTATTTAAAAGGCATTTGCCCATGAGCACGCGGGATGTTTGTCTCCCAGGTCACACTCTCTAAATCCCCACTCAGCTAAAATGTGGTCACAAGGCTGCATTAAAAAAGTGCATTATAAACGCGTTGTTCTTGTTGTTGTTGCTTTGTTCTATTGTTTTTTAACTCCATGCAATAAGCAGTAAGTGGACCACAATGAATAAAAAGATGCTCATGAATGATTCAGCAGGTAATTGTGATGATGCTGGTGCAATATCTGTTTCCATGGCGATCCACGCTGAAGTCAAGATTGTATATTCGCGTGTCCTTTGAAAACATTCCGCCACAGTAATAGTATTTATTTACTGTTTAGTATCATTCTATGCAACACCAGAACAAATCCAAAAGTGTTTTTTTTTTTTGCACATGTGCAGGTTCATTTCCTGAATTAAAGAATCATATTTGACTCCATCTGTCTGTGACGTGACATTGTAAAGTGTCCTCCGAGCGTCAGGGGAGCAGCTTGTCGTCTTCCACTTCCAAAGAGAAACCTATTTTGACTTCAAAGTCAACTGCTGCTCTTGCAAGTCAGATAAATTGAATTCATGAAGTCAAAACCTCCACTTCTTATAAAGACAGACAAACGGCGTCCTCGGTCTGGCCCGTGTGGAGGAGAAGATAAAACTGCTCTCTCTGGAGTCTCTCTGGATGACGTCGCTTCTACCGCTCAAGATGGGATCAAACCAATAGCAAGTGACCTTCTGCCATCTCTTGCTTGGCATTCCAATGAAAGTAGTCAAATCTGCTAGAGGGGTCAAAAGTGAGTGGAAAATCAAAATTGCAATAAGTGGTCTTTGGGTGAATCGGGTCCTTCGGAGCAAACAAACTGATGTTAAAATTAAAAAAAATAAACCAGGTTAAATAAAATGTTCAAAATCATTTAATCATAAAACTGAATCAGCGTAATTTGTTTTTGTTTTTTTTACTTATTTACCATTTTTCAAGTTCAAGATTTGTTTTTTTTAACCATAAACGAGTGTCTTGAAGTGTCAAGAGAAACAAGCTGATGTAACATTGCAGAATGTTTTCTTAAAACACTTTTAGGCAAAAAAAACCAAAGAGAAATTAGATTAAGATGTTATTTCTTTCTGTGGACATGGTATCGAATGCCCCTTGGACAGTTACCACTTCTTCTTTTCGATACATGTTCCCGCTTAAAAAAACTTCTACCCATAAGGGTGTGGTATGGATCCATTCCCGCTGGTATGTAATCATAATATTTTCTTACTGTTTCCGTGGCAACCGCAAAAGTAGAACATGGTCCCTTGTGTGTGTTGAATCTAAAATTGGACCCCCTTCATGAATTTAATGAAGCAAGAGTTGGAGATGTACCAGCCACATCACAAGATCCCTAAAAGAAATCAATCTGCTGGAAAGTGAAGCCATCCGAGAGCTTCAGAGTTACTTCAGGTAGATTACACCACGAGAAGGCGTGATGAAATCCAACCGCCTCTCACGGAAACGTTTTCAAGACGAGTTTGTTTGAATTCAAAAATCTTCATCAAACCCCTGCTTATCTGTTGCCAGTTTTTTCAGCTTCATCAGAACTTCCATTTGCCCAGCCACAGCCGAGTCACCCTTTGACTCCCTCAAACCTGATTCTAATCCCTTTATCTGATCTTGCGTCTGTGATCCTGTTTCCTGGAATAAATTTAAAAAGTCACCAAGGTGAACCACCTCATCGTCCTCACAGAGAGTCCTGAAATAAAACGTTGAATTGCACCACAAATTCAATTGCACTGTTCAATCAAATGTACGGCTGTTTGACCGCTGGTGGTTTTGTGAGTTAACTTAATGAAACCACCTAAGATTTTAAATATCCTGAATATAACTAATGTAATCAGGTTTTCACATTTTCAAAAACAGAAGTATATAATAGCAACTAGCTAACATTGTGTTTTATTGGATAGCATTGTTGTGCTAATGGTTTTGTGTTAGAAAAAAACTAAATCCTCTATTAGTGTTGAGAAATGTAAACAATAATATCATAAAGCTATTTAAGATGTGACTGGAAAGGAGGGAGGAGTCCAAGAGCACACCCGGCACCAGTCGATGATGATCTACTTCAGCTCTGGCCAGAGAATGTCTCGGTTTCAAACGTTTAAGAATCAGGAAATCATCTGTGAAAGCTATTCTAGTCACAAATTTAGGTTTTTAGAATATAAGCAACCATATTCTCCAGACTTTAAGATTTTTGTTTTAGGCACTAAAGCGTAAGTCGGGCCTACAGTGTTGCCATGAATCACTTGGTTGTTAAATAGTTCAGACTTCGATCTGCATTTTTTATTAAGAAAGAAACGATCCTAGAATATGTCCTATGAAGTTGATTGCTTACGGTAAGCGTCTTTAAATGCAGAAAGTAAAAGATGGGAAGATGGAAAATGAAATGAAATTTGCAATGTGCAAATTGAGATTGAAAATATATATCAGAGTATTTATTTCCGGATCGTCGTATATGAATCTGTTGTTAGAATGAAAAAGGCTAATTAAAGACTCGTTGATAATCCTGCTCTTGACTTTCTTTTGTGTTCGCCGTCAACAAGCTCTTCTATCTTCACGCTGAGCTTTCCTCCTCCGCGAAGAAGAAGTCAATGACTCGGCGTCTCTTGAGAAGATTAAGTGGAGATGAAGCTAATAGAGGGAAAAAAAAAAGTGATAACGGCGCAGAAAGAGATGACGAACACCCTCCTGGTAATTTTCGAGAAAGGATTACATTGTTCCATGACGCTTTTATTTTCCAAATTCTGCAACGTTTGTTTTTTAATCCGACGCTAAATGCTCCATCTGCTTTTGTCGCTCATCCTTTGATTGCTTTCTTTAGACACTTCACGCCGAGACATTCCTGATCCAGAGGGGAACTGTAAGCGCTCGTTGAAAAGATGGAGATGCCAGGAAGAGCTTCAACGTCTTGATCACAGTGGGATATGAAACTATCTAAGGTGCCACAATACATACAAGTACTGCTTCAAGAGAAACGGGAAAAAGCAGGAGAACCTTTTTATGTGGTGGGAATAACAAAAAAATGTACCAAAGTTACAAGAATAAAAGTAAGTAAGTAAGTAAGTAATTTTTAATTGTACAGTGCCTTGCGAAAGTATTCGGCCCCCTTGAACCTTTCAACATTTCGCCACATTTCAGGCTTCAAACATTTATTGGATAATTTAAACTTTTTTAACAAATAAAAAACTGAAAAGTGGGGCGTGCAATATTATTCGGCCCCTTTACTTTCAGTGCAGCAAACTCACTCCAGAAGTTCAGTGAGGATCTTTGAATGATCCAATGTTGTCCTAAATGACTGATGATGATAAATAGAATGCACCTGTGTGTAATCAATTCTCCGTATAAATGTACCTGCTCTTTGATAGTCTCAGGGTTCTGTTCAAAGCGCAGAGAGAACCATGAAGACAAAGGAACACACCAGGCAGGTCCGAGATACTGTTGTGGAGAAGTTTAAAGCCGGATTTGGATACAAAAAGATTTCCCAAGCTTTAAACATCTCAAGGAGCACTGTGCAAGCAATTATATTGAAATGGAAGGAGTATCAGACCACTGCAAATCTACCAAGACCCGGCCGTCCCTCCAAACTTTCATCTCAAACAAGGAGAAGACTGATCAGAGATGCAGCCAAGAGGCCCATGATCACTCTGGATGAACTGCAGATAATACAGCTGAGGTGGGAGAGTCTGTCCATAGGACAACAATCAGTCGTGCACTGCACAAATCTGGCCTTCGTTTAAAGTTTGCCACAAGCCACCTGGGAGACACACCAAACATGTAGAAGAAGGTGCTCTGGTCAGATGAAACCAAAATCGAACTTTTTGGCCACAATGCAAAACGATATGTTTGGCGTAAAAGCAACACAGCTCATCACCCTGAACACACCATCCCCAATGTCAAACATGGTGGTGGCAGCATCATGGTTTGGGCCTGCTTTTCTTCAGCAGGGACAGGGAAGATGGCTAAAATTGATGGGAAGATGGATGGAGCCAAATACAGGACCATTCTGGAAGAAAACCTGTTGGAGTCTGCAAAAGACCTGAGACTGGGACTGAGATTTATCTTCCAACAGGACAATGATCCAAAACATAAAGCCAAATCTACAATGGAATGGTTCACAAATAGACGTATCCAGGTGTTAGAATGGCCAAGTCAAAGTCCAGACCTGAATCCAATCGAGAATCTGTGGAAAGAGCTGAAGACTGCTGTTCACAAACGCTCTCCATCCAACCTCACTGAGCTCGAGCTGTTTTGCAAGGAAGAATGGGCAAGAATTCCAGTCTCTCGATGTGCAAAACTGATAGAGACATACCCCAAGCAACTTGCAGCTGTAATTGCAGCAAAAGGTGGCGCTACAAAGTATTAGCGCAAGGGGGCCGAATAATATTGCGCGCCCCACTTCTCAGTTTTTTATTTGTTAAAAAAGTTTATATTATCCAATAAATTTCGTTCCACTTCACGATTGTGTCCCACTTGTTGATTCTTGACAAAAAATTAAAATTTTATATCTTTATGTTTGAAGCCTGAAATGTGGCGAAATGTTGAAAGGTTCAAGGGGGCCGAATACTTTCGCACGGCACTGTATAGCGCTTTTCCAGACCAGGGTCACAAAGCGCTTAAACAATCAAAACAATATTCAATAAAGTATATATTTTAAAGATCAAGATAAAACTGATAACACAACAGGACTTCCAGAAAATCAAGGAAAAGCCTGAACAAATAGACACGTCTTAAGATGTTTCTTAAAGGAGTCATTAGACTCCATCAAGCGTAAAGAGAGAGGAAGATCGTTCCAAAACTTAGGAGCAACAGCCTGAAAAGATTTCTCTCCTCTGGTTCTGAACCGTGTGCGTGGAACCATAAGTAGATTCTGATCCACAGACCTCAGAGCCCGAGCTGGGGTGTAAGGCTGAATCAGATCACTGATGTAAGGAGGAGCCTGACCATGAATAGTTCTGAAAGTAAGAACCAACATTTTAAAGTTGATCCTGAAAGAAACTGGAAGCCAGTGAAGAGTTTTAAGGATGGGAGAAATGTGAGTTCTCCTACTTGAGCGGGTTAGAATTCTCGCTGCAGAGTTCTGAATCAACTGCAGGCGAGACAGCTCCTCCTTGTTAAGACATGAAAACAAACTGTTACAATAGTCCGATAAAATTCTGTTAATAAGGGTGTAAACAAATAAAGAAAGACCTATAAATAGGTAAAAACTGAGACCAGTCGTGGTTTCAGTGAACCGGTTTAAAAGTAAAAGACTTGAGTTCCCTTCGTACTGACGCTGAGACTTCAGTCCGCTGCATAGGAAGGAGGACTTTGGTTCAGTGTCAAAGGCTGTCATATTAACAGCAGAGCCTGGAGATTATACTTTAATCTTGAAGTGGCTGTAGAGATGATTCGTAAAGTCCTGAGGGCTGAAGGCCGGTGGACTCTGGAGGGGGTAGTGGAGAGGAAAATTAGAATGTGTGAGTATGATGGGCCGGCGAGGTCACAGCGAGAGTGTTGAGAGTTTGCAACACATATCAGCGGTTAAACTCCGGCGCTGGATGAATAAACAAGTGAATCTGATTCTGCGCTTTGCCTCAAGATTTCTGGCCATGAAAACTAGATGTATTACACCATGGAGGCTTTTTGTTTATTTAAACATCTACAAATTAAAAATAAATGAAAAAACATTTTTCAGGGATTTTCTTTTAGACCCTTGTGTTGTCTCTGGATCAAGATGAAGGACCTCCACAACTGTATGTACTGTATAACCCAATATCATTTTCACTAAGAGTGCCATCTAGTGGCCTTTGAAACTGTTTCATTATATAGCATCAGCAGTACTTTACGCTAAAACTAGCCTGTAGAGATTTAAAGGGAGATTAATGTAATTTTTCAGACTATTCTTTTCATATTAAAGTATTTTATTTTTCTCATGACTTGGACTGTTGGCCACTCGTATGATTCAGTTGAGACTCCAGTTTGAAAGGTTCCCTCGTTCTATGGTGGTCTTCACCTCCAAGGGACTCCTTGTGTAAACAAAGCGGGGTGTGAATACAGCTGGCCAGAGGAGGAGTGAAGCCATTATTACATCATATAGACTACGCACCCGTAACCTCTCGTTCGCCGCGATTTCAGACGGGGGAGAGCTTTATAAAGTAATGACTTTAAAACATGATCATGATCTTGGAGAGGAAGACCTCAATATTTGAAACATGTGAGTGAGTCAGGAGAGTTGGGACCTTTGCCCTTTTAAAAATCAGTAGTAAAAAAAAGGATTGTATTGTGAATCTGAGAACTTCCGACTTATTACACATTTTAAAATGTAAATGTATGTAATATTAATGGAAGATTTCGGTGGTCAGGGCCTGCAAAGCTTTATCTGCTGGCCTAAGAACTATCTGAATTACAGACTTATTTTAATTATAATAAATAAGCTTACGCTTCAAAATAAGCCTATGCTTCAGCCTACTCCTTTTCGGACATGTGGGTTCATATCATTTTTGTTTTGACTATCGCTATCTTTGTTTCCTAATCTCATTGGTTCTGTTTTATTGTCTGCAGTTGTTATATTTTCTAATGGACCTACACATGTTCGGAATAAAGCATTCACATCAGATAAAAAAATATTTGTAAATGTATTATTTTTTCCCATGAATAGCTTCTTAATAAATAATTCCAAATGGTAACAATGGTAAACAGCATCTATCCAATCAGAGTTGAACCAGTTTTAGTTGCTAGTTTACCTGGAAAAGCTATCATCAGTTCTGGGGGCCCTGAAGCATAACACAGGTGTAGAGCACGTTGACGCTTCAACCAATCAGATTGTGAGCTGACGACTTCTCATCAGGCATACGGTGACGTCAGAGCACTCCCGTTCTTTGATTGGCTAATCACAGAGCGCGCTAACTAGCTAGAGCCACTAGCTTGTTTGCTAGCAGAACGAACTGAAATGTCGCGTATTTGTGTTTGTTTACAACTCACAATGGCTGAAGGAGTTGAAGAAATTAACTCGGTTGCAGATTTACCATCGAAACTATTTTCAAGAAAAGCTGGACATGGTTGAGAAAGTTATGGCAACTCAGGCGAGTCTGGCACAAGCAACTTTAAAGTCCAAGAACTACGTGAGTAAATTCAATTTTCCTAAATAATTTTGCGCTTTTATTTGACTTTCAATGTGACGTATCTTCTGCTGGAACTCTGGCTGTGGTTGTTACTCTAGTGTTTCGTTTTAAGTGTTGTCTTTACTAACTTTAGAAGCAAGGAACGTGTGTTGTTGCCATGGAAACCACACGCATTCATAGTCGGAGTGATATTTTCAGTGATGTTGTTCTTATTTGAACAATGATCTTCTGATAATAACTTCTTATTGACCTATAACAGTTCACGGATCGGATCTACGTGGTGAATAAATAACCTTAAAGTAGTTATTGAGATGTGGATTCATTCAAACCAGCGCCACTGAAGGCCTATGTGTAGATATGTGTGTACAATTTTAAATATGAATTGATTTTTATGAAACCAGTATCATATAAAATGTCTTGTAAAGACAATTCATGTGATACAAGTATATTTTTTCTGCGATAAATATTAAGAAAGTTATGGACTATAATAACCACTGAAAATGCATTCATGGTCAAATTCCTCCATTCTAATCAATGGGGATAAATATTTTAGGTGTTGAAACCCGACTTTGAAAATGCTATAACTTGCTAATTTTTTGCTCAATTTTAAAAAGCATCATTGGAAAGCCGAGCCAACCTTTCTGTGTTGAGTTTGTATGTTCTCCCCGTGTTGTGTGGGTTTACTCCGGGCACTCCGGTTTCCTCCCACAGTCCAAAAACATACAGAGGTTGATTGAGAACTTTTGGAAAAATTGTCCATAAGTATGAGTGTGTGTGTGAATGCTTGTCTGTCTTTGTGTGTGCCCTGCGACAGACTGGCGTCCTGTCCAGGGTGTCCCCTGCCTCTCGCCCTATGATACTCGGATAGACTCCAGTCTCCCCACGTGACCCCAGTAAGGGATAAAGCGGTAGACAATGAATGAATGAATGAATCATTGGAAAGCTTGCTTAACAAAGAAACAGATAAAGATGTTAATTATGTTAGACATTTTAAATGAATAGATAAATAAACGGTCAAGTAGAAAACGCATAAAAATAAAAAAAATATGCATAGAAAGAACAAATGAATAGCCCAGATTGAACATACACAAGTTGTTTAAATATACAGTAATGGAAACACGAAACATAGTAATGGTGTATTATTTGTTCTTTAATTGATAACATTTTGAAATAACAATTGGATATGACGGAAAATGTCAGTTTCTTTTATTTCTTTATTTGAACAGGGACGGCGCACAATAAAACATTAACCCTGAATGAACAAGGAGAGCTGCATTGCACCAGGTTCTAGCAAATTGGTACATACAATAAATAAGAAACAATTACAAAATGCATTTCAATTACAAGGTTAACAATACCCCCATTCCCACATCATTACATTACACACTGACTCACAAATGTCTGCAAGTTTGCTGTGGCATGAGAATGTTTTACAATCCGCACATATAATAACTGCTCTGTTGGAAGTGTGTTCCATTGATTTGTGGCAACAAAAGAAAAAGATTATTTACCAAATGAAGTCCTGCGTTCAGGTGTACTGCACTCTCCCCTGGTAACAGATCGTGTAGCTCTTGTTTTTTTTCTGAGCAGAGTGTGACCGTTATTTTCAAAGGAGGTGCAGTAGCATCATGAATAATTTTAAACAGGAGGCATACATTTGTATTCATTATCAGACTTTCAAGATTTAAAATACTGCATTTTGTGATCCTATGACAGTGGTGATACTGAAGTGTTTTTTGTGAAGAATCTTAAGGGCACTTTTATATAATGATTCAAGTGGTTTTTAAGCCAACTTGTCATGCAATAGAGAAAATGTGGGAGAATCACTGCATTTAAATATGTACGTGATGCTTCAACAGAAAGATAGTTTCTTATGGGTCTGTAGGTTCTAAGATTACAGTTCAGCTTTTTAACATGATTTTTAAAATGAAGAATTTGATCAAGGGTAACACTAGTATTTGAATTCATCCACATTTTTTATTTTTTCCCCATTTACTAAGATTTCAGGACAATCTCTAAGTTTTCTCCTGTTATAAAGAACATGGTTACAGTCTTTTCAATGTTTAAAGTCATACAAGAGCTGTCTAGCCATCCACCATGGCTTGACCAGGAAATGGGCGGGTCCAAAAAAATGTGTGAATCGATCACTTTAGAAGATATTTGGCAGACTTGCAGGTAAATATATACTTGTATATATATAAGGGAGGTTCCAAAGAATATTTTACTCGGCTAAGAGGTTTTGCGAGGGAGTTTTGTCGAGTGAAGAATTGTCAAAAGTTGTCTGCAATTTGTGGCATGTATACTCGACCAATCTGGAAATGTCAATATTCCACAGAAACTATGACGTGTCTTCTACGTCATCGGTATTATCGATAACCAGGAAGAGGAAAGTACACACATGCCTACTAAGTGTGGAATGCACGGCCCACCTCTGATATAGAGACAAAGTAGTTTGGGACGCCATGACTGTCATCATGTGTTTTAAAAGAAAAAATCTTGAAACTTGAACGAGTCAAACACTGATCCTCTCTGAGCCTCCACGAATCATGCAGTAACATCATCCAAGAAAGAAAAAAACACATCTGGTCTGGAAGTAAAAATCCTCCTTCAACAAACAGCAGGTTAAATATATTAACGCCGTCTGTTCTGTCTCTCTCCGTGTAGTTCAGGAGCGTAGGAAAACATGATCGCGCCGTGCATGTCTGACATTTCGGGTCTAATCTGCAGGTGAAAAGGAACAATGAGGAGGAACCTGTTGTGAGCGTGAAGTCATGTGCTTGTTCGGTCAGATGACATTTCGGAAGGCCTGTGTGTGGGTGTTGAAGCTCTGCCAGGCTTTTTGAGTGGAAGCTGAGTTGGCAGTGGCTGGATGTGAATGGCACAAATTAAATCTTCTAGCACAAACAAACTTCAGGAACCAATGGTCTGGTAGCGAGCGTGGTAGTCGGGTTTTTATACACTGAAGAATACAAGCGAGAGGTTTTATAAAAAATGCGGACATGAATACTTTTTGAAGGTTCTTCTTGATGGACAGTCGTCTGCCTATGTTACACTAAGATGACCACAGAGACGGTGGAAAAGCTAGCTTATGTATTTTATTACGCGCCGTGGAATAAACTGTCTTAGCGGGGAACAACTGGGGACTCATAAACAACAGCAGAACAAGTTGTGTACATGTTAAGTTGTCAGGATGGAAGCCCAGCTCGCGGTTTTGGAAGGGACGAGAAACAAAAACAACCAAACAAATCTCAGTCAAATCTTATTCCAGTTTCCAGTTTAATTACATCAAGCGTGACAAATGTGTATCTCAGTTGCAGCTTTTTTTTGTTTTGTTTTATAGTTTAGCAGAACAGCATGTCCTTGGTCTGCCCTGGCTCTTCCTCCATTTTCATGCATTTTTTCCTACTGCAATTCACGGTAAAATGTTTGTGATTGTTAAGATAAAGTTATGAAGGTATTTTACGATAAAGGCAAATTAAGCATACGTTGAAATAAACAATTAAGGTTCATTTTGTTACTTTTATTACAGTTGTGAACAAAAATAAAGTATAACTTGAAGCCTTGTAAATATTCACTGGAAATACTTTAGAACTCCTGAAAAAACCTGCTAGAAGGTGTGGTGTAAACATTTATATTTTTAATAATAAATCGCACAAACTTCAGTGTAGACTAAAGAAAAGTGCAAACACTGGTCTTCACTTCTCATATATAAGTGCATCTCCCGGGATAAAAATGACTATATTCATTCATTAATGTATAACAATGTATACACTTTAAATTGTGTGATTGTACAAGGTAGTTAACTTTAGATTAGCAAACACACGCAGACAGACAAGCCATGAGCGCACGCCTCTTGTAAGTCACGTGACTACATGACGGCTCGAAAATGAAACTTAAAATGACGTGAAATTGCAACCCTTGCGATATAATAATAACAATTTTTTCAATCGCAATTAATCGTTCAGCATTCAATTTCAGTTTTTAAATCTATATGTATTTTTAACTGTGTATTGTTCTGTTGTTTAAGCGCTTTGTAACCATGGTCTGCGAAATGCCCTTTTACAAATATAAATTACTTACTTAACTAGTTTACGAACATCCAGTACAGGCCAAAAGGTCAGGCTAACCTTTGTTTGATGGTAACTCATTACTCTTTATTAAGCTGATTGGTTCTCGTCTTCAGATGAATTCTACCAGTCGTCCAATAAGGCTGTTGGCTGTGTTTGAACCAGAATTCTACACAACACAACTGAAAACCATGTCATTTGACCACCTATTGAATTCATCAAGAAATAGCTAAAAGGATGCAAAGCAGTAATTTGAAGAAAAGTGGCTACTTTGAAGAAACTATGATATACTTTCAGTTATTCCAAATGCGTTTGTTGACTCAATTCCACTCCACTTTATTTATATAGCACTTTAAAAGAACAGCAGCTGATACAAAGTGCTGAACAAGAACATAAAAAATCACTAAGTTAAGCACAGTTAAAAACACAAAGATAATACAATACCAACTAAAACAAGTAAAAGGCGCTAAGAACAACTATGGAGTCTCATGCTGTGATAAAAGAGGGGTAAAACCTTTTCCTCAGACAAAAACATGACTGCCATGAAAGCGAAAACCAAAAAAGGAACATACAAAGACTGCCAAAAGAGTCGACGGAACTCGCAACTCACAAGAAGCGCAACTCTGAAGAGCACTTCGACAAGAAGAATTGTTCCCGAAAAAAATAAACAGTCTATATTTTATGCTTGTTTGTGACGGATGTTGAAAGACAACGGCGCTATGAACCGGAAGCACTACGAAAGTACTCCAGCTAAATGTTGCGACCGCTTTAAACGAGAATACAGTCTACAGTTGTACGATGGAAGAGCTCGCGATATTTGAATTTTGGGTGAACTATCAGTAAAATTAGACAAACTGGAACATGTAAGCCGGGAAAAGTGTTAGCAAAAACTGCCCTTGTTACCAACACCTCGGTGAACAGTCTGTTGGATAACAAGTCAATTTAGTTTCTAACATATAACTGTTTCATTCCACTTGACATGAACAGTGGTGGATAACCAGGGGAACTTCTAATAGCCAGAACACTTTCTGACTGGAAAATGCATTAAAAGGGATTCGTTGAAAAAGCGTGTGATATCTTACTGAGGGTGAGTTAATGAACAACTTGCATCCTGTCGGGTTGTGTTCGCGGTTGATCTCATTAGGAGCACTTCCTCATCTCATTGCTCACATAATAAGGACAGAATTAAAAGTGATCGCTGCATTAGTCACAAACCGACAGCGGCAAAGCAACACTGGTAGTGGAGGAGAGAGAACGTCCAGGAACTAAATCGGGGGTTATAGTTAGTTAAACTTCTTTTTTCTTTCTTCACACCTCTATGCTCCTCATTAACTTCAATGTGTCTTCCTTGTCTTTATCAACAAAGGTCAGAGTCTCTCTTTTCCATGTGTGCAAAGCTCATCCACCCTGTTTGCACTCTCTTCTTCGCCTCGAAAATAAAGTGTGACACAAAAATCCATTCTAAATACACAATAGTCCCACTAAAATTCTAATTTATCTTATTCTCTACTCACTTCTAACCAACTATAGGTAAGTAAGTAATTTATATTTATAGAGCGCTTTTCCAGACCAGGGCCACAAAGCGCTTAAACAATCAAAACAATAGCCAATAAAATATATACTTAAAAGGTCAAGATAACACCGAAAACAACACAGAAAATCAGGGAAAAGCCTGCATGAATAAAAAAAGATGTTTCTTGAAGGAGTCAGTAGATCCATCAAGTGCAGAGAGAGACGAAGATCGTTCAAAAGCTCAGGAGCAACTGCCTGGAAGGATTTCTCTTCTCTGGTCCTGAACCGTGTGCCAGGAATCGTCGGTTCTGATCCACAGACCTCAGAGCCCCGAGCTGGGTTGTAAGGCTGGATCAGATCAGTGATGTAAGGAGGAGTCTGACCATGAGTAGATCTGAAAGTAAGAACCAGAATTTTAAAGTTGATCCTGAAAGAAACTGGCAGCCATTGAAGAGATTTAAGGATTTGAGAAATGTGAGTTCTTCTACTAGAGTGGCTCAGAATTCTCGCTGCAGAGTTTTGTATCAAGTGCAGACGAGACAGTTCCCTCTTGTTAAGACATGAAAACAAACTGTTGCAATAGACCAGACGGGAAGACACAAATGCATGGATTACAAGCTCCAGATCATGTTGTGACGGAGCTACATTTTCTTTGTTAAAAAAGACACCCCAGACGACATCCACGTACGTTCATACTGCTCGTTTGTAATGTCCCGCTTGTATTGAATTTGAGAAAATGTCCTGAAAAAGGTATTTTTTAGGCTTGTTTGTAGCACAAGCTAAAAGGCTAATAATCTACACGGACAGAACGAAGGAAACGAGCGTTGTCGTGACCGTCATATAAACGTATACATTTCTGCCTGTAACTACAAAAAGTGAGTGAAATTAAAAAATGTAAAAACCTATCCCTTTAATAAACACTGGGAATATTTATTTTTCTACCTATGGCCAAGACAGATCTCTTGAGTCATAGAGCCGTTGTTGATGTTGGAACATCACATTAAATCAGGATCCTTTGACGTTCTGATAAAAGCCTGCTTATACCTGGATGTATGGAATCCAAATCGCTGAAGCAGGATGTCAGATTTATCTGATGTGTGTAGAGGTCAGCCAGCAAGGGGGAAAAGATAGGAAGTCTTGTTTTTAATGAGGTAGAGAGGAAATGAGATCTGGTCCTTGCATGAGTCATAATGTTTTAATGCCTTATAGTTGCAAAGAGATAGGAGCGGAAACCTGCGTTTTCAAATGTGTCAGCTCTGGGACCAGGTTCAAAGAATATATTTTATCAAGTTTCTAAAGATGTTTGTGTTGAGAAAAGTCCTACAGATATGCAACTGACTTCTTTTGGATAGAACTGAAGGAATCTTAGTGAATCAAGTGCAATCTGAGGTTGAGCCACACAACATTAGTTAATAAAACACTGATTTTAACGGATGATGTAAAGTCAGAGCAGAGCGACACAACCGTAGATAGGCTCTGAAACCCACAATAATCTACTGCTGTGAGCGGACGTGAGGCTGTCATGGCCGGGAAAGTAATAGTGCAGTCCCAGCTGCGTATATCTTGACAGAGTAGATAATGGCATGTCCCAGAGGGATGTTGCAACAAATGGCTTCTCAGGTAATTGTGTTGTGCTGCTGTGGCTGTTTCTTTTTATCAGGGCTGGCTCGATATGGCTGATGGCACCCGGGTCTCTGCTGCACCACGGCTGAGGATGTTCCTCTTTAAACGACTGTGATGCTTTGGTGTGGCTTATGAACCTTGGAAAACAATTTTCCAAGAAAGCTACGGAAGATGTGTGACGGATATGCGGTTCTAATTGTATAGAAATCCATAGAAAGTCCTGATCCACAACTCAAATTGGTAGGATATTGTTAATGTTTTGCATTTGAAGTGTTCTGTAAATCTGTAAAAAAAAATAAAAATAAAAATCTGAAATTAAAATTAAATCACACCTGAACTTTAATCAAGAAAAATGTATTTTAAGTCTACTAAAAATAACTGTTTTAGGGAGTTTTCACCAGAATCTAAGACATCAGATAAAAATTGAAATTGAATTGAAATGTAGATCAAAATATAGCAGAACGTATACAGTACAGTACACGTATGCATATAAAAATAAAAAACAAAGAAAAACAGTATAAGTAGATTAAAAAATATATAGTGACACATTTTTTTTTTTGTTTTGAAAAAAAAAAAATAGGGAGAAAGTAGAAGGAAATATTGATTTTCAGTCGGAATGTGATTTTAGTTTGATATTAAAAATCTATTTTCATTTTAATGATATTTACTTGTTGACCTCAAGGAAAATTTTTGGAAATAAACATAAAAAATAGTCGGCAAGAATGAAACTGGAAAAGAAATCATCTAACATTCTGCTTAATTCCTTTCTCCTGACATCTTCCTGCCCTTCTTTTATATGTCTTTTAAGTATGAAATTGCCATCAAGGTTTTTTCTTAGACAAGGAAACATTAAATGTGGCTAACTTAAGGACCTGTTGAAGTCGTTCGTGGAAGCATCTGACCGAAAAAAAAAAAGACATCATAAATCTCAGAATGTCTCGTTAACGTGTTGGACAGATGTTCAAGTGCTTCGGAATGGTTCATCCCGATACCTCAAAGCAGAAAAAAATGACATTTTCTTGATCTTCTCTGGTTGTAGAAAAGGTTCATGAACGGTTTGTTTCCTTGCCTCTATCTAGGTAGCAAATAGAGCCAGAAACAAGTATGAAGTAAATATAAATATAGTACTATTGTCACACATTTCCTCACATAAGTTATTTTGGGCTTGTACATTTTTGTCGAGTTTGTTAAAATAGTTTACAAAAAACTTCGGGTGCTTGTTTGGAAAGTTTTGTCAGGAACTATTTCCTCACATTCTCTATTTATTCCGTCCCGATGCACAGTGATAGGTGTCACAATTTTCCGACTGTTACCGGCCGTAATGATTTCACACCGCATACTGTCCCAAGGCCATCATTCCTGGAGTCTAATGGCCAATGAAATGATCTACGGCTCCCTAAGGGAATGTATGTACCCCTTACTAAGTTCATTTTTGTTTGTGGGCAGAATATAAACTCAAAATGCAATTTTGCCAACTTTTGTAATGTTGGGTTTTCTTCTTTAGTAGTTACTTCTTATATGGCCGGTTTTTTAGGAAATTCCATTCCGAAATGATTGATTGAGATTTAATCCCTTTACCTCACTCTGTGGCATTTAGAAGCAGGAACCAACAGAAAAGTGGAATTTCAATTTAAATACTGAAAATGGTGCACCTCAGGGCTCATCACTCGGACCATTGTTTGCAAGAGATCTTTGAAGCCTCACTTGTCTTCGGCTTCCGAGTCTTATTATCTGGAGAGTATTTCCAAAGCTGTGGCACAACACACAACAGTCACACAACCATGTCATTAAATGGATCACTTGGTTTGAACAGCAGCGGATCACTTATCTTCTTATTGTTACCTGAAGACATTTTTCCATTCTCATTTTCGTGCCTTTTTGTCATCTTTTCCACTGTGCATTTTTACTCGGCGCCGACTCACTTTCTCCCCAGTGAAAAAGGGCTTATAATGAGAATCAAGATTTTTCTACACCAACCCTTTCATGCTGTATTGTTTGCTGTGTTCGGCTCTGAAGAACGTTGACTATATGTTTAAGGCGATTCAGACCTACAGAAGCTCTAGCAGCTTCCACTTTAGTTGTGAATTACGCTTCTGCAAATCCTGGATTAAAGATCCATTCAGGATAGGAACCAATATTCTGGATCATGTTGACACTGGTCCAGATGTAAACTGTAATAACCAGACATGCAACCAGATGCTTCATTTCCCAAATCAAAAATATATATTTTCGACGATTTTTAAAACACGTTTTAGCGTCTTTAACCCTTGTGTTGCCTCTGGATCAAGATGAATGACCTACACCACTGCATATGTATTTCTGGAAGCCAGGGAGGTCATTCACGTTTCAGGTCTCCAGGTCACCTTGACCCTAATATAACACAAGGGTTAAGTCTTGTTAAGGGGCATTTTTCAAGTTTGTCTTTTTAGACAAAGAGGAAGAGGAGGACAAGAGAACACTAGTCACTACTGTCCTATTTGCATGGACATACTTTGAAAACTTTGAATTTCAGCTGAAATTTCCCTTTAATAAGCCTAAATCAGGCAACTCAGTGTTTGTGCTGCAGTATGTCCTTGTGATTTGTTTTTTTTTCTATGGGCATGTTTACCTGAAACACTTTCTTTCCACAATTCTTATTTATTTATTATAGATGTATCTAAAAAAAAAAATGTTCACACTTTGAAGCGTTGGTCATGTGTGCAATTATCACAGTTCAAAGCCAGACTGACCCTTAAAGCAACACACACTCAACAGGGAGTCGGTCGCATCGACATTTATGGCCAGATTGGGATTGGAAAAGCAATGAGGTGTCAACACACGTTTAATTATACACTCGTTATTGGTCATCGGGTGTTAACAAGAAATCCCAGAAGTGTAAAGTTGCACGAAATGGATTGTAGCCCGTTTCTCACAACTGAACTCAAAACTTCAATGATCTTCAAGTTGCGTTAATATCAGGTTGCTAACTTTATCGCGAGGAGTTGTTTATATAACTTTCTTGGTATGGCAGCGTTAATAACACCATTTTCGTTTGATTCTCACCAAAGGAACAACAACAAAAAAAATATTTAAGTTTTCAGGAAATGTCACAAGGAGTTTCATCTGGATGAAGATTTAAAGGTTTTTTCAATCACTTGTGCGGCTTCAAACCACCACAGGACATGTAGCACCCACACAAAAGTGAACACGGGTACCAACACACAAAATAAACAAACAAGGTACAAAACCCACTTGCAAAAAGATGTACCACAATACACACAAATGCAATACAAACCAAACCATTTTTGGTACTGACACACACAGAAGTAGATGAAAAATGATGGTGTACACAAAACCCATTCACACATATATAGCCAGTTAAAGAAAGTAAGCAAAACACACACATTTGTACAACAACACACAAATAAATGTAGGGTGGAGAGATGCATTAAATACAAAAGGCATTCACACAAACCTGTAAAAGAGTATACTTGGTTGTTTAAACACACATAGTTGTGAAAAAGATATATACAAGTACAAAGCACGTCATCACAAACCTACACAAACACAAAAAGTTGTACCCAAAAAATTCAACACAATCAGCTTTATTTATGATGTAGACAAATCTAAAACACAATGGCGTTCACACACTCTGCCCTTCCTGTGAATCGACTCCAACAAGTTGCCGTGTCAGCAGATCCCACAGTTCCACCGGCAGAAACCTCTGACTCACCGTCAGAGCAGCAAACATTGTTAGATGTACTTTCACTTCGAATGTTTGAGTCGCCGGAGATCTAAAGACGGTCTCGTCGGCTTCTCCTGCCAGTCAAATTGGATCTGAGAAGATAAGAAAGTGCAGCTGTTGAGCTGATGAAACAGACAGAAACGGCAGCGTTTGTGGCAAATAACAACAACTGGAGAAACAGACGATCTGACCCACGAGCTGTCCAGCTCCACTGAGCCTTCTCCACACGTCTGCTTCAAATTGCTGTGACAGCATCTGTTGCGTCCTGACTCCAGGACCACCCAAACCGACGACTGGTTTTCATTCTCGGCCACTTTCATCCCCGAGAAAGCAACGTCATTGTAACGCCTGCAGGTTGTGAGCAGAGAGAATATCAACACATGGAGAAATCTCTTTTGATTGATCGTGTTTACCTGCTGCTTCCTGGCGATATTTGGAACACGTACTTTACACGCCTGCGTTTGCCGCTCGTCAAACCTCATGTGGTTCTGTGCAAAGATGACGGTGTGTCGTGGGACCAGGTTTTTTTTAAAGAGATGTGGAAAAGTCTGCCTCAGATTTCGACATCTTCTTGTAAAATGTCATTTTATTCTAAGCCTTTGTTCCCTGTCCCCGTCATCACTCCCAGGACATTCTAGAAGACACTCAAACTTGAAAATAATGGGATGTTCATTGAAGAAGACGCTCAAAGCAAAAGGTTATTCGGCAAAGATTGCCATCTAGAGATGAAACGAGGACTGTGTTTCATGAAGCTTCATGAAGCCTCACTAGAGCATTACTATCTGTGACCTTTTTTGTTTATTTCAGCATTTGTTTCCATAACTATGATTAATTACTGTTTGTTTTATGTTTAATGTACTTTAACATATTTTTATTTCATGTTGTTTTCCTGTTACTGTGACCTTGTTCAATGTATTTATTTCCAAATTGGTTCCAAGACTTTATCATTTGATTTTTCTCTGGTTATGAGAGCCAGTTGTGTCTTTACTACGTAGGAACTTACACACCCTCCACATATTTTATAGTAATGTTTTTTCGAGGCTTCATGACACACTGTCCTTATTTTAACGTCAATGTCATCTCAAAAATATTTTTTTTAAAACACTATCAATAAACCTTATAAGATGTTGTAGTCATGAAACCTTATTTTCATGGCAACTTGGTACACGACAGGATGAACAATTGGATTTCGTTGACGACTTCTAGAATGTTACAATGTGACTTTGGTAAAGAGGTTCTCCATTATTATTATTTAAATGTGTCACGCAGCAGGATATAGTTCAGACTCATGGGTTAAATGAAACAAAGTCATTCATTCAATTGTATTATTGACTATAACAAATTGGACAAAGTACAGACTGAATCATCGCCGAGACAAAATAGACATGAGTTTCACAGGGTGTTGTGACAGAAGGTAAACTGATGAAAAAAATTCAAACTTGTTTGTCAACCGTCCAAAAATGACCATTTAACCAAGTCTGAGAAGACTGGTCACTCGTTCCAAGCTGCAATTACGTGTTGTTTTCGCCTCTGAAATACTGTATAATGGCGCTATAAGACCACAAATAAAAAAATCACTTCACTATATATGCGTCACAAGTTCATGTCATTATGTGTGTATTATTGTGTTCTTAAATTTCTGGTATTTGAAAATGCATCATATTTGTTTGCAATTGCATACATCTTTTTAATGACAAAATAACATTTTATTTACCTGAAAACCTTGAATAACACTTTATGTATTTTGTTTGTAAACCATTAAGAGGTCGATACACATGGTTTTCCACGGAGCAATGTGTTTTAGTTCCGATACAGAAAATTCATACAGAAAGTCTTTACTGACATCTGGTGGGTGTTCCTGTGTATTACAGTTTTTAAACTTATATTTAAAAACTCTGCTGAATGACATGAACATCAGCAAACCTTCTAAATGTAAAATATATTCTTTAACAATATATAATATTAACAAAATTATGTAAAAAATATGAATGCGGAAATGCAATTTAGCACCTCAGTAAATATATTAAGTAAAGATCATTGCATTTTTTTTTTAAAATATTGATAATATGTTTCATCTCTGCTCCCCAGGATTCTGATTGTTTCTCTATTCCCACATGCAACCTCTAGGTGTCACTGTGAAGCTAGTATTTTACATCCTCTGACTGCTTGATCGGTTTGCAAACCTGCTGAATTAAAATGTCTATAAAAGATAAACGCTTTTGTTTTTTTCTTAAAGAGAAGATGATTTCATCTGGTACATGTCGAGTATCTTTGTTTATTTCAATTTCTACTATAAATCAATGCTGTAGTGATAGTAGTAGTATAAATTAATGGATGTTTTTCACGAACCTGTAAATGAATGGTTATTATTTATATATGTAAAATATGTAGTCATATTCACAGTATTAACTAACCATAACTACCACAGTATGAATGTATCAAACTTTTAGTTAAAATTTGATTTCATTCATGTTAAAGTAAAAGTTTTTTGTCAAGACATATGTTTTTCCATCCAAGGCTTCTTTTGTTTTCCAATATAACTCCTTGTTTTGTGTGATATCATGTTGCATTGAATGTTTCTACAGTTCTGACGCAACAGTGTAGGCGTAAAGAGGTTTATCGAGTCAAGAAGATCCTGTTGAAGGCTCGGGTGCCAAACGGACGCCCGACACCGAACAACACAATAGTTTATATCCTAAAATGCGTATACAATGAACACGGAGAGGGATCCTGGATGTGTCACCAACCTTTAGCTGGAATCATAATCCCCAGATTGTAATTGGATGCAAGCTTATGTCCGCACATTTAAAACCATCCCGGTAATCTGACATTCTCTTCTGACACACTAGCAGAGGAGGGATTACACACCTTACTGAAGACAATACAAGCCAGGTAGGAGGATTTCGGTTGGTTCTGTGTGTGAGTCTAAAGGAGTATTTCCTCTGGCTTCTACATGATGGTTAAATTCTGTATAATATGTAACATTTCACCTCTTATTTAAATTATGAATAGACATCTCTATGTTGGAAAGATACCATATTTGCCCTTCAAAGTGACTAAATATTCATTTTCATTTATTATTCTTATGCTCAACAGCTTCTTGAGTCTCAACATGGGTCTAATTCTTGCATTTGTTGAACGTTTTATTGTCATTTAATCCATGTTTATCATGTTGATCTGCACTATCCCTGTCGCTTCTCTCAGTCACTTATTCAGAACATTTTAGTCATTCTCATGCAGCCAGAACTAACAATGACTTTCTTTCTCTCTCTTTCATTTGTTTCAAATATAAGAAATTCTGTGTAAAATTATATTTAAAAAAGATGGAGTTGCCATTATGAACCACTAGATGCCAGTGTTTTGTCGACTTGAAAAACAATGTTTCTGATCTAATTTTATAGTTGAGGATATGTATTTTTTTAGTTCAAAATCTTACTTTGAATATTAATTCAAATTTTCACTCTTAAAAATCTAACTACTGCGTTGCAGAGAGTGAATGTGTTTGAATGAGACACGGAGTTTGTCACTGGAAAAGGTGAATTGGAAAGTGTGTTCCAGAGTGCATAGACGTTGTGGTGCCTCCTGCACAACTAGTGTGAATCAGAATGTAAGTTAGTGAAAGTTCGTTCTGATAGTGCGGGTGTGAAGGAAAATTGTAGAAAAGAAGAGGTGCACAAGAGATTGAGAGAGTGTGTCGGTCAAAAATTCAAGAAGTGCATTAGAAAGTAAAAAGATTGAGATTGTGTGTATTGACAAGCATCTAGCAATTTGATACATATCATGATACCGATGCAACGATACGATATACAGTGATACTGTAGGAACAAGAATATGTTTGTAGTATTGTCGAGTACTTGACTCTGGTGTTACAGAATTTACAGACCAGTCGACTCTTGACAAATTTGTAATTTCTTTCATTTGTTTCAAAACCAAAATATGTCTAAAAATCAGGTTTAAAAGTGGCTGGAATTGAGTGTATTCTCTCGTCCTCAGTCATCCCTGGATCTCGCTGGATTTAAATGTTCCTTTATCTGCGAAGGATGCATTTATTATATTACATTTGAATTGTAAATGTTTACAATATTAATTGTTTTATTTTGGGTTTATTGAATTACAAACCATAAAATAACTATAACACTTAAAATATTATATGCAAGCCAAAAGTAATATTTTTTTGTTGTTTTTGTAGTGTGAGATGGTGTGAGTTCATTAAAAATAATATAACTGTGTACGTTGTAAGTCAGTGTGAAAAGGTAAAACTGTATAATGCTAATAGCAGAGCTAATGACTACATTTTCTTGTCCTGTCATATTTCCTTACTTTTGACAATTTTTTAATCATATATTTCTCCAGGTGCAGCCATGGTTGACGCAGCAGTCGCCGAGCAGTTCCTGGACGCCAACCCGCAGTTCGCCAAGCAGTACTACGACGTCAACTTCCGACCTAAAGTGGTGTCGGACCTGCTGGACAACAACCGCAAGACGGCGGTGGACACCAGCCGGTTCCACGAGCTGACATCGGTGGACGAGAGCGAGATCCTCTTCGACCTGGTGCGTGACATCCAGGACAACCTGCAGATGGAGAAGTCCATCTTCAACCTGATGAGACACCTGAGCTTCATGTTGAGAGCCGACCGCATGAGCCTGTTCATGTACCGACAGAGGAACGGCGTGGCGGAGCTGGCGACCAGGTAAAGAAAGACGCCTATTTTTTCTGTTTTTAATACAATTTTTAAACATGTATTTCTTCTTCCAGGTTGTTTAACGTCCACAAAGATGCGGCTTATGACGACTGTCTGGTGCCACCGGACAGTGAGATCGTTTACCCGCTGGACATGGGCATCGTGGGCCACGTGGCCTCTAGCAAGAAGATGGTCAACATCCCTAACGCTCCAGAGGTAATCCGAGTAAACTTCGGTTGTAAACGGAAGGTAGATGCTTTGCAATTTAACAGAAGATCGATGTCGCCTTTTTGCAACAGTTTTGTCAGCTCTGAGAAGATCATCCTGATGTGAAGGTAAAGAGGAGAGTGGTTGGCAACTTCAAGTTATCTACTGTGTGGGATTTTGACAAAAGAGGCAGACGCTGAGGTGCATCCGTGAGGTTTCATTCTTTGATCCTTTGAAGCTTCTTATTCTGCATTCAACCCGCGTTACTATCCTGGTTCTGAAAACATTCTTGTCAGTCTGTACAGTTCCAGGAGTGGTGTGTGTACTACTATTATATCTAGGTCAGATGGATTTCTTTGTATTTTATGGCTGCAGAAATGTTTAATAAAAGAGCTATAAATGAGAATTTGAATCCCTTTAACCAAGATAAGAACCTTTATTGAAAGTTATTTAACAATGTAAGAGATTTAAAGGATGATTTATTTATTAAAACTATAACGGTCATTATTAATCAAACATAGAGGATAACTTTGAGCTATTTGACATATTTACAAACACAAACTGTCACTCTTAGAGCTACATTTTTTACTTAAGTCGGTGTCCAGGAGTTTTTAGCTGCTGGACGAGAAACAATCCTGAACTGAAACTAAACTTATATTTCTTTATGATAGTTTTGACGAAAACATGTGAAACAACACTGAGCAACTAATCATCTAATTTAAATAAAATCACTTTCAGACTCTCATCTCAACTCTCAAACATCTCACTCCCTCTCAGTGAACTCATCCATGCATTAGCAGATATTTATTTTTTACCATCATCGTAACTTTGAAATTTCCATTTTCCACCCCTTTATATATGTTTGGGAGGAGCTGTCAATCAATGAAATGCATAAAAATAAAATAAACACACCCGATGAGAAGGGTAAAACAAAACGCTAAAGTAAGAAAGACAAAACTGAAAAAAGAGCACACTCTAAAAGTAAGATAACATTTATATTTGTATAATGTTCATTTAACTATAAACCCTGAAATAAATGTGGATTTGGGATTATAAAAAAACTAAAAAAAAAATCAAATAAAGCTCACAACATGAAGATAATGAGTTTTATTATTTGTAATTGAACTTGTTATGATTAGTTGATTGTCTTTAGTTAGTAATCATTAACTTATATTGGTCACTTTAGATTTCTGGAACCTCATGGTAAACGCATAAATGGGGTCAAATTACCAGACGTAGTCCAGGTCTGATATAACGAGGGGTTAATATGGGCGACGTCTAGTGGTTAATGACAAACGTTTAAAAGACGGTGAGAAGGAGTTAGTGATGGAACCATTGCAGACGATGAACAGACAAAAATGCTGAAAGACTTAAGTGGAGGGCAGTGATGTTAAGAGTAAATGATACACTGTGGATGGAGGTGTACAGAGGTCAAGGAGGATGAGGAGACTCAGGAAAAATAGATGTTGTTTCTTAGCTTTTTTTTCTACGGACATGGTCTGTATTTGAATGTTGAGATAAGTTTTTGTGGTCGGTCTTAGAATATCGATGTGGATCCATGTACTTTTTTCTGTTGTGGGATCTTTGGTTAGATTTGAGAGATGAATTTTGATTCATCAAGCTTAATCTCAAAATTTGTTCTGGATGTGTATTTTTAAACGATTGTCAAAACATTTTAAATTCCATATATTAACAAAATCCCTGTGTACAAGGCGTCCAGAAAATATGAATATCTTTGAGATAACCATATTGGTGTGACTAGAAAGCCACAAGAAATAAAACTTACTGTGAAATGTTCAATCTGACAAATTCCAGGTAAAAATGGCACTTGTTTGTGAAAAGAAAAATAACATTTAAATTCAGTTTCAGTTTATTTTAAAAGCATAATGTGCAGTTACATTAAAAAGATGGCTGCACCAAATTTAGCACAATTTCACCTTGGGGAATTTGAATACATAAAACGCATTTCCTCCTGCAGTTATAATACATTTCTTACACGTTTTATTACAATATTTTTTCATGGGACATCCTGCATTTGAGCCAGGAGGAGTAAAACTTGCAATCTGTGAATTGATATTTTAGAGTCCTCCATTTATTGTATGTTTCATGTGCAGGCACAGCAAGGGACTCCCCTTTTTGCCAAACATCAAATGGTTAGGGACCAAAGATCATCATGTAAAAATTTTATCATATATAGAGTTTCATTATTTAGTTAAGATTTATCAGATTTAAATAGATTTATAGTTTTTTTTACCTAAAACGAGACAAAAATGGCCAAAATTCACATTGAATTTTATGTAGTGTTAAATTCAAGACCCCTGATTTAAAGGAATATAATTCAAGTAGCATGCAGAGGCTTCTGATGACCACCAGAGAGCGATGTTACCTCACTCTCCTTCCCCCAAATCCTCCCTGCCAACGTCCGCACAATCTCATTAGAGCCAATACCTTTGGCATTTCAAATAGTGGGACACTGTGTTTCTACGGTCCAATTTCGTCCACTCCACTCCTGCAGATGAAAACAATAAGTGGCCAATACTTTTTTCTGCCTCTGTTGCCGTGACATTTACACAACGGCGGCCGCCCACTCCTCCACCAATAGATTACAAGTAACAATCTTCTGCCGCGTTTTCAGTTCCAAATTAAACGGCGAGGCGTGATGGACTCTTTGTTGCGACGACTGCGCGTGGACCGTCGTTGTAGTCGACGTTGTGCTTGCAAATCCTCTGAGTCACGAGTCACGACGAGCTGCGTGATGGGAATGTGGCAAGTGGAACAAAATAAAATCCGTCAAGCTTTAGCCCCTCCAGTCCCGGCGAAAGGAGCGGCTAATGTTTCCTTATAATTGGTCGGCTTTATGATGCTAATGCTCCGAAGATGGCCTTTCAGAGAGTACTGGGAATCACTGTCTCTGGCCGTTCTATTTCCATCACGGGCCGATCCAACTCGGGCGGCTTCAGCAGTGGACTGTGGAGATTATATTTCAGCGGGATTACGCGCCGCTGACAACATGCTCGCTCCTCTCCTCTATCCTTCCCACCTTCAAAGTGAACTTGGTAATCAAATCATTTACAGACATCATGATTGAGGTGTGTGCCCACCCGTGTAAAGTGTGTTTGGTGTGTGGGGGGGGGGGAGGCGGCAGATGAAGCCGGTTAATCTGCTCTGAATTAGAGCGAGTCCAGATTAGTCCCAGAGGTCACGCGGGCCCGGTGGAGCCTTTTTTTTACACACTCAGCACAAGAACGTAAACTCCTTTCACAGTCCAAAGCTTCCATGTTAATTTGAAACTGTAAATTGCCTCCCGGGTGAATATGAGTGTTGGTGTGGTCACATGGGCAGTCAACCCCGACCGGCGGCGTCATGCTCAACGGCAGCTGGGATTGGCTCCAGCGTTCCTCACTGCTTTCTGGATGGAAAAATGGTTGGATGCCAATAAGTTTTGTGTAGCACAACGTAACGACAGCATTCAATCTATATATTGAAAGGACAATTGGATTTCTACGGAAATATATAAAAGACTCTGAAGGAAAAAATGCCAAAAAAAGGTAATGGACTCTTTGTAACGGACAAACTAGGAGAGTCATCGTAAAAGATAATTGATTAAAAAGGAAATACGTTCTTTGTTAAAAACATAATTATAAAGAAAACAATTCATTGTTAAAGATCGAGGCCAAAGCAAGTCATTGACACTGTATAAAAGGTCAAAATCCACACGGATAATGCACTCTTTGTAAAAGATGGAGCTGAAAAAAGAAAATGTATCTTTGTCAAAGATGGAAGGGAACTTCTAAAAAGATCAAGGGCATAACAAATCTACATTTTAGATATCTGTGAAATAAGTAATTCAATTCAATTTCAATTCAATTTTAATTTAAAGTGTCTTATCATAACAAAGTTATCTCAAGACACTTTACAGTTGAAGTAAGACTATAGTTGATTAAGGAAAAACAGATCCCAGAAATTCAACAATGAGCAATGGGAAACACTGTGAAGTGAGGTATGGCGAGAAAAAACTTCCTTTTAGAAGGCAGAAACCTCGAGTGGAACTGAGGATATAGTGAGGAAAAAAAGCAGAGTATGGGAGAGTCCATGGAGGTGCTGGAGAGAACTCGGGATGTGATGATGTGGTGAAGATCCTGGACCAGCAGCAGCTCTTGAGGTGGAGCCCAGGGGCTCCGAGAGAGAAATAAAGAGGTGTGGGTTTAAACTGCACAGGTGATGAATGTAATGCAGAAAGAAGGATATACAGAGCTCTGTGTCTAAAACTCCTCCAGCATTCTCAGCCTATAGCAGCTAAAATAAACAGTTAGGTTAAGTATAGGCTTTATCAAAAAGTAAGGTTTCAAGATTGCTTTTAAACATAGAGAGGGTGTCTGCCTTCCGGACTGAAGCTGGTAGTTGGTTCCACAGCAGAGGTGCTTGAAAACTGAAGGCCCTGGCTCCAAATCTACATTTAGAGATTTGTGGTATAACTAATAGATCTGAGTTTAAGGATCGTAGGGTCCTAGAGGGTTCACTCTCATTGAAAGCTAATGATCAACTCTTACTTAATAATTAACACTTTTCGTAAAAAAAAATATAAAAACAGATTAATCCAATCCATTAAAGTTGGTAATGATTAACTCTGTGATCGATTCAAGAAAACTGGGTCCTGACCATCTCTAGTGTGAAAAGTTGAGTGGGGCAAAAGAGTGGTGAGGGTCATGGCAGGTGAGGCACTGCCTCCACTGTACGATTTAACATTGCAAGAATTGAAAAGGGCTCATTTCACCATCCAACAGTAGCAGCTATGCTTCAGCATTCCTGTTTCAATGACACAAACCTCCTACAAAGAACAAGATAAATGAGTAGAGCAGTCACTTTCTCTAAGCAATTAATATTTACTGTAAACAAATGAGAGGTTAAAGATGTGTGCAGCATGAATTAAATATCGACCTTCAGTAGAAAATAATAATTTGTCATTTTGTCAATGTTATTTTTCAAACTGCAAAACTGTTCTTTAATCAATTTTAAATTTAATTTAAATGTAATCAAGCTTTGTCTGTCCAAATGACAATAAAAATAACAATTATAGATTCTAAAAAGCACCAGCCATGATGGCCGGTACTGCAATTCAATGAAGGAACACAAAATATTTTTATTCATAGCCTTACAAATTATTTAAACCTTTAAAAGATTTCCAGAAAATGCCACTCACCAGGTCGCAAGCGTTTAATTTCTTCAATTTTCTTTTGCTTAGATGGAAAAGCCTTTATCAAAGAAACCACATTGTCGATGTTCTTGTACGTCTTGAGTAATGGTAGCAAGTTAAATAGTTTTTTATTACTCGCTCATAACCTGCTGCCTTCTGCCAAAGCGGAATGTTTATTACGTCTTTACATATTTAATTTCAAATTTAGTATATCTCTGCCTTCCGGCTGTCTGTAAAGAGCAGTTTTGGACAGGGGCACTCTTATTTTAGCAGGTCTGTGTTTATTTTGGGGCCAGGTGTGTTTCCGGTGTGTTGAGAGCAAAGCTGTATTATGCATAAATAATTATAAAGACATTTTCTTGTTCAATGTTTGGTATTTAATGAAATATTTGTTATAGATTATTGCTCTATTAACGAGATGCATTCTATTCTCAAATGCATTTTTTTTTAATTAATATATTGTTTTTCATTTATTTATTATTATTTATTATTTATGTGTCTCTTATTGTGTTTAAATATATTGAATTTTAGTTTATTAATCTCTTTTCACTTCATACATGTTATTTAATGTTCTTATTGCGTAATGCCACCACAAAAAAATCCAGTGTTGTGTTTACAACATAGTCAAAAAAAAAAAAAATATTATTCTGATTTGAGCCTGTATAGATAAACTTTAGTAATCCCCCCTCTGGAGCATTTCCTTCGGGTAATTAGTCCTCAACAGCGCCATCTGTTGGGGCCCGGTCCCACCGGCCCCCAATGTAGAGACTCTACCAGCAACACATTTTAATTAGTGGTTTTGATCAACTCTACATACAGATGAACATAAAACAGACTAACTGTTGTAGTTGTCGAATGTAAAAAAAAAAGTGATTAAGAAAAAGTTAACTCTAAGTAAAGAGTAATGAAAAGCGTTGTCAAATATCTTCAGGGTGAACGACGAGATAAATCAGTGGAGTGACTGTGCAGAAGTGATGGAGTTGATTACTTGTAGCTGATCCGGTGCTCAACTGGAGTGGAGGTGCTGGAGGACGGCAGTGACGTGTTTAATGGAGCGATTCCTCGCCATTAGTAGTCGATGTGGACTGTGACCAGGCAGTAAATGAGGATTGTGGTGCAAGGGATGGTCAGAGGTGCTAATGATGCGAAGATGACAACGCGAGGATCAAGTGACGTCTTTGGTTTGGAGACATAATTATTAACTAGGAAGAAGCAGGGATGCTCACAAATAGTTCAACTATGATTCATATTGCATTTCTATTGAAGTAAACTCTTAGTTCAGATTTCCTTTCCTGTGTTAATCTGAGCTCTCAAATTGATCATTTCCACTCCTATATGAGTAACTCTATAAGAACTGATTCAGATGGGACATGTGAGGAAGTCTCATCCTGGTGTGTTTGGAAGGTCGAGGTTTGATCCGGACACTGGAGACTCCAAAGCCCAAACTACACTCCCGCTAACGTCATCGGGCGGTCTTGGATTAAATTTCTCCACCGGGGAGTTTTGGTACGCCGCGGTCTTTCCACCTCATGCCTCGGTAGCTCATTTGGTTGTTCACATTACACTAACTTATCTTGAATTCTAATCTTAGCTGAGTATTATATTATTTCCACGTACCTCCCGAGAACAATGTTCAACCTTCTATTTCTGTGGTTCTTCAGCGCAGGTCTGTTGCCAAGGCTGGGGATTTAGATTTCAGATTTTTGATTCGGTACGTGGAAGGATTAATAACAGTGGCATCAGCAGAAATATGTTCCCAGCTACCATGTTTTCTGAGTGCACACGCTCATTAAGAAGTAGAGGATACAGAGTGGTGGAATATTTTTAAAGTGCACAGAAGAAGATGTCGTAAAACATGAAGGCTAAAACATATGAAGGCTAAAACATGATGTCAAGTGGCGGGGATTATAGTTTTTGTAAACGTGAACGTAGAAAAAGATGTTAAAGGGTAAAGAAAAAAAGGTAAAAGAGTAAAAGTGCTTGAAAACGTTTCTGTAAAAAGTTGGAGAAAAAAAAGTTTGATGCAGAAATCAACTTTTCCTAAAAGATAGACCTAGAAAAAATATATGAAAAAAAAAACTCCCAAAGAAATCGATGTACTCTGACTGAGAGAAGGCATAATGGATCCATTAAAAAGCTGTATGTAAAAGATGGAAGAAAAAAAAACAGTAATCAATTCACTTTGAAAAAAAGTATTGCGATCATTTAAAAAAAGCAGTTGACGACCAAAAAGATGTGCATAGGAATTTATAACTGTACTTGAAACGGAAAATTACCAACCTGCTATACCTGAACACAAAAAAAAAGTGTTAACGTGAAAGATAAACATGGAAAAAAAACTCCACACCCAAAATACCACTAAGAAATAAGGAGAAAAAAATGTTAATTCAAACTTAACCTTAAAAATGTAACTGGGGAAAAAAGATTGACGTAGAAATAATAAAAAAAAGACTTTTCGTGAAATATAGACCAAGAAAAAACATCCAATTTCAAAACATAAAATAGATTAACGAACTATACGTACAAGTTGAACAAAGAAAAGAATAATAGATCCAACTGTACGTAAAAGCTGAGCAGAAAAAAGTGTACAGTATTTACTCTACATACAAGTTAATGGATAGAAGGCGTAATAGAGTCTTAGAAAAAGCTTGGCGCAGGAAAAAAAGAGTTAACTGTATGTAAAAGATTGATCAGGAAATACATCAACAATTTACTCTGAAGAAAGTAGTTTATTACCTGAAAAAAGTAAAATACAAATATGGGGAATAAAAGATTTCAAGTCAAACGTAAAAAAGTACATTCACAGTAATATCAATCAAAGAAAAAGGAAACTGTGGCAAAGGTGTTTGATTGGATGGAAAAACCCTGACAAAATCATAAAAGACCATTGGGAGGAAGAAAAAAAATAGTTCACTCTAACAAAAAAGTAGATACATTTGAGAATCTTCTACAAAATGGGTCAAAAGGACATTTAAAATAATTCTGTCCAGGTGATGATTTGATCATGGATCTGTCCTCACACTGCATCAAAACTGTGATTCATTTCCTTTTATTTCAACAGAGATGTAAGACCTTGCGCTGCATTCTTAGAGCTTTTTATCCGAACCACACCATTTCCACCAGCCGAGCTCCCCGGCGAGGCACTCTCTGTTCCTCGCTCTGTTCCAACCTAACAAGTAATGAGCCACTCTTCTTCTATTTCACCCCTGGAGGGACACAATTGATGACCCCTGCTGTACAGGAGGAGCAGCGGTGCGGGGCAGAGGTAGACTCCCGAGCTCGTGGTTAATGGAAAACCTTTGCTGGCAGCTCATTTGTTCATCACCGTCCGGATGTTTTGAGAGGTCTGGTGGGCAAAGAAAACCTCACTCGCGTTGGCTGTCTCTCTCTTCTCTCGTCAGAGTCCTCATTACAGCGCCTTCGTGGATGAGCTGACCGACTACAAGACCAAGTGCGTCCTGGCCGTGCCCATCATGAACGGTAAAGACATGGTGGCGGTGCTGATGGCGGTCAACAAGCTGGACGGGCCGCACTTCACGGCCAAGGATGAGGAGGTAATTCCATACGTAGCGATCTTCGTCAAAGAAAATAGAGCTGAGCCAGAAGACAAAAGATCTCCTTTGACTCGGTCTTTAACGAGAGACTGAGTTCATGATCTTGTCAGGATTCCTCCCCGGATGACCCACTAGTGAGGTGGACGACCATGATGACATCTTTTTGATTTATGTATCTATCTGGGTCTCTTAACTAAATGTAGACGCCCCCTGACCAACATACGAAGGTTTTTTTTACAATGGATAGCCATCCAAAAATAAGCGCCTTTAAGTGGCTTTCCCTTAGTTTTAGAAGGAGCTGTTCTATCTTGAGAATCTCCCTGACGACTGAGCTCCTCGCCTTATCGCTCAGAGAAAGACTCCTGAAACCCTGCTAAGTAAAATACTTTTTGGAAGATTGTATCTGCGATCTTGTTCTTTCGGAGATAAGGATCATACATGGGTCGTTAAATAATGGCTTTGCCCTTTGGCTCAGCTCTTTCTTCAACATACTGATAGTTTGTTTTATAGTTTCTGTTTGACCTCACTTGGGCCACATGAATAAAGTGATAAATAAAGTGAAAGTTCTGAATTCATGGCTGTATTAGGTGTTGGAAATCTACACTGTACAGTTACTCCACACCTACATAAGGGCAAGTATTTTGTTTCCCCCAGACCCTGAATAAGTACCTGAACTTCGGCAACCTCATCCTGAGAGTCTTCCATCTGAGCTATCTGCACAACTGTGAGACCAGGAGAGGCCAGGTGACCTGATCCAGATCCCATTTTTACAGCCTTTACAGTGAGTACCTTTGCGCTTTATTCACTCGGGCTTTTGTCTTTCGTCGAAGGTGCTTCTGTGGTCGGCCAGCAAAGTCTTCGAGGAGCTGACGGACATCGAGAGACAGTTCCACAAGGCCTTGTACACCGTCAGAGCTTTCCTCAACTGCGACCGCTACTCTGTGGGACTGCTGGACATGACCAAGACTAAGGTGGGGGAACACGTAAAATCGGAGCATGAAATATTGTACAGACTTGTTGTAGTCTTTATCACAGCATTACAATTTCTAGTCGGCAAGTTCGTTATCGGGTTGATTTATTATTTCGTTAGAGTTGAGGTTATAAATTTCCTGACGTTGATCACTGCGCATTTGATAGCAAAGTAGGTTATTTAACCTAGCGTTATCTGAGGGTCAATGTGACCCGATATGCATATAAGTAAGTAAGTAAGTCATTTATATTTATAGAGCGCTTTTTTAGACTAGGGTCACAAAGTAAGTAAGTAAGTAAATAATATTTATTTATATAGCGCTTTTCGAGACCAGGGTCACAAAGCGCTTAAACAATCAAAACAATACTTCTTAAAGGAGTTAGTAGACTCCATCAAGCGCAAAGAGAGAGGAAGATCGTTCCAAAGCTTAGGAGCAACAGCCTGAAAAGATTTCTCTCCTCTGGTGCTGAACCATGTGCGTGGAACCATAAGTAGATTCTGATCCACAGACCTCAGAGCCCGAGCTGGGGTGTAAGGCTGGATCAGATCAGTGATCTAACGAGGAGCCTGACCATTCAACAATCAAAAAAAAAAAAAAAGTATATATATATATACACTAAAATAATTCAAGATAACACCGAGAAAAACACAGGCAGTGGTTGTTCACCTTAAACAAAAGGCAACATGAGAGATACCACAAACACATTTGTTTCCGGTCACATTGACCCTGAGGTTACACAAGGGTTCAGAGTGGGTCTGCTCTATCTTACGTTTCCTTCTTAGTAAAACATATTTTCAAGCTAATAGCGACTCTGTTGAACACATCCGTCTTTCATAGCATTCTTAAGAGCGCTCCTAAGAAGATCGTAGTACATAAGAGCTTCTTAAGCAATCTCGGAAACCGAGCCATTGACTTCATAGTCTTAGCTGTGTTGCCAACGAACTTTAGCTCAGAGTCACATCTAAGACATTATACAAACAAAACGGATGATAACTCCTTTTCTTATTTATTACTTTTATTCCGAAACGAAAAAAAGGAACGATGACATTTTCAAACATGAAAAAAAGAAAGCAATAGTCACCCAGTGGTTCTGGAATGATCTCCCGACAGATCGTAGTTTAGAAACCAAACAGACAATCCAATCAATTTTGCCAAACCTTAGCCTCGGGTAGGATGGATTAACATAAAATCTTAATGTTAATTGATGAGTAAAATGGTTAATTTCCTCAAATGATTTTCAGTAATCCAAAAAAACCACTTGATCTTCATTATCCTTTTTGTCTTTGTGTTCACTCCTCGTTCCTGAGAGAAAAAGTTATTTTCAGAAAGTCCTCTGGGCGTCACATCATTTGCACACATTTCCCTCTGTTTGATGTCAATGCATTTTCACTTTCATCTTCCGAGTCGATGAGTCGGACCCTTGATCTCCACGGCATCATCTCCATTTATGCCGCACAACCGCACTTTCTGTCATTAATACATCTCGTTGGCCTCGTCTGTGGCGTAATTACACGCAGCTGCTGGGCGGCGGCCAACACCTGCTATCACGACACAAACACATGTTGTCTGCCGCGCGCAGATGGTTGCCGGGTAACAATGCCGCGGTGTTGGTATGAATCCCCTCGGAGTTCTTTTTCTAATGCAACAAACAAACTTGTGGCTCTGCAGGAAATCTTTCTCCGTCCTGAGGGGTTCGCTTTTGCATTTTTAGGAAACGTACACAGGAAGTGAAAAATGTCAAATGATCCCCAAAGATCATCGCAGCGTTCTGCCAAAATTAACATTCTCACTTGACAAATTGTTTTTCATGGGCAAATATGCATCATGCTTCATTTTTCAAGAGGTTTTCAGCTCTTGATTATTTTTGAATTTGTAGTTACCAGAGTGAGCGGAAGTTGACAGATCTGGACTTTGCATGGCAGTGAAGTAACTGAACAACTTCCACAAACAACCAAAAAAACAGTATATTCATTTAAAATCAATTTAATAGAGATTTCATCCCAGAATAAGCCAAATATATGTTTATTAAGCATGTCTATCATGATGGTAAATATTGATTGAGGGTGTTTAATATCCAGAAATGCATCTACATGATCAGCATTTTCAAACTATGTACAATGATTTTCCACAAATATTATTTAAAAGTATTATTGATGAAAAAATATATTTATATTAACATTTATGCAAGATGGATCATTGTGTTGTTCCTTTCATTGTAATCAGGTTTTAAATAAACAAATCCTTTACACAAACAGAATAATAAAAACAAAAGGACGGTTTAAATCAATAGGATGAATGTGTTTTGAATAAAGTATTCAGTTTACACTTAAATTGCTAATAAATATAATAACGTTGGATGGAAATTTAAAGAGTCTCTTGTGAGTCAGTTTTTCCTATTAATCCCTAGTGCAGGGGTGGGCAATCAAAATTCTACAAGGGCCACATTAAATTCTGTGAATGTTGTTAGGGACCGTCAAGCAAAAAGAAAGACGAAAAAAATCCCTTAAAAAAAGGACATTATACTGTATCATATATTTTTACATTATTATAATATATTTTTTTAATGATTCTTTTAATTTATAAATTATTTATTTTTGGTTTAGAATAGCAAACCGTTTTATTACGTTCTGGTTTATTGTCACTATTATTTTCACAGACTGGAATTTTGGTAAAGAACAACAACAATAAAAAAGCATGAACTGCAACAACCAAACGTTGGGCCAATATATAGATATTTTTTTTTACTCTACTTATTTTTTGAGTAAACTTGACCGAAGAAGTCTTTTTTAACATGTCAAGAGTAACATGCTAATATGACTTTAGAGAAAATTAATACGAGGAAATCTCTTTTTTTATTCCAGACAGTAATAATCAATACAAAATAAATTAAATTGTTTATTTTCTCTCTTGTGCGAACCGGTATTAAATTCCATAGGTACAGGTAACGGTTGGGGACCGCTGTCCTTTTCTGTTTGATTTTCACCTGCTAAATAAGTATTTCATAAAACTTCTTCTAACTCTGCACATTTCCATGTTTTCCAGGAGTTCTTTGACCTTTGGCCGGTTCAAATGGGAGAAGTTCCACCGTACGATGGACCCAAAACACCTGATGGCAGAGTGAGTTCATGGATAAGATGAGAAATGAAAGGGGAGGGGGGGGAATTGTAATAAACCAGAGCGGTTCATAGAGAGGACAGGAAGATGGTCACATATGTTCCAAAGATAAAAGTTAATATTTAATGAATCGTTCATGTGTGTATTTCCAGGAAATCATCTTCTACAAGCTCATCGACTACATCCTACACGGGAAAGAGGACATCAAAGTCATTCCGTGAGTCTGGTTCAACTGTTTAATAACGCCGCGATATCATCTCTTCCTAGAAACTGCATCGCTCATGTGATTAATTTCGGGCCCGTCGCTGACGATGACTTCACTTTCGATGACAATCTCATGTTGTCTGCTCCTCCAGTAAACATTAATTACCACTGTCCAAACATTTCTCTGGACGTGGGGAGAGAGTGACGGCGTGATTGGGGTTTTGGTGATGATAAACATTGTCAAACTCGTTTGAACACTTGGCAGGATAAAAGCCACGTTATTATCTTGTTCTCAGGACATCAAAATAAAAATGACGGTTCCACCGCTGACGGTTCTTTCATTTCACAGAACCCCTCCGGCGGATCACTGGGCTCTGATCAGCGGGCTGCCGACGTATGTGGCGGAGACAGGACTGGTCAGTGTCTCGTTTTTTCTGTGTCAAAATGATGATTGGACATGAAGTTAGTGTTGAAACAGCTTAGTTAACGTGAGATTGCTAACCAGGACAAGGTCCTCTTCAAAAGCTGAATCGACACAAAAAAAGGGGTATTTATCCTTTTTTTAGGGCCTACAATTTTTAATTCAGGATCTTTAGGTAATTATAAAACTACAATATATATTTTAGAATTGTTTTGATTTTCAGTTTGTTTTATTATTATTTTTTTTTAGCTTTCTTTAAGCTTCTTTTAAAAAACATTGTTTGATTATATTACATTCTTGAATTTGATTGGGTTTTTTTTTTTATAACTTACATTTCTTTTATCTGCACTTTGACACAATACATGTTGGTGATTTTGGTAATTAAATGGTTTTTTTTAACGTTTTAATGATCAGGATGTCATAGTTTCTTCGTAAATACTTTTATTTATTTCAATTTTATGATTTTACATCAAACATTGGGGGGTTTACCTTGTTTGCTGCCTCTTACACATTTAAACATTTTGAATGCAATTAAACTTATTAAATTTTTGTTTTAAAAATGACAGTTTATTTATTATTAATTTTGGTGAAGAAAACTGAACTGTATTAATGGTGAAAGTACATTTCCTTTTTCTAATTACCTTTTCTTTTTTTTTTTAAATACAATTTTAAGTTTAGTATAATTGAATAATAAAAATGATACTCAGGTTTATTGTTTATACATAGATTTTTTGTTTTGTTTATTTTTATTTTATTTATTATGCATGGATGAGATAGGTAACCTTCCGCCTAGTGCCTTAATTTAGTAATTATGAGTAAAAATGTTTATTTCTCACATTTATTTATGCCCATTTGTACATAATTTCTTCCTATATTTATTTCCAAACTGCGTCACTGCTGCTGATATTTATAGCTGAGTTTAGAAAAACTTAAATAATTAAATAACCGCTTTACAATGAACAAATAGTTTATTTATCGACAAATACTTACTTTTTTAGACTCAATTTGAAGTAAAACATGTTTCTTAATGGTTGTTCTATTTGAAGTAGAAATGTTTTACCATAAAAAAACAATTTCATGATTTTATCCCAAAGTTTCCGCTGTATTTTAAGATTCCATCTAAAAAGCAGATTTATATATGAATCAGCATTTTTCTCTTGAATCTGCAGCAGTATCCAGATTCCAGCCTAAGAAGTGTTAAGTGAAAAAACTCTGCGATCAGATGAGCAGAACACCATTAGACCTTATTACACAGTTGTCAGAGAGCACGTCGGCGTGGAAATGAGATGCACTCAAGCACTCGCCGCCGTGATGTATAATTGTACTTCTCTGGAGTCTTTATAATTAATCACGGAGCCCGAAAGAAAAAGTCTGCCTCGTCCATGTATCCATCCATCCCCTCCTGTCCTCCTCTTGTCCCGGCCTTTCATCGCCCGTCATTTTTCAGCCCCACATCATCTCTCCTGCTGCCATTTTTCCTTCCTCTCCCGCCTCCTTTCGGAAGGTGAAAACTTCATTTCTGCTCTCAACTGCCGTCATAAATTGTGAGGGAAAAGTCAGGGCGGATTGACAGTAATGGTTCGTGATACGACACCCGCGGTTTTAAAGGGATTTAGTGTCGGGGAGGCTGGAAGTTACACCTTTACTCTGCATGTTTCCTTGTATTTATTGTAGATTGTTGAGAATTATTTCTGTTTGTTCTACAGATCTGCAACATCATGAACGCGGCCCAGGATGAATTCTTCGCCTTCCAGGTCAGCTGGTTTCAACTTCTCTCAGCAGCCTGTGATCGATTCACTCATTCATTTATCGGTTATCCATGACATGAGGAGATCTTCTTGTGGTGAAGACCTTTCTCATACCACAGATCAATAAATAAATAATTCAATAAATCAAAATATATCGGCAACTAAATAAATGAAGTAGAACGGCAATAATCCGTTAAAAAAATACTCAGGGAATCCAGCATTGGGCCTTTGGCCTTTGCCAAAAAATTGCACAAAAAAAACACCAAGAAGGGACAAAAAGACCCGGAAAATACAGCTGCCGAAAAAAAAGAGTTCTTATGTTACGTTTAGCTTCATTTAGCTTCTCCTTATGTTCTCATGTCACAAGGTTGTTGAGTCAGAAGTTCAGTTCCGACCCAAAGTACTTAAGAATTCTTGTATTTCTGTCTCCGCTAATGACCTAATTCTCTGTTGAATAATACAAGTGTTCCGCCGGAGCCTGTTCGCTCCACGTTGTTAGCTTGTCCTTGCTAATGCTGTTAAAATGCTTTTTCATGTATGTTCTATAAGAGACATCACCATGCTTTTATTACAGGGCAGTGAGACGGGAATTTATTCATGAGTCTCTCGGAGGTGAAGAGAATGTGTGCAGATAATGTTGTACAGCGCTTACATAATGAGAATATGAGATCCAGCAGCTCGCGTATTGTCCTGAGTGAATGTAGTCAAACGTCTCTTCATCACATGCTCTCTTTATTTCAAATTGGTTTCCAGAGAGCCGTGCAGATTCCATTATGCTCGTCTTTATTGTAGCCGTTTCCTGATTGGTGGAGACTGACGCTGCGCCCACATCGATCCCGCTGGCTGCGGACGGTAAACCGTAGCTCAGGAACTGATGCCTGTTTGGCATGAATTCGGAGATGAGATTTATATCCCGACGACTGTATCTCTTCATCTGGGATTCCAAAATGAGAACATGATGTCCGGATACGAATGGACTGTAACGTTATGACTACCTGTGAAAGTTTCCCTCCCAGGTCCAGTTTCTTCTAGTTGTTTATGAACTTTTTATTTGTGTCCGAGTCACATATTTGGGTTCACTCGCTTGCTTAAGCAAGATTGGTAAATACATTTACGAAGGGGCCACTAAAACTATGTTTTTTGGGAACAACCCCCCCAAAAAAAAGAAGGGAAAACAGTTTAAATATGAATATGTAAAAATCTTTTTTTAAACTAGCTAAAAATGTATTTATCAATTCATCTTATTTAACTGTATGTATATATCATGTTATTATATTCTATTGCCAGGTGGTTGAAGAAAAATTCTCCTTAAAATGATGGTTCACCAAAAATGTTCTACTCTCAATGATGTCGACTCGGGGGTTGAGATTAATTGAGTAATCTGTGTCTTTTTGGACTAAAAGGCAGAGATGTATTTCCAAATGACGATCCTGACCTGTGCTCTTTTTGATTCTGCCAAAAAAGACAAATAAAAGTTTGTCTTTCCACATTCCACCATGTTGCTTAATTATTATTTGTTTGACGTACATTTTATAGTAGTGCCCTCGAGCAAAGTGTCACTGTTTACCTTTTTTCTTTTCTTTGGCCGTTTCCCCCTTGACCTGACTTTTATCATTGATTGTTTGAATAAGGCAGGGTATCGATCGATAATTTTTAATATCGGTACTGATACTGATACCTTCACTTAGATTACGACTCCTAGCCGATCCTTTTTTGAAAATACCAATTTTAACAAGCTTGATGTGTTTAAGTTGAAAATAATACAGAAAGGAAATACGAGAACAACTTGTACTTTCGAGAGGTACTTTCGACTATTTTTTACAGACGTCAGGATTCCTGTTTTATTCCAGCATTATTCTCTCGGCTGATCATCATCGATCCTGCTACACTTTCCATGTGTAACAGTGGTCCTGCAGAGTGATCTTTGCTTCGTTCGCAGAGCCATGTATGATAAGTTTGGACCACGACTGACCATTTCCTCTAAGCTTTTCTGTTTGTGTGTCTGCAGAAAGAACCCCTGGACGACTCCGGCTGGACCATTAAGAACGTCCTGTCCATGCCAATCGTCAACAAGAAAGAGGAGATCGTGGGCGTGGCCACTTTCTATAACAGGAAAGACGGGAAACCCTTTGATGAAATGGATGAAACACTGATGGAGGTGTGTGTGTGTTTGTGTGTGTCAACAATGAGTCATTGGTTTAAAAATACCCTCGGCCATTGAGAGCATCTGCATTATTTATCATCAGGCCTGGAGGCTCTCTGCTGAAGTTACCACCTCGCTGCTCCACTCTGCCTTCAAGCCCACGACTTTCATTTCACGTTTTAGTTTGTTTGGGTGACCCTGGAGATGAAACAATTAACTTTAATATTCAGTTAAAGTCGTATTCATTTAGGAAAAATACCAAAGGCGCCTCCACAACCAGACGAAAGTCATCTTAGCAGGCTGTAGTAGAGGCGGTGCTACTTTGAGTCTCTGTTGGACGGCTGAGCAACAAGATAAAGTCAATATCAGAACTGCAGCAATTGGGATTTTTCTTGAAAGCTGGTGATCATAAAGGAGAGTAGAAATCCTTCTGTCAATGGAGAGCTTTGACTTGTTGCTCTGCTCCTTCCCTCTGCTTTTCTTTTCGTGAACAAGATACTTGAACTCCACTTGGAACAAGATTTCTTTTCCAAATCCAATTCCATCCTGAGATTCATGATTATTTACATTGAAAAGCTGATCCTCTTCCTCACATCATCATCTATATATCCATCCATACAAAACCTGATAAATTAACATTTAGCTCCTTCATGTTTTTACCTCAATACACTCAATAACACATCTGAAAGCACAATGTTTGTATGGTAAAGGAGTTTCTATTTATTGAAATCCTTGTCTCTCTCCCATCCACCAGTCTCTGACGCAGTTCCTAGGCTGGTCGGTACTGAACACCGACACCTACGATAAGATGAACAAGCTGGAGAACCGGAAGGACATTTTCCAGGACATGGTGTTGTATCACGTGAAGTGTCGCAAGGATGAAATTCAGAACGTACTGGTTTGTAAATCCAAATATCACTTCTTTATTAAACTGGATGATGTGCTTTATGGCTGTAGAGAACCTTGTTTGATACAAGAAACATAAGGAGGTACTTTCTTGAAGAAACATGACAGAGAAACATGTTAGGGAAGAAGGCTGCGGAAAACGTGCTGAAGAATCATACCATCAAAGCCTGCCGGAAAAACATGCCATAAAAATATACGAGAGAAATATTAAACATAAAAATGTCAGTAAAATGTGTTAGGAATACATGCCATAGAAATATGCCACTGAAACAAGTCAGTAAAGTAGCCTCGGGTGACATGCTGTAAAAACATGGCACAGAAAAAAAGTCGGTAAAATGTTCAGGGTTAAGATGCTGTAGAAATATGCCACAGAAACATGTTGATTAAATGTGCCAGAAAACATGCCACAGTAATATTCCACAGAAAAATGTCAGTTAAAAGAAATATGCCACTGAAACAAACTGGAGAAACATGCCGTAGAAAAATGCCAGGGAAATTTGCAGAACAAACACAAATGTGAAACATGCAATAGACGCAATTCAACATACCGAGGAAACATTCTAGGGAAGTATCCCAGGGAAGAATTCCGGAGAAATGTGCCATAGAAAAATGCCATCGAGAAACATGGTTAGGGAGGATGGATGATCTGGACGTGTGAAGAGACAGTTTGGAATAATATGCTGTAAGAAGAAGAAGAAGAAGAAGAAGATAATTAAATGAGATCTGTGGCTCAAAGGTGAAGGTGTGAAAGGCGGTTAGGGTAGAGGAGTAGCTCAACAGAAAGCTGAGAGTCGTTCATGACATGACCATTCACCCACTGGCCAAATGAATCACTCCCAGAGACAAGTCATTCATCAAGACTCGTTCACCACAAACACATTTTCAGCCAACATCTGCCACAAACTAGTCTGATCCGGTTTGGTTGACGGGCAGAATATCGTTTACAAGGTGAGATAAGCTGTCAGATTCGGGACAAGGTAATCCGTCAGTGAGGCGATTGATGGTAAAGATAATGGAAGCAGACGACCTCAGTTGACCCTCAAATCTGAATTGATGTTGGCGTGATATCTACTGTATGTTCCAGAACACCAGAGAGCGGTGGGGGAAGGAGCCGGACGAGTGCGAGGAGGAGGAGCTCCAGGAGATTCTGGTAGGTGACGGGCGAACGATGACGGCGCCTTCACGACTCATAGGAACCGCGTCTCTTCCACAGGCCGAAGTTCTACCAAACTCCAAAAAGTCTGAGATCCTGGAGTTCCACTTCTGTGATTTTGAGCACAGCGAGCTGGACCTGGTGAAATGTGGCATCAAGATGTACTATGAGCTCAAAGTTGTGGACAAGTTCCACATCCCCAGAGAGGTGAGTGATTGTGTGTGTGTGTGTGTGTGTGTGTGTGTGTGTGTGGGTCTATATTTGACTACAACCCGTCCACGCCAACTCTGGCGGGCCTGACACGCTGTGACACCCACGTCTGAATCATGAGAGCTGTTGTCCAGAATCAATGTCAACTTTCCACATTTTTCTATCGTCCACGGTCGACTCGCGTGTCAAACTCGGAACAAAATAATTGGCCCACTTTAACTGATGCTTTGACAAAAATAAAAAAATAAAAACTGTGGACCTGGACCAGCGTCTCTGAAGCGAGGCATTAATAGTCCACGATTGCTCAAGCGTTCTATCCCCCGAAGAGAGACGTCACTGCGAGGGTTTTCGTGATGGAGGTGCAGCGAGCGCTCGGATGCAGGATCTGCTTAATGATGATGAAGAAGCTTCAGTTTCCTCTTCAAAGTTCTTTAAAGTTTTTGCCCAAACTGTCTTCTCTTTGTGTTGAGTGTAGAAGTTTGGTAGGATTCATGTTCGACCAAGAGAAGAGCTGCTAAAAAAAATACATGTGTGTGTTTAAAATAATGATTTTAATTGGTGTCAATTTGTATTTTTGTGTATGCATGAATGTGTGTTTTATTTTTGTTTCCTTTAAATCCTGTTCTGTCAACCATGTGTTGTTTTTTGTTTAGTGTTTTTTGATCTTAGACTCATCATTGTGTTGTTACAGTGTATTTGTTGGTTAGTTTGTGTTTCACAAACAGAAGGTTCATTATTTGTAGTTTTCGTAATGTGTGGTACAAAAAAAAAGTGAGCTAAGATTGTGAATTTGTATCGTTATCTTACTTATTTCTGTTTGTATGTCTTTTTTGTTAATCAATATTGTTGTTTTTTCATTCTCATTTTCATTCTGTATTTTGTAAGTCACCGACTGGTCTTTTGTGCGTGTCATGTGTGTATGCATGCTCTTTGTGTTTGTTTTGGCGCTTGTGTATGCATGAGCGTTTATTTTTTCCTTCAATCCTTTTTAGAGTGGATGTTGTCAGTGTGTATTGTCAGTGTGTATCTTTTGTATGCTGTGTGTGTTTCTTTATTACTGTTAATACTTCTTCTTTGTGTATTTTCCGAACAAGCTTTTTTGTGTTTCTGTTGTTGTTTGTGAGTCAGCCACTTTAATTTATGTCTGCCATGTTTGAGGCATGCTATGAGTGTGTATTTTTTTGTGTGCCTTTTTCATTTCTTTTTATTAATACTTTTAAACTTTATTTGGATGTTAGGTGTGAAGGTGTTTTTGTGTGTGTTTTCAGGCTATACAGTTTTAATGGTCCAATGTTGTTGTATATTGTGTAGCGTCTTATCTTTGTGAGTTTGTTTATCTTGTGTCTTTGAAAGGTCTTTCTTTTCTTATTGTATTGTCTTGTCTTTTTGCATTTCCTCGTGCATGTTTGGTGTATTTGCGGTTTAGTGTGTGTTTGTGTTTATTGTGTGTTGGTTTTTTACGTGTCTATGCGTTTGTGTACATGTCTATGTACTTAGTGTGTGTGTTTTTTCAGGTCTATTTCCCATTTTGTCTTAAAAGTTTCTGTGCCCGTGTGTGTGTTCCAGGCTCTGGTGAGGTTCATGTACTCGCTGAGTAAAGGCTACAGGAAGATCACGTACCACAACTGGAGACATGGATTCAACGTTGGTCAGACCATGTTCACTCTGCTCATGGTACGACTTCACTCTCGCGCGTCGACATCATGCATTCATGAGCGCCCTTTGGAAACAAGGCTGTATTAAAGCACCACGCTCCGCTCGGCTGTGATTAATTTCGGTTACCTCTTTTACAAAAAAAAAAAAAAGAAATTGCTGACACATCATTGTGCATCATCCATCGACCTCGCCGACCTGACAGGCACTAATTGTTTGAAAGTGCTGCGAAGTTTAAAATGCCGCCGTGAGAAGGAAGTCAATTCCGAACTTTAATGCGCTTCCACTTACACGACGTCGAGGAGGAAACACATTTATTCAGGATTAAACATCGTTGGAGGACGTCAGGACATGGTTTAGTCAGGATGAATATGTTTGAGCTGCATTTTTTACACGTCCATTAAAAACACATTTAGGATCGTTTTCTCTCTCCTGAAACTAACTCTCCGTTTATGCTAAATCAGCACAAGTTGTAGCTACATAGACGAGCATTCAAAACAAATCTACTTTTTGTGATTATGTGTGTCGGGATTCAATACAGGAAGTGGTTAGGACTCTTCAAAATTAAACGCACTAAAGATTCATTTCAACAGAAAGTTGTGCTTTGTGGATCATCTGGAACATTAGGACGTTTTAGAGATTCCAAGTGGACATGAGTCGCTCATATTGTTGGCCGGGTTTAACTATTTCAACACAGCACCGCTAACACTTTACAAAAGACAAAGTTTCTGCTACAAAAAAAAAGTATTTTGGGTCTTCGTCTACTCGCCGTGTGTCGACATTGAGTCGTGTTTGTACCTCAGACAGGCGACCTGAAAAGGTACTACACAGACCTGGAGTGCATGGCGATGGTGACAGCTGGCTTCTGTCACGACATTGACCACAGGGGGACCAACAACCTGTACCAGATGAAGTGAGTCACTCGGAGCCCCGGAGAGATGCGCGTTTAATCAGGTGTTACATTTTCCTTCTGGCCTCCTCCAGGTTAGTGAGAAATTGAAACCCCAAATGTTTGAATCCCGAGTCGAGATCCGCTCTCTCAGGTGGAAACATGACACCATGGGTCGTTTGGAAATAGATATTTTAACCTAGTCAGCATTTTATGTGTGTTGTTTGCGTGGCTGGTGTGTGCGTCTGTCATTTCTTTGTTTCTGGATCATTTACTTTGTTTTTGTTTGGTATTGTAAAATAAACCTTTATTGTGTATAAACACACATTTTTGTGTGTTCTTCATGTGTGTTTGCACCCCCTCGACAACTTGTGGTTTTTGGATTGTGTGTTTATATAGTTTTCATTTGTATAACATGTACTAGTCATGACTTTTTTTGTGTGCATATATTGGTGTGTGCATCTTTTTGTGGTTGTAGGTCTCTGAAGAGTCTCTCTTTGTGGGTTTGCTTATTGATTATTTGTGTGTTTGTGGCTGAGAGGTCTTTAAAGGGAGTGTGTTTGAATTATTTTGTGTTTGTCTTTTTATTAATTAACATGAATATTTGTCTCGGCTCTGTATGTGTTTCTCAATGTATTTTAGCGCTATTGCCTTTTTCCCTTTCCCGTTTTTTTGTTTTTATTTGTTGCGTGTTTATACGCTTGTTTGACTCGTCTTGTCATTATTCCTGTTATTTAATGTTCTTTTCTATTACTTTATGCGTTTCATTTTTTGCTTTTGTTTAGATTTTTTTTGTTTGTGTGTTTTTCAAGGCAATTTGTAAGTGTGTGTGTCTGTGTGTGTTCTCATTAATTGTAATCAAGATAATTCCTTTTAAAAATGCTAATTCTATCAATTAAATACATTCAATTTTGTAGATGTGTTGATGTTAGGGCCCAACAGGGGGCACTATGTAGGCTGTGATTCAAGAACGAAGTGAATCTCAGATTTCTACCAAAATAAATATCTGTAAAGGAGTTTTACTTTCAATAATATTTATCTCTAATATCACATTGCAGTCGAGGTGAGGGTCATCACTCACTCTGCGCTGACCTTTGTCATGCAGGTGAAGGTGTAGCGGCAACAATAATGAGCTGGTATTGACCAGATGAAGCTCTCAGGCTGCGCTGAACTGCTGATGGATGAGCTAATAGCAGAAACTCATCCAGCTTAATATGCGTGACGTATCGTCACAGAACATCCCAGCTTCATCCGTGCTTCTTGGTTCCAGGTCTGGTAATCCTCTGGCCAAGCTGCACGGCTCCTCCATCTTGGAAAGGCACCACCTGGAGTTCGGCAAGACTCTTCTGCGGGATGAGGTATGCTTTTTTGTCTTTTGAAAGATACTCTGTCTCTGAGAGCGTTTATGTCTCTTTGTTTCCCAGGCGCTGAATATTTACCAGAACCTGAACCGCCGGCAGCACGACCTCGTGATCCACCTGATGGACATCGCTATCATCGCGACCGACCTCGCGCTCTACTTCAAGTCAGTATGACGAATGTACATTGGTCCCTTGCCAACATCGCGGGTTCACCTTCCACGGTCTCGCTGCTTCACAGAATTTACTTATTTTATACACAGTACTTGTCTTTGTCCTCACAGTTAGAAACGGATGATTTATTGTAACGGCAGATAAACTTCAACACAAGTACAGCACTTAGTGGGAGGCACACATTTACCGCAACCTCCTTTGTTTTAGTGCCAACAAAACAGAGAACTCCCATGATGCCTTTCTTCACAGGCATCTATTTTGTTCGCTTAAATCCTGAATCTTATTTGTTGCTTTGTCAAAAGTGATCAATGGCTATGATTGGTTAGCTGGGCGGCAAAGAATAATGGAAGATTGTCTGGTTACTGTTACTAGGACAGGGGTTGTTGGTCGAGATGTAATGTTCAGATAATTATGTTAATTTCTGTACCTTTAACCCTTTTGTTATCTCCGGGTCAAGGTGACCCCAAGGGCCCGTAAACAAATGTGCGCGTAGTGTCCCTTGTGCTATCTCTGGGTCGAGGTCAATGACCTCCCTGGCTTCCAAAAATACATATTCAGTGGTGGAGGTCGTTCACCTTGACCCAGGGTTAATAATGGACAACTTGGTCTACAAGTCGCTTTCAGAGCCGGTGTCTTTTTCATTGCTATGTTGCCTCCCTCTAACAACACACAATGTTAATTTCCCGAGAATTTCAACACAAAAATACACACACTGAAGCATCACAAACATGTTTTTGTGCGTGCAGGAAGAGAACAATGTTCCAGAAGATCGTGGATCAATCAAAGACCTACGAGAACTGGAACGACTGGACTAAGTACATGATGTTGGAGACCACTCGCAAAGAGATCGTCATGTAGGTGCCGCCACACTTTCAAGATTATAGTCGCTCACGTAATCAAGGTGTCGTTCGTGTTGCAGGGCCATGATGATGACCGCCTGTGATCTGTCGGCCATCGCCAAACCCTGGGAGATCCAAAGCAAGGTACCCCTGTGATCTAGTCGCCACCCTTTCCTATCCCTCACGCAGCTGTTGGCCCTTGATAAAACACATACTTGAACACAACTCTCCTCTCTGAGAAGGGCACAGATGATAAAATAAAAAGGGAGTGACATTTTGTCAGCCTTGCCATTTCTCTCAGAAGCGTTCGGCAGTGATTCCTGAAGGGCTCATGCATCAAAGGCAACCTGCTGCTTTTCATTCCCCTCATCACCGCCTGGCAGCCGCAGCATCTTATTTCTCCAAAGTATAAAATACACATCTCTATCCATTCAACAGGCGCCGCCCGAGTGTCGGCAATAGGCTGTGGATGTATGTTTCCTTCCTCGTAATGTGTCCCTCAGCCTCTCGCACAGATTGTCATTTATATATGGAGGCTCGTCCGGCTCCATATTTGTTGCAGGAACATCATCGGTGGTAGTTTTATTAACACTTCCAGTAATGATTCCTATTACAGACTGTGTTTTTTGTCACGCCACAATTACCTACTTCAGCACATCGATGTGGGATCGAAATATCCATGTTTTTCTTTAGGTATACGTCTGCTCTCACTAATGTATTTCTCAAGTTATAAAAGAGGACTTGATGAATGGAAAACGTTGATGTTTATTTAAAGTAATAGTTCAGCCAAATTTCTAATTTTACTCATTTTATACTTGCCCTCATATCGACTAACGGTTGGGATTATTTTCAGATTATTGGTTCCTTTTTTGAGTTAAAGGCAGACTAGAGCTCAGTGGTCTTTGTCTTTATATTCGTCCAAAAAGACCCCTTAAAACAGCCAAAAACCTTGTCTGTAACATCCCTCTGTTATTGAAGCCTCAACATTAAAATTGTTCCAAATAAAGTAAAAGTAAATAAATCTGTTTATTGACAATTGAACTTGAAAGCTGTGAGTCACTTTAGCGATTCTCTAAGAGGGACTTGGAAATTCACCTCTCCTGTCATGTTGTTCGCTGGTCAGAAAAAAAAGTTCCTTAATCTCTCTGCGATTAATCTAAACATAAAATCAAGTTTTCTATGTGTCATTTTAAAATGAAGGTCACAGTGACTTTATAATCTCGAGCAGGATAAACAACGGACCTGTAATAATGAGAGATTTGCATTTCACCTTTGATTATTCCTTCTAAAGCCTTGCACGGACAATCGATCAATCTCTTGCATCAACAATCGTTCATCGTGACAAAAGATTGTTTCAAACTTGGACCAAGGACACATGGGTTCGACGCCCTCTTCTTAAAGTGTCACCATTTCTAAGCAGGCCGTGTGATGGAAGACCTGAGGCATCATTTGGAACTTTCTTTCCTGAACCTGCTAATTTAGGTCTATTCTCGGTGACAACGGGGATCTTCTGTCACAGCGCAGATGTATAACCGAGGCTCACTTTGCTGCCAGAAACCTCTCAGCCGACGAGCGCGGCGGCTCGTTAATATTGTGGAGTTAATGAACCCCAAACAGCTTGTAATCCGCTCTGAAATAGATGCTCTTAAATCCAACCGAGACGGTTAGACAGACGTTTTTTCACGACTCGACTGCACAACACAAAGCATCCCGATTTAGTTTAGGTTTGACGTCAACTTTGTCTGCACTTGATGAGTCAGCAGGGTAGTCAGAGTCTCTCTATGGTAGCTTCAGCACTTGTGTGGTTAAGAGGAGAGTGAAAATGGAGAACATAATTCTGTAAATGACAGGTCCAGCTGAATCCTCCACAGGAAAGACCTTATCTTTGCTCCTTTTTTTGATGGTCTATAAACCACATTGTTTTGATGTTCAAATATCATCTCATGGTTCTCAATAGTAAATGTAGTCGACGAAAGTGGCCAAGCTCAACAAGACTGACAAGATGTGTTGTTGATCTCGAGATCACTTATTCATGGTCTTGGGTCTCGACCTTTTTTGTCTTGGTTTGTCTCAGGTTCTCTGTTTTGCAGAGTCCTGGGCCATGATAGTAATCTTGAAGAAAAATGGATCAAAGTGGACTCTAATATGGTGATAATGATCTTCACCTTCAATTATGTTATTGTGTCTTAATCTTAGACTTTTCTCGGTCGAGACCAGTCGTCCCCCATTTGTACCAGTCCGTGAGGTATTTCTTACCGGGCAGCACTGAATATAATAGCTATTGTATTATTGATTATTGATGTCTTAAATGTGTTTTGTTTTGACAAAAATAGTATTTTCTCCAAAGTGAAATTAGCTTGTGACTCTTGTTATGTCAAGACGCTTGTTTCAGTTCTTTTTTTTTTTATTGTATCTGTAAACTACTGAAAATTAGTCAAATACAAACTATTTTTTACTGTTTATATAATGCCGACATAACACTGATTCCATGGTGCAATAAACAACCCCTGGTCTAGATCACCCTGTGGTCTCGTTCGGTCTCGGGTGGGGCAGTCTTGCCTAAAAGTCTAGTGACAACGACTACAAAGATATTTAGGCTCCAGGTTCCCGCTAATTCAACAATCCTTTACAAATTCAAACAATTTCCGGTCCTGATTAACCTAATTAAAATAAGAATATACAAAGCATTTAGAGAAGTTTTAAATAAAAAAAAGGGCAACTTGGCTCAGATGTTAGAGTGCTTGTGGCCTAAGAAGTTCTGGGTTTAATCTCGACACTGGATGAGACTGTGTCCCTGAGCAAGACAATTATTCCCTGTGTCGCAGCTTACTCACACCAGTTGTGGGTTACATTTTTTAAAAAAGGGCAAAAATCCTTGCAAATAAGATAAAACGTGAATGCAGATAAGCCTATGTTACGCCATAAGAAAAGTCCTTGGCCCTTAAATTCCGATGCACCTCTTCATCTTTCAGGACAATTTTGATGAAGTTAGTCGTTGTGTAGTTAAATATCTATCCCATACATGTACAAGACGGTTATTTAAACATCATAGATTTGTATCGATATTTTTCACAAATTAATGAGCATCCTTTTTTGTTTCTGTATATGGTTGGAAAAAAAAAAAGAACGTTGTTGGGAAGGGTTATAAGCACACAAACTATATTGATTTATAATTTATTATCCATCACTGGTTTGACTTTCTAAAATTAGATTAGGATATAAACGTGCCCTTTAAAGATGGAAAAACAAGGGATTGTGAGAGCTGTAAAATGACAAAATCCTTAACTGAAAGCTGCAAACTTAAGTTATGTGGCTGATCATTTATGTACATTTACTGCAAAAGTTAAGGCTGACCACGGTTCAGCAGTTGTAGGAACTTTAGTAAAACGTCTGCAAAATGAGGCCTGGTCTAAAGTCTGTGTTGTCAATCACAGTCTTTAATCTTCCACCATGTCTTCAGCATTCAATGAAATGTCGTCATGAACCCTAAAGACTGGGTTTATTTATAGATCCAGAAGTCAGTGAGATGTATTTCACCGTCAAACAATGATTGAAGACGATCAGATTTTACGATTTTTCTGCACACAATTCATCCAAAAATACAACAGAAAAACATGATTGAGAGTCGACGCCTTCAGCTGCCTGATGCCTTCATAGACCCACGGAATAAATCTCGGAAATTCGTTCCCTAAAATTGGCCTGATGACTAAGCCGAATCTAAAAGGAACTTCCCTCGCTGAACGCTGGAGTCACTTATTATTCATCGCGTCTCGCGCTGCTCCATTTAAGGCTTGCACGGACTGACAATGCGTCGACACACAGCTGGAATCGGGGAAGGAGAATGTGGTTAATAACTTAAAGGGAATCATTGCTGTTGATGTTTTGACGGATCGTTCCAGGGTGACATACTTCTGTGAAGAGAATTCCATCCTCCCTGGTGTAGCTAACGACCTGAGAAAGGTGGGATCCATGTGTCACATGCAGATCTAGTGCAGATGTCGAGTAGCAAACGGATTGTTTTTCAAGATTAATAGTTTATAAACTTAAGAGAATAAAAGTAAATAAACTGAAGATCCAATGAACGGTGTCACAGTAAAGGTTGAGAAACACAAACGGAACCAAGAAGCAGAAACCTGAAACGTATTCACTCGCTCTTCTGTACTCTTTCTTCTTCTCCTCTCATCCTAACCTAATTTTTCCTCATATATCACCATATGTTGGGGTTTAAGAAGAGAAAAAAAAATCGATAGTTAAATATTGTAATTTATTTTTCAAGATACCATATCGATCTTCAACAGCTTTGTATCGATAAGTATATATTTAATAAGCAGTTCTACATAGTTCTGTTATGGTTTACATTTCAATGAAGTGTTTAAAATGAATTTAATTTATTTAATTCCTCGCCAATGGAACAATGAAATGCCATGAGATTCAGGCAATGACTGAGGATGAGAGGATACAATTTGGTTTCAAAACAAATGAAAGCAGTTACGACTTCGACAAGAGTCATGTTGTCTTTTAAATTCTGTAACACCAGAGTCAAGTACTCGACAATACTACAAATATATCCTTGTACCTACAGTATCTCATCGTGTATCGTATTATTGCCTCTGTATCCTACGTCATACGTTTTGTGTTGCCAGATTCATTGCCAATACACAGCCCTTTTCATCAGTCAACATCATGGTTTAACAGAGCATCTGACCAGGGCTACTCAAATAAGGCTGGAAGGGATTTGGAGCGTAAAATATATATAAACGCTCAAGACATTCCCTTGTGCTTTTTGTGTCACGATGTGCAGGCAGGATTCACTCAAACAGTTCCACCAGTTTTAACTTCCATAACCATGTGAAAACCCTGTTGACAGTTAAAACAGAAAGTACAGTCTGTAAAAATAAAAATAATCAATGTTAGTCAAAAAAGTGTTAGCCAAGAATAAACCTCCAATTATGACCGTCATCAATATTGCTTTTACGTCAGCAACTTTGCTTCGGTAAACTTAGTTCATAGCACCCACATGAAAATTGCATGCGCTGCTGATCAACTTTTAATCCGACCTGCATTTTTCAGGTGGCGCTGTCAGTCGCTGCCGAGTTCTGGGAGCAGGGAGACCTGGAGAGGACGGTTCTGGAGCAGCAGCCCATTGTAAGTGCACGGAGGCAGAGCTCAGAAGCCATGAAAGATGGATGATGGGTAGATGGGAGGTCAGGGCTGGATGGAGAGACGGATGAGTCAGACCTTCTCCTGTCCCTCCAGATAAAAGAAAGACAAAATGTTCTGGTCTTTTCCAGAATAGCTTTTTGTAAATGTAAAAATTTCAAGGACCATTTCGAGTTTTTTTTTTTTTTTAAAGGTCACGGCATAGTGGTTTACAAGGTCATTGAAGTGTATAATATTTTTAAACAACACATCTTTTCTTCTATCAGATATCGGTGTAATCAGAATATTTACTGGTTGAATAAACATTTTTAAATGTTGAATTTTATATTGAAACTTATTTATTTATGAAATAATTTAATTAAAGCTGAAATGATGAATTTGTTTGATTCTATTTAATAATGTGTATATTTGAAATGGTTCAAAAGGGAATATATTTAATTATTATTCATATAAATTAAGTTGAATTTATATAATTCATAATTCATTTAAATTAAATTCGATATTATGTTATACTTACATTTTTATATTGAGTTCAAAAGGCTAAACATTAAAGAAAAAAATATATTTTTAAATATTAACCTTTTTTTATTTATTTTTTAAAAACGATAACGAATTCAAGCATTCAATATTGAAATTATTAAATATATGAATTTACCAAAAAATAATGAATGCAAAAAACAACATTTCAATGAAAAACTTTAGTTCAACATTGTAAATCTTATTTTCAAGATATTCTGAGGGCACTGATATACTTATAAAAAGGTTTAAGATATATAAAGACTAGTCTTGACTTTTTTGAAAAACTTTTCAATAGAAATCAGTATTAAAAGGTCGTTTTTTTTCATTATTTTTACATCGAAAAGTTCCATTTTTTGGTTTTGATAATTCTATAAAAAAAAAAGAAAATGTGAAAAAAAAAAAAAAATTATACGTAGATTTTGATATTCTAATATATAAATAAAAAATATATATATTCTAAACTCAATCATTTTTAATTTGAAGCTTGTTGAATTACATATTGTGTAGTTGCACTTTTATACTAACATTTTTATATTTAATTTTAAAGGCAATTAATTGAAGATATATATACTATATATAGATTTCTTTTGTATATCAATATTAAACTCAATATCAAATAATTGACTTTGAAAATAAATATTTTTGTTAAATTAAAAAATATATATTTTCAACCTTAAAATGGAAAATTATCAGATTTTATAAATAAAAAAAAACGATAATTGAATTCCTTAAAAAACATTTCAATTTAAAATATTAAGTTAAAGGTGTAAATGTTTAATTCTGATGGCACTGATGATGTTTCATGGTTTAACATGTTTAAAGACTAGTCTCGACTTTTATTAGTCCCTGAAGAATCTTCTTCGACTGAAGAATTACCTTTCGCTCTCCCCTCCAAAATCTTCCCATCGTCTTCCCGGTCTCGGCTTCTTTCGAGCTGTGATAAGATGAGAGAAGAAGAGGATTTTGTTGCCACGAGAATGAAAAGAATTGCCTCTGAAAAGGGATATGATGGAGGAGAGGGAAGGACGAGACAGTTTTAGCTGGCAGGGTGGAGAGCATTATGTGAAGCACTGATACAGAAAGAACGGTCAGTGTGATCCAGAGGCAGCTGGACACTCGCTCCCCGAGCTCCTGGTCTCCCGTCCTTCAGACGAACCTCAAACGCTGAACCTGAACGACAATTGATTGAAATCAAAATATGAACTGACTTTTCTTCTGTCAGAACTTAAATCCATTAATGGCTAATAGATGTTTACTTTCTTTTTCTTCAGCCCATGATGGACAGAAACAAGGCGGCAGATCTGCCGAAGCTCCAGTGCGGTTTCATCGACTTCGTCTGCACCTTTGTGTACAAGGTCAGAGGTCAACCTCCGTAAAACCACTTCTGAGATGAATTTGTAGTTAACGTTGACATCGATGGTCGTTGGTTGAACAGAGGAAAATTAATTCTGGCACATCAATGAAATATTAGTTTATATTATTAAATTGTTCTTTCAATAATTTCTCTTAATTTAATCATTAGAAATATATTATTTTCTGATATCTTTAACTATTATTATATTTTTACTTTTCTTATTATATTTGGATATTTAATTGAATCACTTTAACTCTATTTTATTTATTTTTATTTTTTATTTCTTACACAGGAAAATATTATTCTTGCCCCCATTTTTTTGTTCAAACAAATTGTTTTAATACTATTGAGTATTATTTCTTTAATTATATTTCTTAATTTAATATTTAAAAAATCCTATATTTTGCAATTTTGTATAAACATTTTTTTAATTATTATTATATTTTTACATTTCATATTATGTTTGGATATTAATTTGAATCACATTAACTTTGTTTTTGTTTATTTCTCTATATATATTTTTTTTATTTATTAAACAAGAAAATGTTTTTTTTGGGGGGTCAAATAAATAGTTTTAATACATTTAATAATTGTTTTTTGTCACCAAAAAAGATTCTTCATCATGTTTTATTGTCTGCCAAAAAAAGATCTAAATAGAATAAGTTATACAATTATTTCAAGTGAATGAAAACTCAATATTATTGTCACTGATTTAAGTCGTCTTACTTTCTTTCTTTTTTTATATTAATTAAACACCAAAAACAAAGTTTACCATGGATCAGACCCGGGTTTGTCTGGTTTTTGTAAGACTTATGACGTGAAAACTAGTGATGGGTTGATGAGGCCTCTTCATACGGCGTCAGCTGTTTCATATTACAGTGTCTTAGTTTTGAAAGGCCACTAGATGTCCCTCTCTGTGAAAATGATTCTAAGTTTCATTGAATTAGTAAATCAGCACCAAATATTTTAAAGCAGAGAGTGAGATCATGGAAAAGCTGAAGCTGTATCATTTATTTTATTAATTAATTTTATTTTAAAAGGACAATCACGAGGCCTCATCAACACATTAGTGGCTAAAACAATTGACTGGCAAACGACAAATAATCGTCAAACCTTCCTGCGACTCAAGACTGAAATGTTGGTGACGACAGATTATGTCGGATTAAGATCACGACTCCTCCAAGTCAACAATACACTCTCAGCGGGGATTAATGTGGAGCGATTGATGAATTTCCTATTAAGTCCTAGTTTAGATTCTTTATCTCTGTCGTTCATTATTGGTTCATCTCTTATTCGTCTCCAACAATCTTAGTCATCGCCACATCCGTCCTCAATTACTTTGTCTCCGCATGTCCTTCGGATCTTAGTCGAGCCAACACTTGCGCTGTCATCAACAGAGCCACTTCACATGGTGACCACTAGAGGGAGGCAGAGAGCGTCACTCGTCTTAGTATCTTAACGAAGAATGACTCGACGTGGTTTAGGTGAAAGAAATGTCTGGTGGATTAATCTTGTCGTCGCCAGGAGTTCAGCCGCTTCCATGTGGAGATCACGCCCATGCTGGACCGCCTGCTCAACAACAGGAAGGAGTGGAACGCCCTGAAGGAAGTGCACGAGGCCAAGGTGGCCGAACTGGAGGCCGCCAAGAAGGCCAAGGAGGAGGCGGCGGAGAGTGTTGCGGCTGCACGTCAAGGTCTGTGGGGGGCGAGGGTCGCGGGTTCAAGGCTTGTTCGTCCCAGTTTTCTTTGAAGCGAGAATTAAAAAAAAAAAAAAGGTCTAGGATCAAATTAAATATATAAAGTACAAGTTTAAATTGAAATTGAAAAAAGACAAATCAGATTAGATCAGACAGATTAATTAAATAAACAAAATCATTTTACTTAAAATGCAAGTACTAAATAAGTACTTAAGTACGAATCAGATTCACTGTTGGCGGTTTCGTTCGTCCAAACGTAAAACACTTAACAAGGCAGGAGCCAATGTAAAAAATATTAGTAAAATGAACAGTAACGATAAAAACATCTGTCATTAAAATGCATTTAAAATAATCTAGCTCTTGAACGTCTATCAGATTTTTTTTTTATATATATTATTTTTCAACTTGACTCAATTTTATACATTTCTTTTTAACATAATCCCAACAATCAGATCCCAGAACCTTATCTTTTATTTTATCTTCTTTATATTTTCTTTATCTTTATCTACAATTTATTTCTTATAGTTTTTTTCATTTGATTCCTCCCTGAAAAAAAACATTTTTCAAACCCTAGTCTACCAGACAAGGGCAAGGGTTAGGGTCAAAGGTCAGGCTTAGAATTAGAATAAGGATCAAGGATGGCTTAAATTAAAGTTAGAATTTAAATTAAAAAAAGGTAACTGGCTGTATTAATGAAACATAATAATAAATAAGTATTAAAAAGTCTTACATGTAAAAGTTGATATTGATTGATGAATTGAATGAAGCAAAATATTTTTTTTGTGTGTTCCCAGCGAGTGCGGCTCAGTCTCAGTCCAAGACTTGTGTTGTCAGCTAGAGCACCGACGACTGCTGGACGACTGCTGGACGACTGCTGGACGACTGCTGGACGACTGCTGGACGACTGCTGGACGACTGCTGGACGACATGCTGGACGCTCGTAGAAGTCGGTTGTGGTCCGTGATCACTGTAGTCGGCAACACACTCGCTGACGTCAGCGGATCTCGTCCTCACCTGCAGGCCTTGCGCTTTTCCATTTGTGGCAGCAGATCTGTGAGATTAGAAACATATTACCGTTGTGTATCTCGCGCTGACCTTTGACCCCTGGATTCAGCTTCATCTGAGAACCTGGCGTTTAATTAAAGGTGTCTCGTGCTTCCGTGAGTCGAATCTTTGTCTTCGTCGTAATCAGTCACGGGAGCCTCTTTTAATCAGACTGAAGCCGTCAATCACTTTTGTTATCGACTTATTCTCCATGTTCAAATGTTAAATAAGTTCAATCAAAAGTTGATGTCAAATTTAAAAATATATATATATGATAATTAAACTACTATTACTTTCTGTAGTGAAAATATGTTGAATTTTCAACTTTTGAGGCTTCAGAAAACAACATTTTTAACATTTAGGCAACATTTATTTGCGTTCACATGATCCGCCTGATGATAAACTATGGTTTAAAGACATTATTGCCCGATTTCAGAGACGTTGACTTTCCAGCCTTTTTTCAACCCCCGGGGTCAAGAGAAATGTTGAATTTTTTAACTTTCTTTGAGGCTTCAGAAAACAACATTTTCAACATTTAGGCAACATTTATTTGCGTTCACATGATCCGCCTGATCATAAACTATGGTTTAAAGACATTATCGCCCGATTTCAGAGACGTTGACTTTTAGCCCTTTTTGCACCCCCGGGGTCAAGAAATGTCAAATTTTCAACTTTTTTTGAGGCTTCAGAAAACAACATTTTCTACATTTAGGCAACATTTATTTGCGTTCACATGATCCGCCTAATCATAAACTATGGTTTAAAGACATTATCGCCCGATTTCAGAGACGTTGACTTTTAGCCCTTTTTTCACCCCCGGGGTCAAGAAATGTCAAATTTTGAACTTTTTTTGAGGCTTCAGAAAACAACATTTTCTACATTTAGGCAACATTTATTTGCGTTCACATGATCCGCCTGATGATAAACTATGATTTAAAGACATTATTGCCCGATTTCAGAGACGTTGACTTTTAGCCCTTTTTTCAACCCCCGGGGTCAAGAAATGTCAAATTTTCAACTTTTTTTTGAGGCTTCAGAAAACAACATTTTTAACATTTAGGCAACATATAGGCAACATTTATTTGCGTTCACATGATCCGCCTGATGATAAACTATGATTTAAAGACATTATTACCCGATTTCAGAGACGTTGACTTTTAGCCCTTTTTTCAACCCCCGGGGTCAAGAAATGTCAAATTTTCAACTTTTTTTTGAGGCTTCAGAAAACAACATTTTTAACATTTAGGCAACATTTAGGCAACATTTATTTGCGTTCACATGATCCGCCTGATCATAAACTATGGTTTAAAGACATTATTGCCCGATTTCAGAGACGTTGACTTTTAGCCCTTTTTTCAACCCTTGGGTCAAGAGAAATGTCGAATTTTCAACTTTCTTTGAGGCTTCAGCAAACAACATTTTCAACATTTAGGCAACATTTATTTGCGTTCACATGATCCGCCTGATGATAAACTATGATTTAAAGACATTATTGCCCGATTTCAGAGACGTTGACTTTTAGCCCTTTTTTCAACCCCCGGGGTCAAGAAATGTCAAATTTTCAACTTTTTTTTGAGGCTTCAGAAAACAAAATTTTCTACATTTAGGCAACATTTTTTTGCGTTGACATCATCTGCCTGATGATAAACTATGGTTTAAAGACATTATTGCCCGATTTCAGAGACGTTGACTTTTAGCACTTTTTTCAACCCCCGGGTCAAGAAATTTCAAATTTTCCACTTTCTTTGAGGCTTCAGAAAACAACATTTTCAACATTTAGGCAACATTTATTTGCGTTCACATGATCCGCCTGATGATAAACTATGGTTTAAAGACATTATTGCCCGATTTCAGAGACGTCGACTTTTAGCCATTTTTTCAACCCCCGGGGTCAAGAAATGTCAAATTTTCAACTTTCTTTGAGGCTTCAGAAAACAACATTTTCAACATTTAGGCAACATTTATTTGAGTTCACATGATCCGCCTGATGATAAACTATGGTTTAAAGACATTATTGTCCGATTTCAGAGACGTTGACTTTTAGCCATTTTTTCAACCCCCAGGGTCAAGAAATGTCGAATTTTGAACTTTCTTTGAGGCTTCAGAAAACAACATTTTCAACATTTAGGCAACATTTAGGCAACATTTATGCAACATTTATTTGCCTTCACATGATCCGCCTGATGATAAACTATGATTTAAAGACATTATTGCCCGATTTCAGAGATGTTGACTTTTAGCCCTTTTTTCAACCCCTGGGGTCAAGAAATGTCAAATTTTCAACTTTCTTTGAGGCTTCAGAAAACAACATTTTCAACATTTAGGCAACATTTATTTGCGTTCACATCATCCGCCTGATGATAAACTATGGTTTAAAGACATTATTGCCCGATTTCAGAGACGTTGACTTTCCAGCCTTTTTTCAACCCCGGGGTCAAGAAATGTCAAATTTTCAACTTTTTTTTGAGGCTTCAGAAAACCAAATTTTCTACATTTAGGCAACATTTATTTGCGTTCACATGATCCGCCTGATGATAAACTATGGTTTAAAGACATTATTGCCCGATTTCAGAGACGTTGACTTTTAGCCCTTTTTTCAACCCCCGGGATCAAGAAATTTCAAATTTTCAACTTTTTTTGAGGCTTCAGAAAACAACATTTTTAACATTTAGGCAACATTTATTTGCGTTCACATCATCCGCCTGATGATAAACTATGTTTTAAAGACATTATTGCCCGATTTCAGAGACGTTGACTTTTAGCCCTTTTTTCAACCCCCAGGGTCAAGAAATTTCAAATTTTCAACTTTCTTTGAGGCTTCAGAAAACAACATTTTCCACATTTAGGCAACATTTATTTGCGTTCACATGATCCGCCTGATGATAAACTATGGTTTAAAGACATTATTGCCCGATTTCAGAGATGTTGACTTTTAGCCCTTTTTTCAACCCCCAGGGTCAAGAAATGTCGAATTTTGAACTTTCTTTGAGGCTTCAGAAAACAACATTTTCAACATTTAGGCAACATTTAGGCAACATTTATGCAACATTTATTTGCGTTCACATGATCCGCCTGATGATAAACTAAGATTTAAAGACATTATTGCCTGATTTCAGAGACGTTGACTTTTAGCCCTTTTTTCAACCCCCGGGGGCAAGAAATGTCAAATTTTCAACTTTCTTTGAGGCTTCAGAAAACAACATTTTCAACATTTAGGCAACATTTATTTGCCTTCACATGATCCGCCTGATCTTAAACTATGGTTTAAAGACATTATTGCCCGATTTCAGAGACGTTGACTTTTAGCCCTTTTTTCAACCCCAGGGTCAAGAAATTTCAAATTTTCAACTTTCTTTGAGGCTTCAGAAAACAACATTTTCAACATTTGGGCAACATTTATTTGCGTTCACATGATCCGCCTGATGATAAACTATAGTTTAAAGACATTATTGCCCGATTTCAGAGACGTTGACTTTTAGCCCTTTTTTCAACCCCCAGGGTCAAGAAATTTCAAATTTTCAACTTTCTTTGAGGCTTCAGAAAACAACATTTTCCACATTTAGGCAACATTTATTTGCGTTCACATGATCCGCCTGATGATAAACTATGGTTTAAAGACATTATTGCCCGATTTCAGAGATGTTGACTTTTAGCCCTTTTTTCAACCCCCAGGGTCAAGAAATGTCGAATTTTGAACTTTCTTTGAGGCTTCAGAAAACAACATTTTCAACATTTAGGCAACATTTAGGCAACATTTATGCAACATTTATTTGCGTTCACATGATCCGCCTGATGATAAACTAAGATTTAAAGACATTATTGCCTGATTTCAGAGACGTTGACTTTTAGCCCTTTTTTCAACCCCCGGGGGCAAGAAATGTCAAATTTTCAACTTTCTTTGAGGCTTCAGAAAACAACATTTTCAACATTTAGGCAACATTTATTTGCCTTCACATGATCCGCCTGATCTTAAACTATGGTTTAAAGACATTATTGCCCGATTTCAGAGACGTTGACTTTTAGCCCTTTTTTCAACCCCAGGGTCAAGAAATTTCAAATTTTCAACTTTCTTTGAGGCTTCAGAAAACAACATTTTCAACATTTGGGCAACATTTATTTGCGTTCACATGATCCGCCTGATGATAAACTATAGTTTAAAGACATTATTGCCCGATTTCAGAGACGTTGACTTTTAGCCCTTTTTTCAACCCCAGGGTCAAGAAATTTCAAATTTTCAACTTTCTTTGAGGCTTCAGAAAACAACATTTTCAACATTTGGGCAACATTTATTTGCGTTCACATGATCCGCCTGATCTTAAACTATGATTTAAAGACATTATTGCCCGATTTCAGAGACGTTGACTTTTAGCCCTTTTTTCAACCCCCGGGGTCAAGAAATGTCAAATTTTCAACTTTTTTTTGAGGCTTCAGAAAACAAAATTTTCTACATTTAGGCAACATTTATTTGCGTTCACATCATCTGCCTGATGATAAACTATGGTTTAAAGACATTATTGCCCGATTTCAGAGACGTTGACTTTTAGCACTTTTTTCAACCCCCGGGGTCAAGAAATGTCAAATTTTCAACTTTTTTTTGAAGCTTCAGAAAACAACATTTTTAACATTTAGGCAACATTTATTTGCGTTCACATGATCCGCCTGATGATAAACTATGATTTAAAGACATTATTGCCCGATTTCAGAGACGTTGACTTTTAGCCCTTTTTTCAACCCCCGGGGTCAAGAAATGTCAAATTTTCAACTTTTTTTTGAAGCTTCAGAAAACAACATTTTTAACATTTAGGCAACATTTATTTGCGTTCACATGATCCGCCTGATCTTAAACTATGATTTAAAGACATTATTGCCCGATTTCAGAGACGTTGACTTTTAGCCCTTTTTTCAACCCCCGGGGTCAAGAAATGTCAAATTTTCAACTTTTTTTTGAGGCTTCAGAAAACAACATTTTCAACATTTAGGCAACATTTATTTGCGTTCACATGATCCGCCTGATGATAAACTATGGTTTAAAGACATTATTGCCCAATTTCAGAGACGTTGACTTTTAGCCCTTTTTTCAACCCCCGGGGTCAAGAAATGTCATATTTTCAACTTTCTTTGAGGCTTCAGAAAACAACATTTTCAACATTTAGGCAACATTTATTTGCGTTCACATCATCCGCCTGATGATAAACTATGGTTTAAAGACATTATTGCCCGATTTCAGAGACGTTGACTTTTAGCCCTTTTTTCAACCCCCGGGATCAAGAAATTTCAAATTTTCAACTTTCTTTGAGGCTTCAGAAAACAACATTTTCAACATTTAGGCAACATTTATTTGCCTTCACATGATCCGCCTGATCTTAAACTATGGTTTAAAGACATTATTGCCCGATTTCAGAGACGTTGACTTTTAGCCCTTTTTTCAACCCCAGGGTCAAGAAATTTCAAATTTTCAACTTTCTTTGAGGCTTCAGAAAACAACATTTTCAACATTTGGGCAACATTTATTTGCGTTCACATGATCCGCCTGATGATAAACTATAGTTTAAAGACATTATTGCCCGATTTCAGAGACGTTGACTTTTAGCCCTTTTTTCAACCCCAGGGTCAAGAAATTTCAAATTTTCAACTTTCTTTGAGGCTTCAGAAAACAACATTTTCAACATTTGGGCAACATTTATTTGCGTTCACATGATCCGCCTGATCTTAAACTATGATTTAAAGACATTATTGCCCGATTTCAGAGACGTTGACTTTTAGCCCTTTTTTCAACCCCCGGGGTCAAGAAATGTCAAATTTTCAACTTTTTTTTGAGGCTTCAGAAAACAAAATTTTCTACATTTAGGCAACATTTATTTGCGTTCACATCATCTGCCTGATGATAAACTATGGTTTAAAGACATTATTGCCCGATTTCAGAGACGTTGACTTTTAGCACTTTTTTCAACCCCCGGGGTCAAGAAATGTCAAATTTTCAACTTTTTTTTGAAGCTTCAGAAAACAACATTTTTAACATTTAGGCAACATTTATTTGCGTTCACATGATCCGCCTGATGATAAACTATGATTTAAAGACATTATTGCCCGATTTCAGAGACGTTGACTTTTAGCCCTTTTTTCAACCCCCGGGGTCAAGAAATGTCAAATTTTCAACTTTTTTTTGAAGCTTCAGAAAACAACATTTTTAACATTTAGGCAACATTTATTTGCGTTCACATGATCCGCCTGATCTTAAACTATGATTTAAAGACATTATTGCCCGATTTCAGAGACGTTGACTTTTAGCCCTTTTTTCAACCCCCGGGGTCAAGAAATGTCAAATTTTCAACTTTTTTTTGAGGCTTCAGAAAACAACATTTTCAACATTTAGGCAACATTTATTTGCGTTCACATGATCCGCCTGATGATAAACTATGGTTTAAAGACATTATTGCCCAATTTCAGAGACGTTGACTTTTAGCCCTTTTTTCAACCCCCGGGGTCAAGAAATGTCAAATTTTCAACTTTTTTTTGAGGCTTCAGAAAACAAAATTTTCTACATTTAGGCAACATTTATTTGCGTTCACATCATCTGCCTGATGATAAACTATGGTTTAAAGACATTATTGCCCGATTTCAGAGACGTTGACTTTTAGCACTTTTTTCAACCCCCGGGGTCAAGACATTTCAAATTTTCAACTTTTTTTGAGGCTTCAGAAAACAACATTTTTAACATTTAGGCAACATTTATTTGCGTTCACATGATCCGCCTGATCTTAAACTATGATTTAAAGACATTATTGCCCAATTTCAGAGACGTTGACTTTTAGCCCTTATTTCAACCCCCGGGGTCAAGACATTTCAAATTTTCAACTTTTTTTGAGGCTTCAGAAAACAACATTTTTAACATTTAGGCAACATTTATTTGCGTTCACATGATCCGCCTGATCTTAAACTATGATTTAAAGACATTATTGCCCAATTTCAGAGACGTTGACTTTTAGCCCTTATTTCAACCCCCGGGGTCAAGACATTTCAAATTTTCAACTTTCTTTGAGGCTTCAGAAAACAACATTTTCAAATTTAGGCAACATTTATTTGCGTTCATATGATCCGCCTGATCATAAACTATGATTTAAAGACATTATTGCCCGATTTCAGAGACGTTGACTTTTAGCACTTTTTTCAACCCCCGGGGTCAAGAAATGTCAAATTTTCAACTTTCTTTGAGGCTTCAGAAAACAACATTTTTAACATTTAGGCAACATTTATTTGCGTTCACATGATCCGCCTGATGATAAACTATGATTTAAAGACATTATTGCCCGATTTCAGAGACGTTGACTTTCCAGCATTTTTTCACCCCCGGGGTCAAGAGAAATGTCGAATTTTCAACTTTCTTTGAGGCTTCAGAAAACAACATTTTCAACATTTATTTGCGTTCACATGATCCGCCTGATCTTAAACTATGATTTAAAGACATTATTGCCCGATTTCAGAGACGTTGACTTTTAGCACTTTTTTCAACCCCCGGGGTCAAGAAATGTCAAATTTTCAACTTTCTTTGAGGCTTCAGAAAACAACATTTTTAACATTTAGGCAACATTTATTTGCGTTCACATGATCCGCCTGATGATAAACTATGATTTAAAGACATTATTGCCCGATTTCAGAGACGTTGACTTTTAGCCCTTTTTTCAACCCCCGGGGTCAAGAAATGTCAAATTTTCAACTTTCTTTGAGGCTTCAGAAAACAACATTTTCAACATTTAGGCAACATTTATTTGCGTTCACATGATCCGCCTGATCTTAAACTATGATTTAAAGACATTATTGCCCGATTTCAGAGACGTTGACTTTTAGCCCTTTTTTTAACCCCCGGGGTCAAGAAATGTCATATTTTCAACTTTCTTTGAGGCTTCAGAAAACAACATTTTCAACATTTAGGCAACATTTATTTGCGTTCACATGATCCGCCTGATCTTAAACTATGATTTAAAGACATTATTGCCCGATTTCAGAAACGTTGACTTTCCAGCCTTTTTTCAACCCCCTGGGTCAAGAAATGTCAAATTTTCAACTTTCTTTGAGGCTTCAGAAAACAACATTTTCAACATTTAGGCAACATTTATTTGCGTTCACATGATCCGCCTGATGATAAACTATGGTTTAAAGACATTATTGCCCAATTTCAGAGACGTTGACTTTTAGCCCTTTTTTCAACCCCCGCGGTCAAGAAATGTCAAATTTTCAACTTTCTTTGAGGCTTCAGAAAACAACATTTTCAACATTTAGGCAACATTTATTTGCGTTCACATGATCCGCCTGATGATAAACTATGGTTTAAAGACATTATTGCCCGATTTCAGAGACGTTGACTTTTAGCCCTTTTTTCAACCCCCGGGGTCAAGAAATGTCAAATTTTCAACTTTCTTTGAGGCTTCAGAAAACAACATTTTTAACATTTAGGCAACATTTATTTGCGTTCACATGATCCGCCTGATGATAAACTATGATTTAAAGACATTATTGCCCGATTTCAGAGACGTTGACTTTTAGCCCTTTTTTCAACCCCCGGGGTCAAGAAATGTCAAATTTTCAACTTTCTTTGAGGCTTCAGAAAACAACATTTTCAACATTTAGGCAACATTTATTTGCGTTCACATGATCCGCCTGATCTTAAACTATGATTTAAAGACATTATTGCCCGATTTCAGAGACGTTGACTTTTAGCCCTTTTTTCAACCCCCGGGGTTAAGAAATGTCATATTTTCAACTTTCTTTGAGGCTTCAGAAAACAACATTTTCAACATTTAGGCAACATTTATTTGCGTTCACATGATCCGCCTGATCTTAAACTATGATTTAAAGACATTATTGCCCGATTTCAGAAACGTTGACTTTCCAGCCTTTTTTCAACCCCCTGGGTCAAGAAATGTCAAATTTTCAACTTTCTTTGAGGCTTCAGAAAACAACATTTTCAACATTTAGGCAACATTTATTTGCGTTCACATGATCCGCCTGATGATAAACTATGGTTTAAAGACATTATTGCCCAATTTCAGAGACGTTGACTTTTAGCCCTTTTTTCAACCCCCGCGGTCAAGAAATGTCAAATTTTCAACTTTCTTTGAGGCTTCAGAAAACAACATTTTCAACATTTAGGCAACATTTATTTGCGTTCACATGATCCGCCTGATCTTAAACTATGATTTAAAGACATTATTGCCCGATTTCAGAAACGTTGACTTTCCAGCCTTTTTTCAACCCCCTGGGTCAAGAAATGTCAAATTTTCAACTTTCTTTGAGGCTTCAGAAAACAACATTTTCAACATTTAGGCAACATTTATTTGCGTTCACATGATCCGCCTGATGATAAACTATGGTTTAAAGACATTATTGCCCGATTTCAGAGACGTTGACTTTTAGCCCTTTTTTCAACCCCCGGGGTCAAGAAATGTAAAATTTTCAACTTTTTTTGAGGCTTCAGAAAACAACATTTTCTACATTTAGGCAACATTTATCTGCGTTCACATGATCCGCCTGATGATAAACTATGGTTTAAAGACATTATTGCCCGATTTCAGAGACGTTGACTTTCCAGCCTTTTTTCAACCCCTGGGGTCAAGAAATGTTGAATTTTCAACTTTTTTTTGAGGCTTCAGAAAACAACATTTTCAACATTTAGGCAACATTTATTTGCGTTCACATGATCCGCCTGATGATAAACTATGGTTTAAAGACATTATTGCCCGATTTCAGAGACGTTGACTTTTAGCCCTTTTTTCAACCCCCGCGGTCAAGAAATGTCAAATTTTCAACTTTCTTTGAGGCTTCAGAAAACAACATTTTTAACATTTAGGCAACATTTATTTGCATTCACATGATCCGCCTGATGATAAACTAAGATTTAAAGACATTATTGCCTGATTTCAGTGACGTTGACTTTTAGCCCTTTTTTCAACCCCGGGGTCAAGAAATGTCAAATTTTCAACTTTCTTTGAGGCTTCAGAAAACAACATTTTCAACATTTAGGCAACATTTATTTGCGTTCACATGATCCGCCTGATGATAAACTATGATTTAAAGACATTATTTCCCAATTTCAGAGACGTTGACTTTCCAGCCTTTTTTCAACCCCCCGGGTCAAGAAATGTCAAATTTTCAACTTTTTTTTGAAGCTTCAGAAAACAACATTTTTAACATTTAGGCAACATTTATTTGCGTTCACATGATCCGCCTGATGATAAACTATGATTTAAAGACATTATTTCCCAATTTCAGAGACGTTGACTTTCCAGCCTTTTTTCAACCCCCCGGGTCAAGAAATGTCAAATTTTCAACTTTTTTTTGAAGCTTCAGAAAACAACATTTTTAACATTTAGGCAACATTTATTTGCGTTCACATGATCCGCCTGATGATAAACTATGGTTTAAAGACATTATTGCCCGATTTCAGAGACGTTGACTTTTAGCCCTTTTTTCAACCCCCGGGGTCAAGGGAAATGTTGAATTTTCAACTTTCTTTGAGGCTTCAGAAAACAACATTTTCAACATTTAGGCAACATTTATTTGCGTTCACATGATCCGCCTGATCATAAACTATGGTTTAAAGACATTATTGCCCGATTTCAGAGACGTTGACTTTTAGCCCTTTTTTCAACCCCCGGGGTCAAGTGAAGTGTTGAATTTTCAACTTTATTTGAAGCTTCAGAAAACAACATTTTTTACATTTAGGCAACATTTATTTGCGTTCACATGATCCGCCTGATGATAAACTAAGATTTAAAGACATTATTGCCTGATTTCAGAGACGTTGACTTTTAGCGCTTTTTTCAACCCCCGGTCAAGAAATGTCAAATTTTCAACTTTTTTTTGAGGCTTCAGCAAACAACATTTTCAACATTTAGGCAACATTTATTTGCGTTCAAATGATCCGCCTGATCATAAACTATGGTTTAAAGACATTATTGCCTGATTTCAGAGACGTTGACTTTTAGCCCTTTTTTCAACCCCCGGGGTCATGAAATGTCAAATTTTCAACTTTCTTTGAGGCTTCAGAAAACAACATTTTCAACATTTAGGCAACATTTATTTGCGTTCACATCATCTGCCTGATGATAAACTATGGTTTAAAGACATTATTGCCCGATTTCAGAGACGTTGACTTTTAGCCCTTTTTTCAACCCCCGGGGTCAAGTGAAGTGTTGAATTTTCAACTTTCTTTGAGGCTTCAGAAAACAACATTTTCAACATTTAGGCAACATTTATTTGCGTTCACATGATCCGCCTGATCATAAACTATGGTCTAAAGACAATATTGCCCGATTTCAGAGACGTTGACTTTTAGCCCTTTTTTCAACCCACGGGGTCAAGTGAAGTGTTGAATTTTCAACTTTCTTTGAGGCTTCAGAAAACAACATTTTTTACATTTAGGCAACATTTATTTGCGTTCACATGATCCGCCTGATGATAAACTAAGATTTAAAGACATTATTGCCTGATTTCAGAGACGTTGACTTTTAGCCCTTTTTTCAACCCCCGGTCAAGAAATGTCAAATTTTCAACTTTCTTTGAGGCTTCAGAAAACAACATTTTCAACATTTAGGCAACATTTATTTGCGTTCACATGATCCGCCTGATCTTAAACTATGATTTAAAGACATTATTGCCCGATTTCAGAGACGTTGACTTTTAGCCCTTTTTTCAACCCCAGGGTCAAGAAATTTCAAATTTTCAACTTTCTTTGAGGCTTCAGAAAACAACATTTTCAACATTTGGGCAACATTTATTTGCGTTCACATGATCCGCCTGATGATAAACTATAGTTTAAAGACATTATTGCCCGATTTCAGAGACGTTGACTTTTAGCCCTTTTTTCAACCCCCGGGGTCAAGATATGTCAAATTTTCAACTTTTTTTTGAGGCTTCAGAAAACAACATTTTCAACATTTAGGCAACATTTATTTGCGTTCACATGATCCGCCTGATCTTAAACTATGATTTAAAGACATTATTGCCCGATTTCAGAGACGTTGACTTTTAGCCCTTTTTTCAACCCCCGGGGTCAAGAAATGTCAAATTTTCAACTTTTTTTTGAGGCTTCAGAAAACAAAATTTTCTACATTTAGGCAACATTTATTTGCGTTCACATCATCTGCCTGATGATAAACTATGGTTTAAAGACATTATTGCCCGATTTCAGAGACGTTGACTTTTAGCACTTTTTTCAACCCCCGGGGTCAAGAGAAATGTCGAATTTTCAACTTTCTTTGAGGCTTCAGAAAACAACATTTTCAACATTTAGGCAACATTTATTTGCGTTCACATGATCCGCCTGATGATAAACTATGATTTAAAGACATTATTGCCCGATTATTAGCCCTTTTTTATTAGCCCTTTTTTCAACCCCCGGGGTCAAGAAATGTCAAATTTTCAACTTTTTTTTGAAGCTTCAGAAAACAACATTTTTAACATTTAGGCAACATTTATTTGCGTTCACATGATCCGCCTGATGATAAACTATGGTTTAAAGACATTATTGCCCGATTTCAGAGACGTTGACTTTCCAACCTTTTTTCAACCCCTGGGGTCAAGAAATGTTGAATTTTCAACTTTTTTTTTGAGGCTTCAGAAAACAACATTTTTAACATTTAGGCAACATTTATTTGCATTCACATGATCCGCCTGATGATAAACTAAGATTTAAAGACATTATTGCCTGATTTCAGTGACGTTGACTTTTAGCCCTTTTTTCAACCCCGGGGTCAAGAAATGTCAAATTTTCAACTTTCTTTGAGGCTTCAGAAAACAACATTTTCAACATTTAGGCAACATTTATTTGCGTTCACATGATCCGCCTGATGATAAACTATGATTTAAAGACATTATTTCCCAATTTCAGAGACGTTGACTTTCCAGCCTTTTTACAACCCCCCGGGTCAAGAAATGTCAAATTTTCAACTTTTTTTTGAGGCTTCAGAAAACAACATTTTCAACATTTAGGCAACATTTATTTGCGTTCACATGATCCGCCTGATGATAAACTATGGTTTAAAGACATTATTGCCCGATTTCAGAGACGTTGACTTTTAGCCCTTTTTTCAACCCCCGGGGTCAAGAGAAATGTCGAATTTTCAACTTTCTTTTAGGCTTCAGAAAACAACATTTTCAACATTTAGGCAACATTTATATGCGTTCACATGATCCGCCTGATGATAAACTATGGTTTAAAGACATTATTGCCCGATTCAGAGACGTTGACTTTTAGCCCTTTTTTCAACCCCCGGGGTCAAGAAATGTCAAATTTTCAACTTTTTTTTGAGGCTTCAGAAAACCACATTTTCAACCTTTAGGCAACATTTATTTGCGTTCACATCATCCGCCTGATGATAAACTATGGTTTAAAGACATTATTGCCCGAATTCAGAGACGTTGACTTTTAGCCCTTTTTTCAACCCCCGGGGTCAAGAAATGTCAAATTTTCAACTTTTTTTTGAGGCTTCAGAAAACAAAATTTTCTACATTTAGGCAACATTTATTTGCGTTCACATCATCTGCCTGATGATAAACTATGGTTTAAAGACATTATTGCCCGATTTCAGAGACGTTGACTTTTAGCCCTTTTTTCAACCCCCGGGGTCAAGTGAAGTGTTGAATTTTCAACTTTCTTTGAGGCTTCAGAAAACAACATTTTCAACATTTAGGCAACATTTATTTGCGTTCACATGATCCGCCTGATCATAAACTATGGTCTAAAGACAATATTGCCCGATTTCAGAGACGTTGACTTTTAGCCCTTTTTTCAACCCACGGGGTCAAGTGAAGTGTTGAATTTTCAACTTTCTTTGAGGCTTCAGAAAACAACATTTTTTACATTTAGGCAACATTTATTTGCGTTCACATGATCCGCCTGATGATAAACTAAGATTTAAAGACATTATTGCCTGATTTCAGAGACGTTGACTTTTAGCCCTTTTTTCAACCCCCGGTCAAGAAATGTCAAATTTTCAACTTTCTTTGAGGCTTCAGAAAACAACATTTTCAACATTTAGGCAACATTTATTTGCGTTCACATGATCCGCCTGATCTTAAACTATGATTTAAAGACATTATTGCCCGATTTCAGAGACGTTGACTTTTAGCCCTTTTTTCAACCCCAGGGTCAAGAAATTTCAAATTTTCAACTTTCTTTGAGGCTTCAGAAAACAACATTTTCAACATTTGGGCAACATTTATTTGCGTTCACATGATCCGCCTGATGATAAACTATAGTTTAAAGACATTATTGCCCGATTTCAGAGACGTTGACTTTTAGCCCTTTTTTCAACCCCCGGGGTCAAGATATGTCAAATTTTCAACTTTTTTTTGAGGCTTCAGAAAACAACATTTTCAACATTTAGGCAACATTTATTTGCGTTCACATGATCCGCCTGATCTTAAACTATGATTTAAAGACATTATTGCCCGATTTCAGAGACGTTGACTTTTAGCCCTTTTTTCAACCCCCGGGGTCAAGAAATGTCAAATTTTCAACTTTTTTTTGAGGCTTCAGAAAACAAAATTTTCTACATTTAGGCAACATTTATTTGCGTTCACATCATCTGCCTGATGATAAACTATGGTTTAAAGACATTATTGCCCGATTTCAGAGACGTTGACTTTTAGCACTTTTTTCAACCCCCGGGGTCAAGAGAAATGTCGAATTTTCAACTTTCTTTGAGGCTTCAGAAAACAACATTTTCAACATTTAGGCAACATTTATTTGCGTTCACATGATCCGCCTGATGATAAACTATGATTTAAAGACATTATTGCCCGATTATTAGCCCTTTTTTATTAGCCCTTTTTTCAACCCCCGGGGTCAAGAAATGTCAAATTTTCAACTTTTTTTTGAAGCTTCAGAAAACAACATTTTTAACATTTAGGCAACATTTATTTGCGTTCACATGATCCGCCTGATGATAAACTATGGTTTAAAGACATTATTGCCCGATTTCAGAGACGTTGACTTTCCAACCTTTTTTCAACCCCTGGGGTCAAGAAATGTTGAATTTTCAACTTTTTTTTTGAGGCTTCAGAAAACAACATTTTTAACATTTAGGCAACATTTATTTGCATTCACATGATCCGCCTGATGATAAACTAAGATTTAAAGACATTATTGCCTGATTTCAGTGACGTTGACTTTTAGCCCTTTTTTCAACCCCGGGGTCAAGAAATGTCAAATTTTCAACTTTCTTTGAGGCTTCAGAAAACAACATTTTCAACATTTAGGCAACATTTATTTGCGTTCACATGATCCGCCTGATGATAAACTATGATTTAAAGACATTATTTCCCAATTTCAGAGACGTTGACTTTCCAGCCTTTTTACAACCCCCCGGGTCAAGAAATGTCAAATTTTCAACTTTTTTTTGAGGCTTCAGAAAACAACATTTTCAACATTTAGGCAACATTTATTTGCGTTCACATGATCCGCCTGATGATAAACTATGGTTTAAAGACATTATTGCCCGATTTCAGAGACGTTGACTTTTAGCCCTTTTTTCAACCCCCGGGGTCAAGAGAAATGTCGAATTTTCAACTTTCTTTTAGGCTTCAGAAAACAACATTTTCAACATTTAGGCAACATTTATATGCGTTCACATGATCCGCCTGATGATAAACTATGGTTTAAAGACATTATTGCCCGATTCAGAGACGTTGACTTTTAGCCCTTTTTTCAACCCCCGGGGTCAAGAAATGTCAAATTTTCAACTTTTTTTTGAGGCTTCAGAAAACCACATTTTCAACCTTTAGGCAACATTTATTTGCGTTCACATCATCCGCCTGATGATAAACTATGGTTTAAAGACATTATTGCCCGATTTCAGAGACGTTGACTTTTAGCCCTTTTTTCAACCCCCGGGGTCAAGAAATGTCAAATTTTCAACTTTTTTTTGAGGCTTCAGAAAACAAAATTTTCTACATTTAGGCAACATTTATTTGCGTTCACATCATCTGCCTGATGATAAACTATGGTTTGAAGACATTATTGCCCGATTTCAGAGACGTTGACTTTTAGCACTTTTTTCAACCCCCGGGGTCAAGAGAAGTGTCGAATTTTCAACTTTCTTTGAGGCTTCAGAAAACAACATTTTCAACATTTAGGCAACATTTATTTGCGTTCACATGATCCGCCTGATGATAAACTATGATTTAAAGACATTATTGCCCGATTTCAGAGACGTTGACTTTTAGCCCTTTTTTCAACCCCCGGGGTCAAGAAATGTCATATTTTCAACTTTCTTTGAGGCTTCAGAAAACAACATTTTCAACATTTAGGCAACATTTATTTGCGTTCACATGATCCGCCTGATGATAAACTATGGTTTAAAGACATTATTGCCCGATTTCAGAGACGTTGAATTTTAGCCCTTTTTTCAACCCCCGGGGTCAAGAAATTTCAAATTTTCAACTTTTTTTGAGGCTTCAGAAAACAAAATTTTCTACATTTAGGCAACATTTATTTGCGTTCACATCATCTGCCTGATGATAAACTATGGTTTAAAGACATTATTGCCCGATTTCAGAGACGTTGACTTTTAGCACTTTTTTCAACCCCCGGGGTCAAGAGAAATGTCGAATTTTCAACTTTCTTCGAGGCTTCAGAAAACAACATTTTTAACATTTAGGCAACATTTATTTGCGTTCACATGATCCGCCTGATGATAAACTATGATTTAAAGACATTATTGTCCGATTTCAGAGACGTTGACTTTTAGCCATTTTTTCAACCCCCGGGGTCAAGAAATTTCAGATTTTAAACTTTTTTTGAGGCTTCAGAAAACAACAATTTTAACATTTAGGCAACATTTATTTGCGTTCACATCATCCGCCTGATCATAAACTATGGTTTGAAGACATTATTGCCCGATTTCAGAGACGTTGACTTTTAACCCTTTTTTCAACCCCCGGGGTCAAGAAATGTAAAATTTTCAACTTTTTTTGAGGCTTCAGAAAACAACATTTTCAACATTTAGGCAACATTTATTTGCATTCACATGATCCGCCTAAAGATAAACTATGGTTTAAAGACATTATTGCCCGATTTCAGAGACGTTGACTTTTAGCCCTTTTTTCAACCCCCAGGGTCAAGAAATGTCAAATTTTTAACTTTCTCTGAGGCTTCAGAAAACAACATTTTCAACATTTAGGCAACATTTATTTGCGTTCACATGATCCGCCTGATGATAAACTATGGTTTAAAGACATTATTGCCCGATTTCAGAGACGTTGACTTTTAGCACTTTTTTCAACCCCCGGGGTCAAGAGAAATGTCGAATTTTCAACTTTCTTTGAGGCTTCAGAAAACAACATTTTCAACATTTAGGCAACATTTATTTGCATTCACATGATCCGCCTAAAGATAAACTATGGTTTAAAGACATTATTGCCCGATTTCAGAGACGTTGACTTTTAGCCCTTTTTTCAACCCCCAGGGTCAAGAAATGTCAAATTTTCAACTTTCTCTGAGGCTTCAGAAAACAACATTTTCAACATTTAGGCAACATTTATTTGCGTTCACATGATCCGCCTGATGATAAACTATGATTTAAAGACATTATTGTCCGATTTCAGAGACGTTGACTTTTAGCCATTTTTTCAACCTCCGGGGTCAAGAAATGTCAAATTTTCAAATTTCTTTGAGGCTTCAGAAAACAACATTTTCAACATTTAGGCAACATGTATTTGCCTTCACATGATCCGCCTGATCTTAAACTATGATTTAAAGACATTATTGCCCGATTTCAGAGACGTTGACTTTTAGCCCTTTTTTCAACCCCCGGGGTCAAGAAATTTCAAATTTTCAACTTTTTTTGAGGCTTCAGAAAACAACATTTTTAACATTTAGGCAACATTTATTTGCGTTCACATCATCCGCCTGATGATAAACTATGATTTAAAGACATTATTGCCCGATTTCAGAGACGTTGACTTTTAGCCCTTTTTTCAACCCCCGGGGTCAAGAAATGTCATATTTTCAACTTTCTTTGAGGCTTCAGAAAACAACATTTTCAACATTTAGGCAACATTTATTTGCGTTCACATGATCCGCCTGATGATAAACTATGATTTAAAGACATTATTGCCCGATTTCAGAGACGTTGACTTTTAGCCCTTTTTTCAACCCCCGGGGTCAAGAAATGTCATATTTTCAACTTTCTTTGAGGCTTCAGAAAACAACATTTTCAACATTTAGGCAACATTTATTTGCGTTCACATGATCCGCCTGATGATAAACTATGGTTTAAAGACATTATTGCCCGATTTCAGAGACGTTGAATTTTAGCCCTTTTTTCAACCCCCGGGGTCAAGAAATTTCAAATTTTCAACTTTTTTTGAGGCTTCAGAAAACAACATTTTTAACATTTAGGCAACATTTATTTGCGTTCACATCATCCGCCTGATGATAAACTATGATTTAAAGACATTATTGCCCGATTTCAGAGACGTTGACTTTTAGCCCTTTTTTCAACCCCCGGGGTCAAGAAATGTCATATTTTCAACTTTCTTTGAGGCTTCAGAAAACAACATTTTCAACATTTAGGCAACATTTATTTGCGTTCACATGATCCGCCTGATGATAAACTATGATTTAAAGACATTATTGCCCGATTTCAGAGACGTTGACTTTTAGCCCTTTTTTCAACCCCCGGGGTCAAGAAATGTCATATTTTCAACTTTCTTTGAGGCTTCAGAAAACAACATTTTCAACATTTAGGCAACATTTATTTGCGTTCACATGATCCGCCTGATGATAAACTATGGTTTAAAGACATTATTGCCCGATTTCAGAGACGTTGAATTTTAGCCCTTTTTTCAACCCCCGGGGTCAAGAAATTTCAAATTTTCAACTTTTTTTGAGGCTTCAGAAAACAAAATTTTCTACATTTAGGCAACATTTATTTGCGTTCACATCATCTGCCTGATGATAAACTACGGTTTAAAGACATTATTGCCCGATTTCAGAGACGTTGACTTTTAGCACTTTTTTCAACCCCCGGGGTCAAGAGAAATGTCGAATTTTCAACTTTCTTCGAGGCTTCAGAAAACAACATTTTTAACATTTAGGCAACATTTATTTGCGTTCACATGATCCGCCTGATCTTAAACTATGATTTAAAGACATTATTGCCCAATTTCAGAGACGTTGACTTTTAGCCCTTATTTCAACCCCCGGGGTCAAGACATTTCAAATTTTCAACTTTCTTTGAGGCTTCAGAAAACAACATTTTCAAATTTAGGCAACATTTATTTGCGTTCATATGATCCGCCTGATCATAAACTATGATTTAAAGACATTATTGCCCGATTTCAGAGACGTTGACTTTTAGCACTTTTTTCAACCCCCGGGGTCAAGAAATGTCAAATTTTCAACTTTCTTTGAGGCTTCAGAAAACAACATTTTTTACATTTAGGCAACATTTATTTGCGTTCACATGTTCCGCCTGATCATAAACTATGATTTAAAGACATTATTGCCCGATTTCAGAGACGTTGACTTTTAGCCCTTTTTTCAACCCCGGGGTCAAGAAATTTCAAATTTTCAACTTTCTTTGAGGCTTCAGAAAACAACATTTTCAACATTTAGGCAACATTTATTTGCGTTCACATGATCCGCCTGATGATAAACTATGGTTTAAAGACATTATTGCCCGATTTCAGAGACGTTGAATTTTAGCCCTTTTTTCAACCCCCGGGGTCAAGAAATTTCAGATTTTCAACTTTTTTTGAGGCTTCAGAAAACAACAATTTTAACATTTAGGCAACATTTATTTGCGTTCACATCATCCGCCTGATCATAAACTATGGTTTGAAGACATTATTGCCCGATTTCAGAGACGTTGACTTTTAACCCTTTTTTCAACCCCCGGGGTCAAGAAATGTAAAATTTTCAACTTTTTTTGAGGCTTCAGAAAACAACATTTTCAACATTTAGGCAACATTTATTTGCATTCACATGATCCGCCTAAAGATAAACTATGGTTTAAAGACATTATTGCCCGATTTCAGAGACGTTGACTTTTAGCCCTTTTTTCAACCCCCAGGGTCAAGAAATGTCAAATTTTTAACTTTCTCTGAGGCTTCAGAAAACAACATTTTCAACATTTAGGCAACATTTATTTGCGTTCACATGATCCGCCTGATGATAAACTATGGTTTAAAGACATTATTGCCCGATTTCAGAGACGTTGACTTTTAGCACTTTTTTCAACCCCCGGGGTCAAGAGAAATGTCGAATTTTCAACTTTCTTTGAGGCTTCAGAAAACAACATTTTCAACATTTAGGCAACATTTATTTGCGTTCACATGATCCGCCTGATGATAAACTATGATTTAAAGACATTATTGCCCGATTTCAGAGACGTTGACTTTTAGCCCTTTTTTCAACCCCCGGGGTCAAGAAATGTCATATTTTCAACTTTCTTTGAGGCTTCAGAAAACAACATTTTCAACATTTAGGCAACATTTATTTGCGTTCACATGATCCGCCTGATGATAAACTATGGTTTAAAGACATTATTGCCCGATTTCAGAGACGTTGACTTTTAGCACTTTTTTCAACCCCCAGGGTCAAGAGAAATGTCGAATTTTCAACTTTCTTCGAGGCTTCAGAAAACAACATTTTTAACATTTAGGCAACATTTATTTGCGTTCACATGATCCGCCTGATCTTAAACTATGATTTAAAGACATTATTGCCCAATTTCAGAAACGTTGACTTTTAGCCCTTATTTCAACCCCCGGGGTCAAGACATTTCAAATTTTCAACTTTCTTTGAGGCTTCAGAAAACAACATTTTCAAATTTAGGCAACATTTATTTGCGTTCACATGATCCGCCTGATCTTAAACTATGATTTAAAGACATTATTGCCCGATTTCAGAGACGTTGACTTTCCAGCCTTTTCTCAACCCCCGGGGTCAAGAGAAATGTCGAATTTTCAACTTTCTTTGAGGCTTCAGAAAACAACATTTTCAACATTTAGGCAACATTTATTTGCGTTCACATGATCCGCCTGATCTTAAACTATGATTTAAAGACATTATTGCCCGATTTCAGAGACGTTGAATTTTAGCCCTTTTTTCAACCCCCGGGGTCAAGAAATTTCAGATTTTCAACTTTTTTTGAGGCTTCAGAAAACAACATTTTTAACATTTAGGCAACATTTATTTGCGTTCACATGATCCGCCTGATGATAAACTATGGTTTGAAGACATTATTGCCCGATTTCAGAGACGTTGACTTTTAACCCTTTTTTCAACCCCCGGGGTCAAGAAATGTCAAATTTTAAACTTTTTTTGAGGCTTCAGAAAACAACATTTTCTACATTTAGGCAACATTTATTTGCGTTCACATGATCCGCCTGATGATAAACTATGGTTTAAAGACATTATTGCCCGATTTCAGAGACGTTGACTTTCCAGCCTTTTTTCAACCCCTGGGGTCAAGAAATGTTGAATTTTCAACTTTTTTTTGAGGCTTCAGAAAACAACATTTTTAACATTTAGGCAACATTTATTTGCATTCACATGATCCGCCTGATCTTAAACTATGATTTGAAGACATTATTGCCCGATTTCAGAGACGTTGACTTTTAGCCCTTTTTTCAACCCCAGGGTCAAGAAATTTCAAATTTTCAACTTTCTTTGAGGCTTCAGAAAACAACATTTTCAACATTTGGGCAACATTTATTTGCGTTCACATGATCCGCCTGATGATAAACTATAGTTTAAAGACATTATTGCCCGATTTCAGAGACGTTGACTTTTAGCCCTTTTTTCAACCCCCGGGGTCAAGAAATGTCATATTTTCAACTTTCTTTGAGGCTTCAGAAAACAACATTTTCAACATTTAGGCAACATTTATTTGCGTTCACATGATCCGCCTGATCATAAACTATGATTTAAAGACATTATTGCCCAATTTCAGAAACGTTGACTTTCCAGCATTTTTTCACCCCCGGGGTCAAGAGAAATGTCGAATTTTCAACTTTCTTTGAGGCTTCAGAAAACAACATTTTCAACATTTATTTGCGTTCACATGATCCGCCTGATCTTAAACTATGATTTAAAGACATTATTGCCCGATTTCAGAGACGTTGAATTTTAGCCCTTTTTTCAACCCCCGGGGTCAAGAAATTTCAGATTTTCAACTTTTTTTGAGGCTTCAGAAAACAACATTTTTAACATTTAGGCAACATTTATTTGCGTTCACATCATCCGCCTGATCATAAACTATGGTTTGAAGACATTATTGCCCGATTTCAGAGACGTTGACTTTTAACCCTTTTTTCAACCCCCGGGGTCAAGAAATGTCAAATTTTAAACTTTTTTTGAGGCTTCAGAAAACAACATTTTCTACATTTAGGCAACATTTATTTGCGTTCACATGATCCGCCTGATGATAAACTATGGTTTAAAGACATTATTGCCCGATTTCAGAGACGTTGACTTTCCAGCCTTTTTTCAACCCCTGGGGTCAAGAAATGTTGAATTTTCAACTTTTTTTTGAGGCTTCAGAAAACAACATTTTTAACATTTAGGCAACATTTATTTGCATTCACATGATCCGCCTGATGATAAACTAAGATTTAAAGACATTATTGCCTGATTTCAGTGACGTTGACTTTTAGCCCTTTTTTCAACCCCGGGGTCAAGAAATGTCAAATTTTCAACTTTCTTTGAGGCTTCAGAAAACAACATTTTCAACATTTAGGCAACATTTATTTGCGTTCACATGATCCGCCTGATGATAAACTATGATTTAAAGACATTATTTCCCAATTTCAGAGACGTTGACTTTCCAGCCTTTTTTCAACCCCTGGGGTCAAGAAATGTCAAATTTTCAACTTTTTTTTGAAGCTTCAGAAAACAACATTTTTAACATTTAGGCAACATTTATTTGCGTTCACATGATCCGCCTGATGATAAACTACGGTTTAAAGACATTATTGCCCGATTTCAGAGACGTTGACTTTTAGCCCTTTTTTCAACCCCCGGGGTCAAGGGAAATGTTGAATTTTCAACTTTCTTTGAGGCTTCAGAAAACAACATTTTCAACATTTAGGCAACATTTATTTGCGTTCACATGATCCGCCTGATCATAAACTATGGTTTAAAGACATTATTGCCCGATTTCAGAGACGTTGACTTTTAGCCCTTTTTTCAACCCCCGGGGTCAAGTGAAGTGTTGAATTTTCAACTTTATTTGAGGCTTCAGAAAACAACATTTTTTACATTTAGGCAACATTTATTTGCGTTCACATGATCCGCCTGATGATAAACTAAGATTTAAAGACATTATTGCCTGATTTCAGAGACGTTGACTTTTAGCCCTTTTTTCAACCCCCGGTCAAGAAATGTCAAATTTTCAACTTTTTTTTGAGGCTTCAGCAAACAACATTTTCAACATTTAGGCAACATTTATTTGCGTTCACATGATCCGCCTGATGATAAACTATGGTTTAAAGACATTATTGCCCGATTTCAGAGACGTTGACTTTTAGCCCTTTTTTCAACCCCGGGGTTAAGAAATTTCAAATTTTCAACTTTTTTTGAGGCTTCCTAAAACAACATTTTCAACATTTAGGCAACATTTATTTGCGTTCACATGATCCGCCTGATGATAAACTATGATTTAAAGACATTATTGCCCGATTTCAGAGACGTTGACTTTCCAGCCTTTTTTCAACCCCTGGGGTCAAGAAATGTTGAATTTTCAACTTTTTTTTGAGGCTTCAGAAAACAACATTTTTAACATTTAGGCAACATTTATTTGCATTCACATGATCCGCCTGATGATAAACTAAGATTTAAAGACATTATTGCCTGATTTCAGAGACGTTGACTTTTAGCCCTTTTTTCAACCCCGGGGTCAAGAAATGTCAAATTTTCAACTTTCTTTGAGGCTTCAGAAAACAACATTTTCAACATTTAGGCAACATTTATTTGCGTTCACGTGATCCGCCTGATGATAAACTATGATTTAAAGACATTATTTCCCAATTTCAGAGACGTTGACTTTCCAGCCTTTTTTCAACCCCCCGGGTCAAGAAATGTCAAATTTTCAACTTTTTTTTGAAGCTTCAGAAAACAACATTTTTAACATTTAGGCAACATTTATTTGCGTTCACATGATCCGCCTGATGATAAACTAAGATTTAAAGACATTATTGCCTGATTTCAGAGACGTTGACTTTTAGCCCTTTTTTCAACCCCCGGGGTCAAGTGAAGTGTTGAATTTTCAACTTTCTTTGAGGCTTCAGAAAACAACATTTTTTACATTTAGGCAACATTTATTTGCGTTCACATGATCCGCCTGATGATAAACTAAGATTTAAAGACATTATTGCCTGATTTCAGAGACGTTGACTTTTAGCCCTTTTTTCAACCCCCGGGGTCAAGTGAAGTGTTGAATTTTCAACTTTCTTTGAGGCTTCAGAAAACAACATTTTTTACATTTAGGCAACATTTATTTGCGTTCACATGATCCGCCTGATGATAAACTAAGATTTAAAGACATTATTGCCTGATTTCAGAGACGTTGACTTTTAGCCCTTTTTTCAACCCCCGGTCAAGAAATGTCAAATTTTCAACTTTCTTTGAGGCTTCAGAAAACAACATTTTCAACATTTAGGCAACATTTATTTGCGTTCACATGATCCGCCTGATCTTAAACTATGATTTGAAGACATTATTGCCCGATTTCAGAGACGTTGACTTTTAGCCCTTTTTTCAACCCCAGGGTCAAGAAATTTCAAATTTTCAACTTTCTTTGAGGCTTCAGAAAACAACATTTTCAACATTTGGGCAACATTTATTTGCGTTCACATGATCCGCCTGATGATAAACTATAGTTTAAAGACATTATTGCCCGATTTCAGAGACGTTGAATTTTAGCCCTTTTTTCAACCCCCGGGGTCAAGAAATTTCAAATTTTCAACTTTTTTTGAGGCTTCAGAAAACAAAATTTTCTACATTTAGGCAACATTTATTTGCGTTCACATCATCTGCCTGATGATAAACTATGGTTTAAAGACATTATTGCCCGATTTCAGAGACGTTGACTTTTAGCACTTTTTTCAACCCCCGGGGTCAAGAGAAATGTCGAATTTTCAACTTTCTTCGAGGCTTCAGAAAACAACATTTTTAACATTTAGGCAACATTTATTTGCGTTCACATGATCCGCCTGATGATAAACTATGATTTAAAGACATTATTGTCCGATTTCAGAGACCTTGACTTTTAGCCATTTTTCAACCCCTGGGGTCAAGAAATGTTGAATATTCAACTTTTTTTTGAGGCTTCAGAAAACAAAATTTTCTACATTTAGACATTATTGCCCGATTATTAGCTCTTTTTTATTAGCCCTTTTTTCAACCCCCGGGGTCAAGAAATGTCAAATTTTCAACTTTTTTTTGAAGCTTCAGAAAACAACATTTTCAACATTTAGGCAACATTTATTTGCCTTCACATGATCCGCCTGATGATAAACTATGGTTTAAAGACATTATTGCCCGATTTCAGAGACGTTGACTTTCCAGCCTTTTTTCAACCCCTGGGGTCAAGAAATGTTGAATATTCAACTTTTTTTTGAGGCTTCAGAAAACAAAATTTTCTACATTTAGGCAACATTTATTTGCGTTCACATCATCTGCCTGATGATAAACTATGGTTTAAAGACATTATTGCCCGATATCAGAGACGTTGACTTTTAGCACTTTTTTCAACCCCCGGGGTCAAGAGAAATGTCGAATTTTCAACTTTCTTTGAGGCTTCAGAAAACAACATTTTCAACATTTAGGCAACATTTATTTGCGTTCACATGATCCGCCTGATGATAAACTATGATTTAAAGACATTATTGCCCGATTTCAGAGACGTTGACTTTTAGCCCTTTTTTCAACCCCCGGGGTCAAGAAATGTCATATTTTCAACTTTCTTTGAGGCTTCAGAAAACAACATTTTCAACATTTAGGCAACATTTATTTGCGTTCACATGATCCGCCTGATGATAAACTATGGTTTAAAGACATTATTGCCCGATTTCAGAGACGTTGAATTTTAGCCCTTTTTTCAACCCCCGGGGTCAAGAAATTTCAAATTTTCAACTTTTTTTGAGGCTTCAGAAAACAAAATTTTCTACATTTAGGCAACATTTATTTGCGTTCACATCATCTGCCTGATGATAAACTATGGTTTAAAGACATTATTGCCCGATTTCAGAGACGTTGACTTTTAGCACTTTTTTCAACCCCCGGGGTCAAGAGAAATGTCGAATTTTCAACTTTCTTCGAGGCTTCAGAAAACAACATTTTTAACATTTAGGCAACATTTATTTGCGTTCACATGATCCGCCTGATGATAAACTATGATTTAAAGACATTATTGTCCGATTTCAGAGACCTTGACTTTTAGCCATTTTTTCAACCTCCGGGGTCAAGAAATGTCAAATTTTCAAATTTCTTTGAGACTTCAGAAAACAACATTTTCAACATTTAGGCAACATGTATTTGCCTTCACATGATCCGCCTGATCTTAAACTATGATTTAAAGACATTATTGCCCGATTTCAGAGACGTTGACTTTCCAGCCTTTTTTCACCCCCGGGGTCAAGAAATGTCAAATTTTCAACTTTTTTTTGAGGCTTCAGAAAACCACATTTTCAACCTTTAGGCAACATTTATTTGCGTTCACATGATCCGCCTGATGATAAACTATGGTTTAAAGACATTATTGCCCGATTTCAGAGACGTTGACTTTTAGCCCTTTTTTCAACCCCCGGGGTCAAGAGAAATGTCGAATTTTCAACTTTCTTTGAGGCTTCAGAAAACAACATTTTCAACATTTAGGCAACATTTATATGCGTTCACATGATCCGCCTGATGATAAACTATGGTTTAAAGACATTATTGCCCGATTCAGAGACGTTGACTTTTAGCCCTTTTTTCAACCCCCGGGGTCAAGAAATGTAAAATTTTCAACTTTTTTTTGAGGCTTCAGAAAACAAAATTTTCTACATTTAGGCAACATTTATTTGCGTTCACATCATCTGCCTGATGATAAACTATGGTTTAAAGACATTATTGCCCGATTTCAGAGACGTTGACTTTTAGCACTTTTTTCAACCCCCGGGGTCAAGAGAAATGTCGAATTTTCAACTTTCTTTGAGGCTTCAGAAAACAACATTTTCAACATTTAGGCAACATTTATTTGCGTTCACATGATCCGCCTGATGATAAACTATGATTTAAAGACATTATTGCCCGATTTCAGAGACGTTGACTTTTAGCCCTTTTTTCAACCCCCGGGGTCAAGAAATGTCATATTTTCAACTTTCTTTGAGGCTTCAGAAAACAACATTTTCAACATTTAGGCAACATTTATTTGCGTTCACATGATCCGCCTGATGATAAACTATGGTTTAAAGACATTATTGCCCGATTTCAGAGACGTTGAATTTTAGCCCTTTTTTCAACCCCCGGGGTCAAGAAATTTCAAATTTTCAACTTTTTTTGAGGCTTCAGAAAACAAAATTTTCTACATTTAGGCAACATTTATTTGCGTTCACATCATCTGCCTGATGATAAACTATGGTTTAAAGACATTATTGCCCGATTTCAGAGACGTTGACTTTTAGCACTTTTTTCAACCCCCGGGGTCAAGAGAAATGTCGAATTTTCAACTTTCTTCGAGGCTTCAGAAAACAACATTTTTAACATTTAGGCAACATTTATTTGCGTTCACATGATCCGCCTGATCTTAAACTATGATTTAAAGACATTATTGCCCAATTTCAGAGACGTTGACTTTTAGCCCTTATTTCAACCCCCGGGGTCAAGACATTTCAAATTTTCAACTTTCTTTGAGGCTTCAGAAAACAACATTTTCAAATTTAGGCAACATTTATTTGCGTTCATATGATCCGCCTGATCATAAACTATGATTTAAAGACATTATTGCCCGATTTCAGAGACGTTGACTTTTAGCACTTTTTTCAACCCCCGGGGTCAAGAAATGTCAAATTTTCAACTTTCTTTGAGGCTTCAGAAAACAACATTTTTTACATTTAGGCAACATTTATTTGCGTTCACATGTTCCGCCTGATCATAAACTATGATTTAAAGACATTATTGCCCGATTTCAGAGACGTTGACTTTTAGCCCTTTTTTCAACCCCGGGGTCAAGAAATTTCAAATTTTCAACTTTCTTTGAGGCTTCAGAAAACAACATTTTCAACATTTAGGCAACATTTATTTGCGTTCACATGATCCGCCTGATGATAAACTATGGTTTAAAGACATTATTGCCCGATTTCAGAGACGTTGAATTTTAGCCCTTTTTTCAACCCCCGGGGTCAAGAAATTTCAGATTTTCAACTTTTTTTGAGGCTTCAGAAAACAACAATTTTAACATTTAGGCAACATTTATTTGCGTTCACATCATCCGCCTGATCATAAACTATGGTTTGAAGACATTATTGCCCGATTTCAGAGACGTTGACTTTTAACCCTTTTTTCAACCCCCGGGGTCAAGAAATGTAAAATTTTCAACTTTTTTTGAGGCTTCAGAAAACAACATTTTCAACATTTAGGCAACATTTATTTGCGTTCACATGATCCGCCTGATGATAAACTATGATTTAAAGACATTATTGCCCGATTTCAGAGACGTTGACTTTTAGCCCTTTTTTCAACCCCCGGGGTCAAGAAATGTCATATTTTCAACTTTCTTTGAGGCTTCAGAAAACAACATTTTCAACATTTAGGCAACATTTATTTGCGTTCACATGATCCGCCTGATGATAAACTATGGTTTAAAGACATTATTGCCCGATTTCAGAGACGTTGAATTTTAGCCCTTTTTTCAACCCCCGGGGTCAAGAAATTTCAAATTTTCAACTTTTTTTGAGGCTTCAGAAAACAACATTTTCAACATTTAGGCAACATTTATTTGCGTTCACATGATCCGCCTGATCTTAAACTATGATTTAAAGACATTATTGCCCGATTTCAGAGACGTTGACTTTTAGCCCTTTTTTCAACCCCCGGGGTCAAGAAATGTCAAATTTTCAACTTTTTTTTGAGGCTTCAGAAAACAAAATTTTCTACATTTAGGCAACATTTATTTGCGTTCACATCATCTGCCTGATGATAAACTATGGTTTAAAGACATTATTGCCCGATTTCAGAGACGTTGACTTTTAGCACTTTTTTCAACCCCCGGGGTCAAGAGAAATGTCGAATTTTCAACTTTCTTCGAGGCTTCAGAAAACAACATTTTTAACATTTAGGCAACATTTATTTGCGTTCACATGATCCGCCTGATCTTAAACTATGATTTAAAGACATTATTGCCCGATTTCAGAGACGTTGACTTTTAGCCCTTATTTCAACCCCCGGGGTCAAGACATTTCAAATTTTCAACTTTCTTTGAGGCTTCAGAAAACAACATTTTCAGATTTAGGCAACATTTATTTGCGTTCACATGATCCGCCTGATCTTAAACTATGATTTAAAGACATTATTGCCCGATTTCAGAGACGTTGACTTTCCAGCCTTTTCTCAACCCCCGGGGTCAAGAGAAATGTCGAATTTTCAACTTTCTTTGAGGCTTCAGAAAACAACATTTTCAACATTTAGGCAACATTTATTTGCGTTCACATGATCCGCCTGATGATAAACTAAGATTTAAAGACATTATTGCCCAATTTCAGAAACGTTGACTTTCCAGCATTTTTTCACCCCCGGGGTCAAGAGAAATGTCGAATTTTCAACTTTCTTTGAGGCTTCAGAAAACAACATTTTCAACATTTATTTGCGTTCACATGATCCGCCTGATCTTAAACTATGATTTAAAGACATTATTGCCCGATTTCAGAGACGTTGAATTTTAGCCCTTTTTTCAACCCCCGGGGTCAAGAAATTTCAGATTTTCAACTTTTTTTGAGGCTTCAGAAAACAACATTTTTAACATTTAGGCAACATTTATTTGCGTTCACATCATCCGCCTGATCATAAACTATGGTTTGAAGACATTATTGCCCGATTTCAGAGACGTTGACTTTTAACCCTTTTTTCAACCCCCGGGGTCAAGAAATGTAAAATTTTCAACTTTTTTTGAGGCTTCAGAAAACAACATTTTCAACATTTAGGCAACATTTATTTGCATTCACATGATCCGCCTAAAGATAAACTATGGTTTAAAGACATTATTGCCCGATTTCAGAGACGTTGACTTTTAGCCCTTTTTTCAACCCCCCGGGTCAAGAAATGTCAAATTTTTAACTTTCTCTGAGGCTTCAGAAAACAACATTTTCAACATTTAGGCAACATTTATTTGCGTTCACATGATCCGCCTGATGATAAACTATGATTTAAAGACATTATTGTCCGATTTCAGAGACGTTGACTTTTAGCCATTTTTTCAATCTCCGGGGTCAAGAAATGTCAAATTTTCAACTTTCTTTGAGGCTTCAGAAAACAACATTTTCAACATTTAGGCAACATTTATTTGCCTTCACATGATCCGCCTGATCTTAAACTATGATTTAAATACATTATTGCCAGATTTCAGAGACGTTGACTTTCCAGCCTTTTTTCACCCTCGGGGTCAAGAAATGTCAAATTTTCAACTTTTTTTTGAGGCTTCAGAAAACCACATTTTCAACCTTTAGGCAACATTTATTTGCGTTCACATCATCCGCCTGATGATAAACTATGGTTTAAAGACATTATTGCCCGATTTCAGAGACGTTGACTTTTAGCCCTTTTTTCAACCCCCGGGGTCAAGAGAAATGTCGAATTTTCAACTTTCTTTGAGGCTTCAGAAAACAACATTTTCAACATTTAGGCAACATTTATTTGCGTTCACATGATCCGCCTGATGATAAACTATGATTTAAAGACATTATTGCCCGATTTCAGAGACGTTGAGTTTTAGCCCTTTTTTCAACCCCCGGGGTCAAGAAATGTAAAATTTTCAACTTTTTTTGAGGCTTCAGAAAACAACATTTTCAACATTTAGGCAACATTTATTTGCGTTCAAATGATCCGCCTGATCATAAACTATGGTTTAAAGACATTATTGCCTGATTTCAGAGACGTTGACTTTTAGCCCTTTTTTCAACCCCCGGGGTCAAGAAATGTCAAATTTTCAACTTTCTTTGAGGCTTCAGAAAACAACATTTTCAACATTTAGGCAACATTTATTTGCCTTCACATGATCCGCCTGATCTTAAACTATGATTTAAATACATTATTGCCAGATTTCAGAGACGTTGACTTTCCAGCCTTTTTTCACCCCCGGGGTCAAGAAATGTCAAATTTTCAACTTTTTTTTGAGGCTTCAGAAAACCACATTTTCAACCTTTAGGCAACATTTATTTGCGTTCACATCATCTGCCTGATGATAAACTATGGTTTAAAGACATTATTGCCCGATTCAGAGACGTTGACTTTTAGCCCTTTTTTCAACCCCCGGGGTCAAGAAATGTAAAATTTTCAACTTTTTTTGAGGCTTCAGAAAACAACATTTTCTACATTTAGGCAACATTTATTTGCGTTCACATGATCCGCCTGATCATAAACTATGGTTTAAAGACATTATTGCCCGATTTCAGAGACGTTGAATTTTAGCCCTTTTTTCAACCCCTGGGGTCAAAAGAAATGTCAAATTTTCAACTTTCTTTGTGGCTTCAGAAAACAACATTTTCAACATTTAGGCAACATTTATTGAATATTAATTAAACACTAAAAAATCATCATTTAATCCGGTGATTATTTGAAACGTGTTTTAAAGTCTCGACCGTAAAGTTGTCATATCTTTCCAAAAAGAGATAAAGTTAAAAGCAAAAAAAATCATTTTTCTCCTAAATGATCAAATTATTTTTAAAGAAAAAAAATAGTAAAATATATCTTTTTTAAAAAGGCATAAATGAATGTAATATGTCTCAAAGTAAAACAAAGATTTAATTGTTTAAAAAAAGGTCAAATGTGTTTCTTAATTCAACATGATCTCGGAGTTTACATAAAAAAGTGAATAAATAAAGTAAAGATCACATGTTTATATAACAGTTACAACATCCTTCATTCACGGATCAACCTCCAGGGGTCTAGTGACGTCAATGCAGCCTCAGCAGGATCTAAAAATGAAGCCTAATGTAATAATAGGACACATACATAATCCTGTGTCGTCACGCGGGAGTGACGTCAGCGTCCCGGGTGACGTCGGCGCTTGGCGGGGAGCTCGTAGAAATTGTTGCCGTATACGGTGGTGTGAGGAGGAGGAGTGACGTAGAGCGTCAGGAGGAGGAGGAGGAGGAGCTGCAGGAGCTGCAGGAGCTCCGGTCCAGTCGTGACTGCGGAGCTGCAGCTGATGCAGGACTATTTATAGAGTCTGCGGCTCCGGTCAGCGCGCGCGTGTGTCCTCCAGCATGTTCACCGTCACGCTAGAGGCTACTTTTGAAAAAAAATGTGTGGACTCGAAGAACTGCGGCGATCACGTGACGTCATCTTTTCGTTTATTTTTATTTTGAAGTTCAATCGATCTCGACGGAAACCGAGATTTACCTGATTTCGTTCGATTACGAAAGACACAAATAATCAAAAAGTATCGTAAAAAACAATGATTTCTCTTCTGAAAAACAATTAAAAAGAGTCAAAGTCGAATTGAGAAAAAAAAATATGTATGAAGTCAAAAGTACGATATTGGAAAATAAATATAAATTAGAAAATGGTTACTTTATTCATTTGATATTGACTAAAATATTGCCAAATACATGGAAAAGTATATAAATGAATAAAAACAAGTTCAAACAAAAAGGAAAATGAAAAAAGATCAAACAGTCTAACAAAATCTTCAGTTTCAGCTAAATTGAATACGAAATTGAAGATAATTCATCTTTAAAATGAGAAACTATTTAAATCAATCAATTTAAAAAACAATACATAAAGTTCAAATTTAAAGGCAGAAATAAATCAAGTTTGTTAAAAGAAAAGTTAAATCTGGACTAGTTTGACTAGTTTGTGGAAGTAAAACTTGAACTTTTGCTCTAGAAGTTAAGTGACGGAGGAGTGAGTGAGCAGTGAGTGATGGAGGAGCGAGTGACGGAGGAGTGAGTGAGCAGTGAGTGATGGAGGAGCGAGTGACGGAGGAGTGAGTGACGGAGGAGCGAGTGAGCAGTGAGTGATGGAGGAGTGAGTGACGGAGAAGCGAGTGAGCAGTGAGTGATGGAGGAGTGAGTGACGAAGGAGTGAGTGACAGAGCAGTGAGTGATGGAGGAGTGAGTGACGGAGGAGCGAGTGAGCAGTGAGTGATGGAGGAGTGAGTGACGGAGGAGCGAGTGAGCAGTGAGTGATGGAGGAGTGAGTGACGAAGGAGTGAGTGACAGAGCAGTGAGTGATGGAGGAGTGAGTGACGGAGGAGCGAGAGAGCAGTGAGTGATGGAGGAGTGAGTGACGGAGGAGCGAGTGAGCAGTGAGTGACAAAGGAGTGAGTGACGGAAGAGTGAGTGAGCAGTGAGTGATGGAGGAGTGAGTGACGGAGGAGCGAGTGACGGAGGTGCGAGTTAGCAGTGAGTGATGGAGGAGTGAGTGACGGAGGAGTGAGTGACGGAGCAGTGAGTGATGGAGGAGTGAGTGACAGAGGAGCGAGTAGCGGAGGAGCGAGTGAGCAGTGAGTGATGGAGGAGTGAGTGACGGAGGAGTGAGTGACGGAGCAGTGAGTGATGGAGGAGTGAGTGACGGAGGAGCGAGTGACGGAGGAGCGAGTGACGGAGGTGCGAGTGAGCAGTGAGTGATGGAGGAGTGAGTGACGGAGGAGCGAGTGACGGAGGTGCGAGTGAGCAGTGAGTGATGGAGGAGTGAGTGACGGAGGAGCGAGTGACGGAGGTGCGAGTGAGCAGTGAGTGATGGAGGAGTGAGTGACGGAGGAGCGAGTGACGGAGGTGCGAGTGAGCAGTGAGTGATGGAGGAGTGAGTGACGGAGGAGCGAGTGACGGAGGTGCGAGTGAGCAGTGAGTGATGGAGGAGTGAGTGACGGAGGAGCGAGTGACGGAGGTGCGAGTGAGCAGTGAGTGATGGAGGAGTGAGTGACGGAGGAGCGAGTGACGGAGGTGCGAGTGAGCAGTGAGTGATGGAGGAGTGAGTGACGGAGGAGCGAGTGACGGAGGTGCGAGTGAGCAGTGAGTGATGGAGGAGTGAGTGACGGAGGAGCGAGTGAGCAGTGAGTGATGGAGGAGTGAGTGACGGAGGAGCGAGTGACAAAGGAGCGAGTGACGGAGGAGCGAGTGACGTAGGAGCCAGCGACGGAGGACTGAGTGATAGAGGAGTGATTGACGGCGGAGTGAGTGATAGAGGAGTGAGTGACAGAGGAGCCAGTGACAAAAGAGTGAGTGATGGAGTAGTCAGTGACGTACGAGCCAGTTATGGAGGAGTGAGTGACAGAGGAGTGAGTGATGGAGGAGCCACTGTCAGAGGAGTGAGTGACGTAGTAGCCGTAGACTGAGGAGTGAGTGATAGAGTGAGTGAGTGACAAAGGAGATATTGATGGAGGAGACAGTGAGTGACAGAGGAGTGAGTGACGTAGTAGCCAGTGACGGAGGAGTAATTGACGGAGGATTTAATTGACGTCGGATTGAGTGATCAAGGAGTGAGTGATGGAGGAGCGAGTGACGGAGGAGTAAAGTGACAAAGGAGTGAGTGACGGAGGAGTGAGTGACGTAGTAGCCAGTGATGGAGGAGTAATTGACGGAGGAGTAATTGACGGAGTAGTGAGTGATGGAGGAATAATTGACGCAGGAGTGCGTGACGGAGGAGTGAGTGACGTAGGAGCCAGTGATGGAGGAGTAATTGACGGAGGAGTGAGTGACGGAGGAGTAATTGACGGAGGAGTGAGTGACGGAGGAGTAATTGACGGAGGAGTGAGTGACGGAGGAGTAATTGACGGAGGAGTGAGTGACGGAGGAGTAATTGACGGAGGAGTGAGTGACGGAGGAGTGACGCTGCAGTGCAGTGCAATGTTTGCTGCAGTCACGACTGGCCTACAGGACAGAAGGACGCTCTGAGGACAGGATGATTTCCAGCGGTCACGCTCCTCCTGGGGCGTCGAGCTCCACCATCCATCTCTGGCTCCACATGAACACCTGCTCCTGCACATCTCAGCCTGAAGCCTCCAGTCCGGACCAACTTTCACCCACTTAAGGACTGGAGTGCGTCATGTGATCACAGTGTTTGTGTTTGTTGTTGTGTATGAATAAAAAAATGCATTAGAGATAGGTAACCACAGGCATTACGCATCGAGCCAAGAAATGATGATTCACGTTCTCCAAATAAAAGCAAATATGAGAAATAAATATTTAGTAAGTTGTTGAATCATCAACTCTGGGTTTGATGCGTAATGCCTGAGACCACATGGACATGTTGTTGGTCGATCTTCGCTGATAACATCTGAATCTAAACCCGTTTCCTCACCTTATACATGACGCCCCGTGAGTAAAACACCACAAACACTCTCGTCTCTGTTCATTAGGGTTTATTTTTTGGAGGCAAATCAATGAATATATGTTCTTTATACAGTATATGAGGAGCACATCTCTACAGTTTCATAATGTAAACAATCTCTGAAGAGAAAATGATTCAGTTTAAAAGGAAGCCGTCGTCTTCGGTTTTAAACTATTTACACCAATTAAAATATAATTTATAACATCAGACTTCTATGAAACTAGATTTGAACAATTCAAAAATACTGAAATGCCTTTTTTGTCTCCACATTCTCAAGACACATGAAAATCACACAAAAAAAAAAAAATGGAGAAGAAAACAAAACTAAGTGGCGCATAAATAAAAAAAAAAAGAGCAAACATATGTAAAAATAGAAAATCTCAACTAGCAGTATTTACCTACATAAAAAACAAATCATGTGAAGCTGATAGTCGTTAGAAGAAGAAAAACAATGTCTGCCCTTTTTTTTGTCCCGCAACAACGTCACTTCACGACCCGACGAGAGTTTGACATCGGTTCAGATTGAAATATCGGGGAGAGGGGTTTCGGCTGAAGGGGTACATTGTTTTCTGAACCAAAACAAAAACAAAACAAACAAACATGGTTTCTGTCGCGAGCCTTTTTGATTTGAACTTTTTTTTTTTTTTCTTTTTTCCCACTTTTTGGTCAACTTGTTTCACGGTTTTTCTTGCCCATTTCTCACAAATGAAGAGTGGAAAGAAAAAAGATATTGCATTCTAGTGAGGGGAGTTCCCTTTGGAAGTTTTTTTTTTTTCTTTTTTTCTTGGTTATTTGGATTCGCCGCCGCCCCCGGGCCGACCACCTAGACCGGGCGCACGACCAAAACGTGTTCTAAACACTGAGGAGAAATGGTCAACATCAAAGTTTTCTATAAGAAAGTATATAATTATCTAGATATCTACACAAACACACAAATATATAGTCATATATATGTATATAGCTTCTTTTATAGTATGGCTATTAAGAAAAAGTCTTTAATTACGTCAGTAATTAATCATAATAAACCATGTCGGATTGGAAAGGAGCAGAAACGGTAATAATTCTCTTTTTTTTCTGAAAGCTAGTGGTAGCTTGTCGTCCTCCTCCTCCCCCGTTTTTGATATTTAAGGCTTGCCATGATGACAAATGGGGTTGTTTTTTTTCCACGCCGGTCACCTCGAGATCGATCGGACGCTGAAGAGGTCGACCCAAGAAACCGTCCAGAGATGGGAGAGAGCCGGGCGAAGAAGAGAGTGCGGGCGGGGTGGCGACAGGGGTAGCAGCAATAGTGAGGGGTGAAGTTAATGAGGAGTTCGATGAGGAAAGAGTGATGTTGGCTGATGGATGGAAGATTTTTGGAAGTTTTTTTTCAGATAGAGCTGCTGGAAAAGCTGTTTGCAGTCGAGGTGACTCGGGATTTCCTGGACGCCTGACCGGGAGGAGACCCCGGGGCAGACCAAAGACAAAAAAAAAAATCGATTTTGTTAAATTTCAATAAGGTGGAGAGAACAAAATAGCTACTGTAGATCAATTTCATTAGATATAAAAACAAAAATAGGTATTTTTAGTTATAAAAAAATTTACGGACATTTTTCAACTGTGTCTTTTTTACGTTAAAGGAAGGGTAGGTAACCTTTTCCCCTAACTATGTAGCTTAAAATTCCCTTCACACCTCGGTTGATTATACATTTCTAACATAATAAATTCATTTTTCGTCACCCGTTGTTCGTTCAGTACTGTAAAAGAATCGAGGACGTAAGTCAACCGTTGGCCCCGCCCCCTTTGCGCGTCATTACAAAAGTTAGCGTCGATGCTACGATGCATCATTCGAAACAGTTTAGAGCTGAAATTGTAGGTTGTCACAATGTTTTGAGGCCTAATTTACGTCTTCAGATGATTCAAAAACACTTTCTTTTTTCCAGAGAAAGTTAAAAAAAATTCTGGGGTAAAATATATATTTAGTAATTTCTTTAAATTCAGTTTTAAGCTGCCTTTAATATCGTACAAGATTAATTTCAGGATGTATTCGCACCTCGAGCAACAGCGTGAACCAGCAACTCTACTGGAAGAAAAAAAAAATGGATCAAATTTCGATGGGAAAAAAGTCAATGAAACCGTTTCTTGGGGATTTTTCCACCTCTACAGCGTCGGCGTCCTCGCGACCAGCCGCCTCCACACATTCCGTGACCAGAGTTCCAACATGTGCACCAATAAAACGTGGCAATAACAGCTTTAGAGGATATTTGGGATGTTACTTGTGCAAGTAAATATTATTGAGTACACGTGTTGACCACATTCTTCCAGCCTCCGCGCGGCAGCTCCGTGAATTGCTTTGTGTCCTGGTTGTCGAAACAACCACTCGCCCCCCTTTTTCGCTGTACATTATTACCTCTTAAAAATAACATTTGTATATATATTGCATTTGAAATTGCTTCTTTATGACGTCAAAAAAAATAATCTCAAGGAAAAAAAAAAGAACCGGCGTCTAAAGGGATTTTCTTTTTAACAACAGTGTCGGACTTTGTGTAGTCGTTTCCCTTTCACGTCGAGACACGTGTGATTAGCAAAAACCACCACCTTTTCCCCAAAAATAAAAAAACACACACTACAATTTATGTTTACAACGAGGCATAGTGCTATGTACACATTATATATTCATATATTGTATTTTTCTTTTTTAATATGTAAACCAGCACATTCTCTCGCTTTTCTAGTCGCCCGACAAACTAAGCACACAAACACCCGAGTGACTTGCTCGACAATAAGGCGCATTTGTACTTAGTGTGCGTTCCCTCGGAAAAGTCGGAGGAGAATTCAGTGATGTAAACATTCAATTTTTTGTGTGTTACAGAGGAGTAGATAGATAAACTACGAGAGAGCGAGATTATCCGGTAAAGAAAGCCAGGTTTTTTTTTTTTCGGGCGGGACGTGTACCCACACACGGACAGGAAGCGATACAGTTTTTTTAAGATAAAGAGACAGGTTTTTGAAAAAAAAAAAAAAAGAAGAAAATTCCCCCAAAAAGGCCAGGAGAAGGCGAAGGCGAGCTAAACCTTCGCCGGCGCTCCTCGCCTCGACCCGCTAGCAGTGTCCGACTCACGCACGAGACAAAGACAAACAGTTACACAAGGACGCACACGGTCAAGACTCCAAGATACCGGACACATTCAAAGAAAACTTTTAGTGAGGCGAGCGATTACAGTGACGTCGTGGTGCCAGGAAAAAAAGATAAATAAAATAAAAATAAAAAAATGGCCATTATCGGGAAGAGCATCCTGTCGAGAGATGCGAGGTAGAGACGCTGATACAGAACCTCCGTCATCAGTTTTGACACCGAACATATGGATCTGGTTTTGATTAGGATGTGAGGGGTTTGGTGTCGCGCGAGGATGCTCTCCCTTTCAAAACCACTGATGCTACTGGCTTCAACCCTTTTTTTGAATGAACAAGCACCAAGAAAAGCGTCACAATCTTCGGGGCGAGCGGCGGTGGTGGTGGTGGGGGTCAGGGGTCAGGGGTCGGCGACACGGTTACATTCAAAACTCTACAAGTACATTCCGTTTTAACTGAACGCGTTAGCTAGCTGTCCCGCCAGGTGTGCGACGGGAAGCCGGATGATCACGATGGTTCCTCGGATTGAAGTTCAGTGAGAAATATGTGTCTCCCCCAAACCCCCCCCCTAATTTCGGCGCCGCTCGCTGCCGCCCAAGTGTAAACAATAACTGTTGCATTGGTGGTCACGTTTAAGGTGTGCGGGACCCGTTACCGGCACTACATGAAAGACCTTTAGCTTGACGCGGGAGATGAACATTTGGCAGTTTTTTTGTTCTTCGAAGGTGCGACGCAACATTAGCTCACAAACACTTGCACGACATATAGTATAACAACAAGCACGATATTTTAAACATATCGCAGTAGAGGTTATTTTTTTTTAACCGCTAACACTAGCGAGCTAATGGTTAGACATGACGCTACACATCGGTTAGCATAAGTCGTGATATAACGAACGGCGAAGGCTAACTTAGCCACAGTTGCTAATGCATATCTGCCGACTCGGCGGATCGCTACGACGATATCAAGGAGACGGTCGTAATGATATGGCTCAGTGGTGATTAAACTAACAGTGCCAAAGACCAGCTGAAATGGAATCGATCGCCAATTTTCCCGCTCAAATAATACCGTTGATATTAGCATGCTAGGTTGTGCTAACGAAATGTTTTTTTTTTTGTTCTGATGAGTTTAAATACATTTTGGCAGAATAAGAATAAATAATTGCTTTTTCATTGTCGAGGTCGTCCCTGATCGCACTAAAGGCCTTTGATGTAAAAACATGCCGCAACCAGTAGCATTAGCGGTATAAAAAAAATAAAAAACCAAGTGCCAGATTTTGAGTTTCCGAACAAAAAGGGAGGAGAGCGCGGAGGCGCCGACCTCCGAACAGTGCATAGATCAAATCAAGGAAGCACTACAATTACAAAAGAAACGTGATTTGTTTTCTTCTTCATGTCAGATTTGTAAACGTTTTGTCAGGTGATTACATCTTCTTATATCCCATAGTCCATTACACACACAATAGATTTGAACATCCAGAAGTTTTTTCGCAAAAAAAAAAAAAAAAAAAAAAGAGAACCAAAGCAGGGTTTGTTTTTTTTTTTTCGTCGTAACTCCGGTTCTAGGCCGCCAACACTACGGCGTCGCCCAATTTTTTTTCCCCACCCACCACGTTTTTCTTATAAAACAAATAGAACAAGAACACACACGCAGAGAAACACACCACGAGGACCAACGCGAACGCAAAGATAGCAACGGCTTTTTGCTACAGAGCTTCTTCCCCGCTCTCGTCTCCGGACGGGAAGAAGGCGAGCGAGACGACGTCACCGACACAGACGGGAAAGCAGCAGCTTTTTTTTTTTTGTCGTTATTGTTGATCAGCAGTATCACCATTTATCGTCTATCGTCGCCCGTTTTCAAGTCCTCGGTACCTCCTCCTCGACGGGGGACTCCCCGGGTCGGCGTCCCTTCTTGGTTTTTCTAACGCAGAATCCTCTCGGGTTGAGGAAGGAACAAAAACAAAACAAAACCAAAAAAAAAAAAAGGTCCTTATCGTTATTCCAATGGTAAAAATGTAAACATTTGTCGCCTTGCGTTGAGGGTTCCTGGAGGGTAAGGCTGGCCCAGTCAGCGGTGCAGCGACTTCTGGGCCTCCTTCAGCAGAGTGTCAAAGTCCAGCGCGTCGTACTTGCTCTTGACAGGACCTGGACCGGCTTCGTCTGCGACCCAAAGAGAGAGAATTTTCAGTGACCCAGCGTTTTCGGATTGGAAAACTTTTTAAATGTTTTTTTTCTTACCCAGGTCGATGTAGCGTTTCCTGGAGAGCCTCCGCTGGCCGCCCGGGATGATGTCGCGATCCCTCCAGTGTCGCTGAAGTCCCGACTGACGGATCTTGATCACGCCGCAGCGCTCCCTAGAGGCGGAGGACGGCGTTAGCGTGTTCACGGCAACGAAAACACGATCAGCCGGAGATGATCTTGAAATATATATTAGCCTCCACTAGATGGCGGTCTCTGCACTAATGTTCAAGTGATGAAACATCAAATCGTTTTTTTAAACTGTTGGCGCCACCTACTGACCTCTAAACAACATGACACTGTTTCATGAAGCTTCATCACTAACTAATAAATCATGTTTTATATAAAAAAGATGAAGGAATAAAGTAGGCTTAAAATTTCACGTTGGTTTTTGTCTGTTACAGTAAAATAACAAATTTAAAAAAAAAGTTTAACCACAGTAATAAATATTTTACTTTATAATTATGACCTAAAGAAAAATGTGAAGTGTAGTAAAATAAAGTGTGGTTCCTAAACAAAGTAATATGAATAAAAATGTCAATCAAATCTAAAAGGTGAAGAGAAGAAACAAGAACCACATTTACATTACATTACGTTACATTTAAAAAATGAAACAACAATTACTATCAAATAATCATAATTACGTCAATTTAATTGTTAGTTTGTAAAAAAATATATTGTCATAAATATGAAGAGAAATTAGAGAACAATTAAGTGAAGGAATTTTTTGTGTATTTAGTTTCACTTTAAGAGCAGATTTTGAAAAACAAGTTTATATTCAATTTACATTAAAACAATACAAATAAAAAAGAAGTTACAATTTAATGCAGTAAAACAAAAAATGTCATTAAAAATATACTAGAAAACATTCAGTAAAATATTGTAAAACAACCTGAAAATAAATATGAATCAACTTAGAAAAATATTTTGGTCATAAAAAAAGTGACAGTTTTAAAAGTCTACATTAAAAAAAGCGTAAAAAAGACAGTAAAAACAAGTTCACAAAACAGGAGACGGTGAAAAACACAAGTGTCTCAAACACTCACTCGTTGCAGATGATGACCTTGCAGTCCTCGGCTTTCCCGAAGACCTGGAAGCGTTTCTTGAGCTTGTTCTGGGTCATGCTGCTGGGCAGGTTGTGGATGTAGAACAACTGGCAGTCGTCCTGGCAACAGGGAAACCATGGCAACAGTGAGGACATTATGGGATGGACACAGGAAGTGAAGTGTGGAGCCGCAGCCAGAGACACCGTGTCCCTTTTGTCCCTTTCTGGGGTCTATTATTAGTATCTGCTGCAGAGTGTGTGTCAGTGTTAGAGTGTGTGTGTGTGTGTGTGTGTGTGTGTGTGTGAGTTTGTTCAAAGACAACTAAAGTTTGGGGCATCTTTACCTGGTCCGACATGTCTTTGTGACTCAGTTTGTCGTCAGAGAAGATCTCCGAGCGTTCGCTGAAAGAGAGGACGGGCGAGTGAGTCTAGGGCGAACAGCAGGGGGCGCTGCAGAGTCAGACCCGCAAGCGTCGGTCCAGCTCACTCACCTGCTATCCGTCTTGCTGGCGGGAAAGTCGGGACATATGTGGACCGGCGATGGCGAGCGCGACCCCGAGGATCTCTCGGCCTCTTCCTCCGAGGTGGGCGGCGTGGACGCCATCAGCTGACAGTCGGTCAACAGCTCGGCGATCACCGTCTGCTCCTCCTCCAGCTCCGCAATGCTGGACGCCACCAGAGCGTCCAGGTTCTCCTCGCAGGTCTCCGCCGCCGGGACCTGGTCGGCGAGCTTGGGCTCGGGCGTGCCGGGCCGCTCCCGTCCGCCGCCGCCGCCCTGCGCCTTCAAGATGGCGCCCAAGATGGCGGCGCTGCGCCTGCGGCTCTCGCTGAGGCTGAGGGCGCAGTAGTTGTGGTCGCCGAAGCTGCGGCACGCCTCGGCCTCGCCCGCCTGACCCATCCGTCGCAGCTGGGCGTAGAGCTCCGTCTGCTCCGGGAGCTTCCGCTGGTGCGACGCCCGGCTCAGCCAGCTCCGCGACGCGCTCACGTGGGAGGACGGCAGGACTGTCTCGCCGCCGCCGCCGCCGCCGTCCACGCCCGAAACGCCGCCGCTCTTGCCGCCCTCTGCTGGCTTGAAGAGTTCGTCCTCCACTGGCTTGTGAGGGGGTGTAGTGGGAGGAGTCAGACCTGGAGAGACACGACACAGGAACGATGAAGAGGTGATGAAGAAAGATTAAATACCAAAGAAATAGATCCAGCGATATTGAATATCGACAGGTTGTAGTGCATAATAAAATATAATAAAACAATATTTACGTGTATCAATGTATTTTTTTATAGCCACGAAATTTAAAGCAACTCATTTCAGAATCTTATACTATATCTTGGGAGTTTTATTGAATATTTATATTGATTTAATTATGCATTTTTATTTTTTAACTTGTAATTTGAATCATTTTCCAAATGGTATTTTTATATTTTTAATGTACTTTATTTCTCAAAAGTAGATGATTAAAAATGTTTTATAACATGTTTAGGGGGAAAACAAACGTTTATTAGCCGAGTAGTTTGAAGTGAAATGAAGCTTAAAAAAATTACATTATAATGCACACAAAAATATAATATAAAACATAATAATTACTCATTTTTTAACTTTTATTCTTTTGGCTCGAAAAACAAGCAACATTTATCCTTGTGTAAATTAATTACAAGCTACTAATGTTAGAGTTTCTCTTATTACATTTTTGGAATAAATCATCTTTATATTGATTTATTTGTATTTTTATTTATTTAACTAATCATTTTAATCGCCGTTTCCAAACTGCAATTTATTTTTTATGCTTTACTAATTAAAATTAGATGCTTAAAAAAAAAGATTTTTTTTTTGAAAGGAAAACAAAAATCTAAAAGAATGCATTTTAATTATTTAAAAAAATGATATACAATTTAATAATAAAGAGTAATCAAATATATTTCAAAAATAAATTAAACATGCCAAATATAATAATCAATAGTGTTTACTTTTATTTGGTAACAATTGTTTAAAATTGAGCAAATAATCCGGGAATTTCTCACATTTTATTTTGGAATTCTTTATTTTTTTTAAATATTAATATTGATTAAATGTAGTTTTTCTTCTATTCTTTACTACTTAAATTTTCTGATTTTTTTTACACGGAAAACAAATATTGCAGTTTGAAAATAAATCTCAATATTATTACATAAAGTAAAAAATGACTAATAAAATATAAAAATCTAAATTTAATATGGGAAACACAATAAGCACTAATTGTAACTTTTATTTCGATTTCATCTTCATATTTCATCTCATTATTATGGGATTTTCCACAGTCAGAGTCGAGGCGTTGTTACCTGCTGTGCCGCACAGATCCACTCCGAGTGTCTGCTCGAAGCTCTTGCTGCTGAACTGAGACTCTCTGTCGGGTCAGAAAAATAAAACACAGAGTCAGAGTCGATCCAATAAGAGTCGGTTCTGCTCTGAAGCGGCAGCAGTGAGTCTGCAGCTGCTTCTTATCGCAGCGTTCCATGTGCAGCTCCTGCTATTCTTCCGTCGCTCTTCTATTTCTGGCTCGCTTTTCTCTCGCCGCCGTGAAAAGAAAGACGCTCTGCAGAGTGGATTTGGCTCCGGGCGGAACATTCTACCTCCCCGTTCGAGGAAAAATGTGGGAATCAAATAAATATGAGAGCACTTAGAGTGACAGATTAGCGCGAGGACGGAGTTTGTTCACGAGCCGTCGCCGTGATTAGAGCCGGCTCTATTAATGAGCCACGACATGTGACTCGCTGTGATCAGGTGCGATGAAGAGGTGTCTTCCTTTCAATCAATCCTGGTTACCAAGGAAACGGGGTAACTGGGGTAAAAAAAGGATTCTTTTAAGTCAATTTAAGTCTTTCTCTTTCTATCGTCGTGCAAGTCCTGGGTCTGCCCCGGGGCCTCCTCTCCTGGCGGAACAACCGACTAGTAGCTGAGGTTCTACTCCGAGTCTCCCCGGGATGACTGAGCTTCTAACTCAACCACGAGAGAGTCGAGACGTCTGCAGAGAAAACAGTTTTCTTGTAGCCGTGACGACAGGAGATGAATCCAACTGTCACAAAATATATCTTTATAAAAACTGTATGAAATGATATTGAAAATGTATGAAAAAATTAAATATATTGTAAAATAAATCTTAAAAATATAATGTTTGAAATAAATAATAAATATATCATGAAATATATATTTAAACATAATTTAAAAAAAAAGAAACAAATCGTTTTAAACACCTGATCTCAATCTGAAAATCTCAATAGTGTATTCAATACTTTAAACACTATAAAAAGTTGAATAAATTGTCAAATAAATCTTTAAATTATTATGTTCAACTTGAAATAAACAAGACACATTTCAAAAAATAATTATTCACGATATAAGTTTTAAACAGTTTTAAAAACTATACTTAAAAAATGGTAAAAATCAAAACAATATTAAATGGCAAAATAAATCGGAATATTATAATGTTTAATTTAAAATAAATATAAGAAATAATCATCATAAAATTATTAATTAATAATAAGTAAATAAGTAATTATATTTTTTTAATCGTTAAAAAAACAACTTAACTTAAGAGAAAATTGTACTGTATATATGCAGTATAAAATAGTTAAATACATGGTAAAAATCAATCTTTAAATTACCACTAAATAATAGTATCATAAATAATTATAAAGATTATAAAATGATTAATCAAGTTACATTGGAAATAAACATATCAAAGGGAGTCGTTACACACTTTGTTTGTCGACAGTGTCTCAGAGTTTGACTGACACACACCTGGTCGTCATGTTGAGGCACATTTTTAAACATCCGGACATTCAAGTTGAGTCGGAGGAGACTTGCTCTCAGAACTGGGTCAGACCAGCCTCTGCACGCCGTGAGAAAGTGTCGGATTATAAACGGCAAATAGGATCAAAGCCATTAGTGTTGATTACGGAAGTGCTGATTAAGTTTTTAGTTGAACAGTCGCAGACGTTTGCTCCGATTTCCTCCCTCGAAACACACAGTTGATTTACGACTCGTGAGGGAGTGGATCGGGTGGTCTGTCCAGGGTGTCCCCACCTGTCACCCCAAGTGACTTGGACCGACGTGTCACATTACTCTAATATGGAAGCAGTTGAATTTAATCCTGATGTACTTGAACGCACCGTGAGACTCTCAAGATTCCTGTGTTTGATTTATGTGACAAGTACTTTTGGCTCGTTGCTCTTCTCTAAGTATTTTTGAAGAACATTTCACCACAAGGAATTAAAAGGCTGAGCCAAAAAAAACCTTGGAAAATGAATTTACAAAAAGTAGAAAATTTAATTTTTTACTGAAAGCAGTAAAAAATGTGGACCAGGGAACAGTCTAATTCCAGCGAAACTATTTATGAGAATATCATAGAAAAATGTGATCACTCCCAACACAAAAATTCGTAGAGAAAAAAAAAAGAAATTATGTTAGAAAATATGGCAAAATATGTAATAAATAAAACTTTTGCAAAAAAATGTAACTGAAAGAAAAAAAAAATGATGTGAACTAATAAATTAGACAATAACAGCTTAAAAAAATAAAATGAATGGAATAAATAAATATAAATATTTCTATTTCTCTTTCCATTTCAATATTTTCCCTTGTTTAAATAATCCTTTTTTCTTTCAGTTACATTTTTTGCAAAGGTTTTTGTCGTATCGTTTTATTTATTCCATTACATTTATTTTTCATCTTATTTTTTGTAATTCTATTCCAAATGTATCCATTTTTATTTGTATATAAAGTATATATTCTTTATTATATCTATTCTTCATTATTTTAAATAATGAATAAGCTTGACGACAGTCTACTAACTCATGTCTCACAGACTGAGGTCGTAGCTTCTTAGCTCAGCAGTGACAACCATGAACATCTCTGGACTCTAAAAGCACGTAAAAAACACTCACCCAGTGGTTTTGGGATTTAGCGGCAGACAGAGGCAGGATCGCTTCTCTGCAGGAAGAAGCAAACGGTCAGCTCAGCTCGGAATCACAAGACTGACGTTCAATAGTTACCGTTGTGGCCGCAGGACTTCTCGGCGCCGTCATCGGTCATCGCGAGCTTCTCCGCTAACGTCGTGGCCCCGTCAACGGCGTGGTTCGGTAACACCTGGACCCCCGCGTACGCCTCGTCGCCCTCCTCCTTCACCTCCCTCGGCCGCGAGGGTCGTAGTCTCTTGGCGAAGCGGCTCGGGAAGGTGGCCAGACGTCGTGAGCGCCGGACGGAGAAGGAGCCGAAGTCCTCGGGCGTGTCCAGAAACATCTCTGGAGAGTCGGCTCTTCTTTTCGGAGAGGGAGAGTCGTGCCGAAGCTCGGGTTTGGGTGAGGCGGAGGACGGGGTGTATTTAGTGGAGGAGGAAGTGGTGGGCGCGCTCAGTCTGCTGGGTCTGTGGGGCTGGACGTAGGGGGGACTGTGCAGCCTGTAGGGCTTGCTAACGTCGTAAGAGTTGCTCTGTTGCAGGAGTTCGCAGAGAAGCGAGTCGGCCTTCTGCTCCCGCCGCCGGGCGAAGGGAAGCCTCCGGGGGACGCTGCTAGTCGTCGCCCCTACGCACGGCCTGGGGTTTCCCACCAGGACCACTCGGGTGTTCGTGGAGGCGGGCCGGGAGGTCTCGGGTCGCGCCCGTTGCCGCTGCATTTCACGGTCCTTGCGCTCCCAGCCCTGCTGCTTGCGCACGGGCAGACAGTAGGTGTGCATGTAGGTGATCAGCTCCACCACCGAGCGCAGCTCCTTCTCCGAGCTGTACTGAGGTTTGAGGGGCTCCACCGGGGCTGTCGACGCCTCGACCTCACTGCTGGAAGACTCCTCCTCCTCCTCCTCTTCGTCATCGTCGTCGTCGTCCATCTCCGACTCGCTGTCCTCTTCATCCTCCTCTGTCTCGGCATTCCGTACGTCCGCAGAGTCCCGGCTGGTGGTGAGGTGGCGGTGCAGCTCCGTACAGAGGCGACCGGCTGGACGAACTGCCCGGGGCTTCCGCTCGAGGTCCGTCTGTGGACAACATGGACATTAGATCGAGAACGGAGTCGGTGAATCTTTGAATCCCCTTCCTTGAATCACTAAACCTCGTCACCCGTTTTATGACCCTCTTGAACTGTGTCATGAAACCTTGTCAACTGTGTCTTAATAGTCTTTAGCAGTTTCATGAAACCTTGTCAACTGTGTCATAATAGTCTTTAGCAGTTTCAAGAAACCTTGTCAACTGTGTCATAATAGTCTTTAGTGGTTTCATGAAACCTTGTCGACTGTGTCATAGTAGTCTTTAGCAGTTTCATGAAACTCTTTTCAACTGTGTCATAATACTCTTTAGCAGTTTCATGAAACCTTGTCAACTGTGTCATAATAATCTTTAGCAGTTTCATGAAACCTTGTCAACTGTGTCATAATAGTTTTTAGCAGTTTCATTAAAACTTGTCAACTGTGTCATAATAGTCTTTAGCAGTTTCATGAAACCTTGTCAACTGTGTCATAATAGTCTTTAGCAGTTTCATGAAACCTTGTCAACAGTGTCATAATAGTCTTTAGCAGTTTCATGAAACCTTGTCAACTGTCATAATAGTCTTAAGCAGTTTCATGAAACCTTGTCAACTGTCATAATAGTCTTTAGCAGTTTCATGAAACCTCTTAAACCGTTTTATTAAAGACCCATCTCTACTTTGACCCACACACTCTCGTAGCTCAAGGAACTGTGACATCAGCAGTAACACACACGTTTGTTTTTTTCCGCTGCAAACGCACATTCTCTGGAAGATGCTTTCACTTGCAGAATAAATCCTCCGACCTGCTTTTTTTTTTTCTACGTTACAAATGAGCGCGTGTTTACAACATGGGTGGAGAGGAACCCGAACACACTGGTGTGTCTTCAGCTTCCTGCCCTGGATACAAGGGAACAAGCGCCACTGCACTAAATCTTGCGACTCTGAGCGATGATTCAGAGTGCAGCTGCGCTGAAATGGCTGCTTCCATATTACTCATACGAGCGAGAGAAGAAGAGCGACGATGATTCACTGTTGCCCTCCTGCCCTGTCAGTCAATGCTCTCGCCATCTGCCACACCGAGGCCCCCGCCAGGGTGACGGATCCAGGCCCGGCTTATCCGCACACCGCTGTCTGCGGAGCAGCGCATCCTCTCTGGTTAAGCCGGAGCAAGAGGTGACGTAGAAGCTCTTAGTCAAGACAGACGAGCAGTCGTGGCCAACGCTGGATTAAAACTAATGAATCCCCGGAGACATGACATCGATCTTCTCATCGCCAATATTGCCTCGTTTTTTTAATTCCATTATTAATCTCTTTATAGGTCATTAGATGCTTTTTTTTTATAATATAAATTCATTTTAATTAGTGGATTTTCCAGTGAAACTAGTATTTTTTTCCTTCTTTTTTATTTAAATATTTCAGGGGTTTTGTTTTAATTGTTTGTATTTAAATAAAATATACATGGAAGATTACATTTTACTTTTATCTTATTCAATCATATATATTTGTTTTATATTATTATGATCCAATTAAAGTAGAAAAAAAAACATATTAAATTTTGCGTGTATAAATTAATATATATCTATTATTTAGTTAGAACTTCTAATGATTTAATATATTATAAATTTTAACATGAAATACATATTTACGTAAATATACATTTGTTTTAAAACATTTTTACATTTTAAATAATATTGAATATTCTTTTTAATTGACTTTGACCATTATCTATATCATTTTGATTACATTTAAACAAAAGTACACATTTAATTTTTTTTATTAACATAATAATTACAATATATTGCAGTGTAAAAAAAACACAATTTTTAATATTAAATAAGTTAAATGTATTTTATTAAAAAATAAATCTTATTTAATAATCTTTTTTTTATATATTAGGATCAAATTAAAGTACAAGAAAAGTAAGTAAATACTACATTTTATGTGTATTTAGATTATTTAATTAAATTCCATTTTTTATCTTACGTGAGTGAAAATATTTAAAAATTTGAATTTATTATCAGAAAATTGAAGAAGACGATGATGAGTCGTTGACCTCCGACCTTCCCACCCGATCCAGATTCACGCTCACCTTCACGAGTGGTCGGACCTGCCGTAGGTGGGAGCCTCTGTTGCTGTAGCGATGTGTCCGAACGCCATCTTTGTGGAGGTCGCTGCCCGTGGGCACATTGGGAGGGGTTTGTAGAAGTTGCTTCAGCTGGTGAGACAAATAAAAAATATATATATATTATTCATCAACACATATTTATCTACCAATTTTTAAGACTAACTTCAACCATTTCTTTTTGAGGAATCTTAAATAAAATTTTAATTGGAATATTTCGGCTGCTGGTCTCCTGCAAGAACTGGAGTGGAGTAGATTAGGACTTTCTGAGGATACATTAGACCTCATGGGATCCTTCCATGAAAGAAGAGAACTCATCATTTTTTTCTATAATCCCAGAATTCCTCTCCTCTCTCCTCCCGTCACCTCTCTATTCATTCCATGAACACAGCACAGGAATCTGAAACCAATGCAGGGGAATTACCCTTCAAACAGATATTAACAAAATCTGCATTATACCGTCGCTGCTTTCTCTTTCATCCATCTATTCATCCATTCATCGTGGCGCACCAGGCTTCATGACGGGGCCATCAGCTGATACAAATCAGCTTAGAGAGAAAATCCCCCCGCTAAGCCGCCCCAAGCTTCCGGTGAGGACGAGGTGGAAAATACAGATGTGTAGGGGAAAGAGAGAGGAGTCGGGAGCAGGGCGCCCCGAAATGATCGCGGTGAGGTCATTAAACTCAATTATGCTGAGTCGTCACTGATCGCTTCAATGATTGTGAGATTCCGGGTCTGCCCCGGGATTTCCTCCCAGAAGGAAAAAAAGATGCCCAACTGCAGTACTTAGAGTCTCTGCTGGTCTGTAGAGATTTTACGAATCTACTGGCCACTAGGGGTGAAAGAAAATATAGACACACTTTAATATTTATTTTAAAAAAATCACGATACTGTATTATTGTTATTATTTATTTTACATTAGGTCTTTAAAGATCATGTTTTATTTCATTATACTTATTGTGGGGGTTACATTTAAACTTGGTTAAATAAGTGTGTTAAATAAAAAAAAATACATTTACAATTTAATAAATAATGAAGTGTTTTTTTTGGTGTAATTAAACTTCTAGATAGTAGCAGTCCTCTGTAGCTAAATCCACAAGATTTCAGTGATGACTGAGGACGAGAGGATACAGTCGAGTCCAGAAGCTTTTAAAGCTTATGTTTGGACGAATTTTAGTTTCAAAACAAGTCAAGTAGTCTGAGAAATACTACAAATATATCCTTGTTCCAAAAGTACTGCACTTTATTGTATCGTTGCCCCTACTGGCCACAGCGAGGGTTCGAAACCCACCACCGAAGGTCGGACGTAGCCGGCGGCCCCCCAGACATAAAACACCTCCTCGCGTTCCCCTCACAAGCTTTAACTTATCTCATTTTAACGACGTACATTTACACCGACCGCCCTAATGAGAAAGGTATTATCGCCCCCGCGGAGTTTTGGCACCGACCCCGGGAACGCTATCTGGGTCAGATAACGGCTTCATTAACGGGGCCCCCTTTGTTGGGCGCCAGCTTGGCTCAAGGAGGACGGCACTCGTCGCTGAGGAGACTTGAGGTTCGAGTCTGTGGAGCATTGATAGACCCTCGAAGAGGGCTGGGGGGGGCAGAGGGGGTCCTCGAACCCTCCACTCTGGGCGACTTGCGGAGCTTCAATGGACGCCCTTGTTCTGTGGGAGAACCACCTGGAGCACGCTTGGACTTCAGGAGCGTGTCGGGATGAATACAAGTACCTTTTTGAAGAGAGACTTCTTCATGTTCACTTTTTTAAACTGCTGTAGATGTAGTTTCACTTGTCGCCAGTAGAGGGAACCAGCGCACACATGTCAACAGATGAGCGGTCATGTGACTGGAAGCACTCAGCTGATGGGAGTATAGATGAAATGTACACACACACACAAACTAAACAGCGTAATGTCATTACAGCAGCTTTTCCTGCGCGAGTGAATGTCAGCCGGCTATTTTCCGATCCTGCTAATGTAGACGATGAAAACAAGAAACCCTGCGGGATGATTCGAGCGTTTCTGTCCGGGGGTCGGTCCTTTGAGAGACCCCAGACCACCGGGGAAACTCTAAACACGGAATTTCAATCGAGTGAATCACCCCGGCCTGTTCCAGGGAAAAGAGTGAGCGCTCTTGGCAAGAGGGATAAAAAAAGAAAGAGCAACAAAGATCTTCTACGAGAGTGAATAGAGGATCTTTGATTCATCTCTTATTACGATGATTTTGGGCTTCCAAAATGAGATTACGGTAGCTAAAGTGGATTACGTTGGATCGCCTGTCTGCAGTCTAGTGGATACCTGACCATTTTTTTTAGAGCACACCGATCGGCCGTAACATTATGACCACCTGCCTAATACGTCTATGGCCCTCTTTTGTTTTTTTAAAACAATGTCATCATACAGTGACTCATTTTAACCAGATCAAGGACACACCAAGGAAAAAGATGAATCACATGTTTCACTGATGCTTCGGGGCTGCTGGTTCTATTCCTAGCATTTCAAAAATTTTAGACATTTTTGGGCCATTCTTCTGACTCAGCTCGTTTTTTTCCTTTTTAGTCTCGACTATTAAGTTTGAAGGCAAAACCTGCATGTTAACCAGAGTTAAAACCAGTGGCTCTGATCATTTATTAAGATTTTTAAGTAAAAAACAAGAGATTAAAACGACCGGACCATCAAGTTGTACGACCAGCGCCTGCTGACCTCACCGTGAATGGAAAAACTTATCCGGTCAAACTACTGCTGTTGACCTTGGTGAAGGTTCTGTTGACACCAAAAGAGTTTATCTCTCCGACGACTTCTCTGTTGAGATGTTAAACAAGCCGGAGCGTGACCTTTTAAAAGTTTGAGGTCAAGATAGCATGTTGGCTAAACTCACTCCACACTGATAGCGTTCGGGTTCACTAGAGGCCGATTTGATTTGTCGGGCTATAACGAAAAAAGTTAAAACTTTTTTGTTTGGATCGATCCAGCGATTACATCTCTTGCTTCTTTACGAGCCTAATCGGTGACGCGAACCCATGACATGCAACCTTTTGAGATTGCATTCATCGCCGCTGAATATTCACGCCGACCATCAATGATGGGATGATAACGAGAAAGAGGATGATGCAGGTTTTAGAGGAGATCAGGTGCAGAGGAAAAGAGAGACAAAGAGAGGGACAAAGTGAGAGACAAAAGAGAGAGGGAGGATGAACAGCAGGGGCCGAAAACAAGGTCAGTTCCTAGAAGTTTGATTCAGGGAACAGCAGAGAGGCACCAGGGAACAATCGTGTAAAGGGGGGCAGGGGGGAACTCTGCAGTGAACAAGCTAGCACATCCGCCACTGACTGAAAAAAAAAATCTGGATTTGTAACTGTCTCTTACTAGAGAGCTGTCTTCAGTGTGAGCGCCCATCAAGTGACTGAGGTCTTCGGGGCAGAGGGCGAGGCCGTCCTCCTTCTCGGCGTCCGCCTTGGGCTCCTCCTCCAGCGAGGGGAAGACCGAGAGGCCGCCCATCCCATCCAGACTGTCGGTGAGGGCGGCCAGCAGCGCCGCATGCTCCTCTTCTATCTGGAGAGCGAGAGAGTGATGAGAAACACCTTCATATCGCATGACTTTCATTTGACCTTTCTCATTAGATCAACTTCATTCTTCTGAATTTTTTTTTTATGATTCATTTTTTTAATGTTTTACACTATGATTTGTGTTTTTGCCTTTTGACAGTTTTATGACTGATACATTCTAGTGTTGAAAACATTTTCCTTTTTTTTAATGTATACCACAAACATTTTTATATTGTGTTTTGGTAAAAGTCTTTTGAAGGTTTCAGCTTCTTTTTTTAAGGTTTTGCTGTTTTAAATTTCTTCCCCCCCAAATGTATTTATTTATATTTTAACATATTTCATTGTTTCTTTTGTACAATCTAATATTAGATATATGCATATTTCTTAAACATGTTTTATATATAAAAAAAAAAAGTTTTATATGGTGTTTTGGTAAGTTAAAAGAAATATATATTTTGCTGTTTATTATTATTTTTTTTTTACAGGTATTCTTTTTCCAAATGCATTTATTTTTCTTTTTAATATATTTTTTTCATTTTAAAATTTTACATTTGTACCATTTTATGACTGCTACATTCTTATTTTGTAAACTAGTTTTACCCTTTTTTATTCATACAATGAACATTTAATATTATGTTTAAATGTCATCTTTTGAGTTGAAGAAGTTCATTTTATTTGATTTAAATGTATCTGCCCGGAATTCCGATAAATATGGAAAAAATACTTCTATTTTTCAACTTTCAAATATTTTGTGGTTGTTCTTTCAGAAATAACCATTTTGATTTAATACATCAACTGTCAACATTTTTTTCTATCTCTCTAAAAATATCTATTTTACACCCCAACAAATATATTTGTATTTATTTACATTATTTGTCTGTGGAGTCCGGAAGGTTTTACATCTCTATATACCCCATGAAGCTCGTGTTTGTCAACTAGTAATAGTAAGTGAGTATATAGACATAATCCTTGGCTAAAAAACTCTTATTTATCTTTGACAAAAATACATCAAATACAGAAAGAATCCGACAACTTCAAGTCCTGTAAGAAGTTGAACATGAGCTGCTGCTTTAATCCTCCTGACTTTAACACGTCATAAATCTCATTAACGCCACATTTATCTTAAGGATTTCTTCAGGAAATTTGACAACCGTCGTGCGCGTTTGTTTACTCCGTCATTTGCATGATCCGTCGCTTAAAAAAGTGGGAGTACAGATAAAACTGCAGTGGCTTAATTAAAATGTAGATTTCCGGGGCTCGCGGTGTCGCATCTGCATGGAATACGTAAGACCGGCTCAGCCTCCTCTCGTCTGCCGTTTCCTTCTCGTGTCATCTCATATTTTCCCCGATACGATATTGATCGGTCTGAAGCGGCAGACTGCCGGCGAACATGCTAATAAATAGAGTAATAAGCAGACTGAGGGGGGCCAATTGAGGAGGGCGAGGGGGTCCCGTCTCGTACCGTCCATCGATACGCCACTTATTCACTGCGACTTATCGACGTCGGCGTCGAGTCGCACGGGATTGATTGCACGGCGAGATTTACCTTGACGGGAAAACATGTAGCCGCGGTAGAGACGTGTCAACTTTAGATGGTGTTTGTTATCAAGTTTGGTACCATTTTTGTTTCATGACAATTTTTATTATCGAAATTCGAGTCGTTTTCTTTGCCTTTCAGTTTATTTCTTAAACTGTTTTATTACTTTTTTTTCTACAGACTTCATTAAGTAAGTTTATTTAAACAAGGAACCAGGTGGTGTTTTGGTCAGTGTTTTTAAAGCTTTTAAAGATGTTTTTTCTACATGCACTTCTGCATAGTTCAAGTATATTTTTCTGCTCCAGACTCTTTATGTTTTAATATCGCAAAAAACTTTTTTTCTATTTGTTCATTTCTAGTTGTACTTTCAGAAAACACGTCACTTTGTTTCCTTCGACAGACCATTATTTAGAAGTTTAAATATTCTTTTTCAATTTTTGGTTTTCATTTCTATTTTAAATGTATATAAAATATCTTGTTTTCTTTGACCCAAGTGCTTGTCAAAGAATTGTTGCCTCCTCAGCTTATGATCAAAATATCATATTAGTTGTTTGTGTATTTTTTCCCAAAGAGAAAAAAAAGGTTGATGGCCTTAAGTGGTCCTTTGCTAGGACAGAGCAGGAAAGAGGAAACTGGTATTCCTTATTCCCATGACGTGGTGGCCTCCGTTGGCGCTGTGGTCTTGCTCGGGTTGGATCCGAACATGATCTACAGCCTCTATCATCACGTTACACATCATCATCGGGGGGGGAATTACTTTCTTGGCAGATCAGACTCCAGCCCAGACTTGGACTCGGTGCCAGGAGCAAAAGCAAACACTGGCAGCTTCACAAACAAATGATTAAAGCTGCAGTTTTTTAACGCCTCGGAAACGAAACACGCCTCGGCCACTTTATCTTCAGACGCACCTTGACTTCCAGCAAAACTCTGGCGGGTGTGTAAAAAAAAAAATAGACCCTGAGCTCGGATGACACTTCGGACAGGTGTTTTTTTTCAGGGGTGCAGCCTGAAGAGTAATCAGATGTGTGAGGTTGTGATGAATTGATGGAGGAAGACGGGCCCGGAGGACTAAACTTAGTTGCGAGATTCCAGGAATGACTGATGGTATTATGGCTGGGATGGCGTCCTAAGAGGAAATGGTAGGCAGGAGAATGTTGGAGGTACAGGAAGAGTGGTCCCCAACTTTTTTTCAGCGCTTAACAAGACCTCTAAGACTGGTTGCTCAGCAAGAACCTCTGCTTTAACTTTTATCTGTGCATTTTTCTTTGTTTTTTTGTTTATATTCTGTTTATTTGTTGATTATTTAAGTTTGTCGATTATTTATTTCATTTTGTTGGTTATTTATTATTATTTGTTTTTTTGAATGTCTTAATTAATGTCTCTTTAAGTCTTTAACTGTTAAGTCTTTAATTAATTTAAGGGTTTAATGTCTTTAATGTTTTGCATCGTGGGTCAGCGAGGACCACAATTTCATTTATGCTGTATGTCTTAATACATGCATATTTGACAATAAAAGAACTTGACTTGACTTAAAGAAGAGGGTCCCATATAGAGTTTTCTCAGGGAACTGAACCCTGGACTGGGAGTTAGGGACCACTGCTCTAGAAGGTAGAGAAACCTTTCTCTATAAAGACTAGTTTCTTAGGAGTATCTTGAGGAATCGTTCGGCTTGTGAGTCACAGGAATCAATATGTGACCCACCGATCAACACGGACCACCAAACAGAATCTGGGACTAAAACGGTGTCTGGTGGGGGGTCAAAGAAGTAGAACTGTTCCTTTACCCAATTTGAAGGATGCCGTCGTCGATGATAAAGATACCGTTCAAAACATGCCCCATATTTTCTCGCAACAGTTACACATATTAGAACCTCTAGATACACTAAATCATGATTGCGCTTGGTGTGAAAGCACCTTAAAGAAGACCTACCGTCCACACCAGGGAGCCCGTTAAAAAGTTAAGGTGGGTTCCTACCTCGAAGAGCTCGTCTGTCGTACTGTAGTGGATGGAGGTCGGCGATGTGCCCGTCGTCTGGTCGTTGCACCACTGCAGTTCATTGAGGCAGTTGTCGCTGTCGAAGTCGCTGGTGTCCAGCTGGGAAAGGTCAATGTCCGGGAAGTCCAAGCGGTCCGAACACACCTCCTCCTCCCCATACTGCGAAAAAAAGAAGAAGAGATTGAGGGTTAGGAAGACATCGATACCGATTTGACGCCACTTTAAAAAACCTGTTCTAGACACAATTCACAGTAAAGGGTCTTTCGGTCATTCTGGGGGTTTACGGGCAGTTCTTCTGAAGCTACAGCCTGCATTATCTTCCTCACTTTTCGTGTTCTTCCTCAGTTCACCGTCAGAGTCCGGGTCTCTCTTGAGCGGCGCCGCCTTTCTCGACAGCTCCTCATTAAAGATAATGAGACTTTCAATGTTCCACGAGGCTCGACACCGAAAACCAGTCGAGACGTTTGCTTCAGCACAATTCGGGATTAGAAACAAACGTGTTCTGGTTGCGGTACTGTGTGTTTGTTTTTTGTTTTTTTCGATCCCCCTCGTCGCCCTCAACAAAAGAGTCTTCGTATAACTAGCTTCAGTTCTTTGGGTTTGTTGTTGCTAATCAGAGAAATCACCTGCTCGGCTATGTTTGTTTACAGTCCTGAACCTCTCGCCTGTTCAGCTTTCAAAGATATTTTTCTTCATCCGGTAGCTAACAACACTCCTCTTCTGACAAACTCAAACCTTTAAATGCTAGCACGCTAACAACAACGTCTCAACATCGTCCACAATACACTTCAATGGCCCTTAGAATTGGCCCTTGTGAGCACTGGATCAACTTAAAGGGGCTAGATAGATACAGAATGTTGTTATGAATTAAATAATACATTTTTAAAAATGGCAAAAGCTAATGCAAACATTGTGACACAAAACTAGTGGATATTTTTCAGTCAATTTGTCGTTTTTCGTGGCAACATTACATCGCTAAGAGGTGTTTCATTACCTAAACTGGAGCTCAAAGCTACAAAGAAAAGTTTTGCAGATTGGCCAAACTACAGTATTAACTAAGTGAGTAAGTAATTTGTGTTTATATGGCGCTTTTCCAAACCAGGGTCACAAAGAGCTTGAACAATCAAAAATAATTCTCAATAAAATATATACTTTAAAGGTCAAGATAACACAGAGACAAACACAGGAGTTCCAGAAAATCAAGGAAAAGCCTGAACAAATACAAATGTCTACCAGCTTTTTAATAAAAATGCAAGGGTGAATCGTCTGTTGGAAAGTATAAATTGCTTGAGAGGCCTTAAGTTGAATATACTGACATGATACCAGAATAAATCCCCCCAAAAAACTACTTTTAAACTGTGAAGTATCTCCATCCAACACCTTCAGGGACAAAACATTCATGATAAGAGCTCCACGGTCGACTTCCTGAACTACCGAAGTTTGTTTTTTTTCAAAAGTTTTACACTGATTAAAACCAGAGAGCATGTGGTCTGCAGTCTCACCACATGGCTGAGAGAGAGAGGAACAGGAAGTGTTGTCTACGTGACTGCGAGGACCGGGGGGGAGGCGAGGGTGAGGGTTGAGGGGGCGGGAGGAGAGGGGGCGGGACGAGGAAACAATTGGGAGAGTAAGACATCAAACTGAATTTAACAAGGATCCAGCGGTTGAAGGTTCGTAAGGAGGGTGTGAACTGACGCCGCTATTGTGCGAGGGATCAGGAAATGCAACCAGTTGAACAATCAGAAGTGTCTGTTCAGCAGACAGGGTCGACCAGTTTCACCAACTGTCATATTTTCTCACAGACAGTGAACTAAGCTTGATGGACTATATTTTGGGGAACTTGATAGAGGAACAGAGAGGGGGGGGGGCTGTGCGGTCAGTTTTTAGTCACATCCTTCTGAGGTAGAGAGTCTAGTAGTGAGGTGGAACGTTTGCGCCGCCGTTAGCTCGTTAGCTTAACGAACGCAGAGCGAAGCGGTTTGATTTACGACGTTCAACATCTGCAGGCGCAAACTGGCGTTTGTTTATTTGGGTCAAGAAAAGGGGTGTTACACACACCAATTTTCAAGACTTGGAATTACAGTGCTTCAAAGAAACGGCAGAAGATGGAGGGATGAGGAGGAGGAGGAGGAGGAGAGGAGGAGATCCCGGGATGGAGATGAAAGCGGAGAGAGATGGATGAGAGCATTAAGGAGGTGAAGAGAGTGAAGAGGTGTGAGATCCAGGAGAGAGGGAATTGAGAAAGATGGCAGCGATAAAGAAAAAAGGGTGGGGGGGGGGTGGTGGTAAAGAAGGGATGAGCAGGAGAAAAGAAGGAAGTGATGCCCTTTGCTGGAACCTCCCATCGCTTCATCAACCTGCAGCTGTGCAGGTGTGCGAGAGAGAGAGAGAGAGTAGTTAACATGCAGCTCGCATCCTCTCCTCACGTGCATCCTCCACACTTCCTTTCTCTCTCCTCTTCCCTTCATCCTCCTCCATGGTTTCTTTTCCTCCCCCCCTCCGTCTCTCCTCCTCTCCTTTCATCCTTCGTCGCGCCTCGTCATCTTTTCAGATGAGTCGGATTCAAAAGACGGAAACAAGCCGTCGTGCCAAAACAAACAAAATCTGCACGTTGACGACGTCGCTTGTCTCTACGGCGCCCTCCTGTGGAGGCCTGTGACAGGTTAATAGATCAGTAAATATGAACACCCGGTTATAATAATATGATGCTTTTGTGAGGTCTTTAATAACATCTTAAAGACTAATGATTTTGGCAACATTTCTGTTGGCGTAGCGTAGCTATGGTTTTTTTTAGCGCATCTTATTTGTTACAATATTTGTTTTAACTTTAAATCATAATATGTTACTTTTTACGCATCCATTGGCAACCAGCATATGAATTAGCGGCATATGAATGAACAGGAAGTGCCCTGGTACGGAACAGGAAGTGCCCATTGTAACTACGGAATATGCACGGAATATTCAACGATGGAGGGATCAGATGTGAAATAAATACTTGACCAAATGAGAGCCGGAAATGTTTTTAAGCAAACAGGAAGTATCTCAATATTAGTAATATAAGTAAATAAATCAGTATGTGCTTAGAGTACATCAGAATAAACTAAAATAAAAGATGCAAACAGCTAGCACAACGACCCTGATGAGGCTGCATTAGCATGTATGCTAACACATGCTAACAGGAAGTAGATAAATATTCAACCAGTATTGCTTGTGTGCGTCAGAATGAAAGAGCTTCGCCCATAGGCTGCACATACGCTAACACACGTGTTATTGTGCAGTGATTAAAGAAAACTGGACCTCATCACTTCCCCTCTTATCACACCTCTTCCATCCTCCCTCATCCCTTTCTTTCGCCTCCACTCCTATCCATCCTCTGTGCTCATAAAGTCAGGGCCTGATTGATTCCCGTGTCCACTCTCCTCCTTCATCCCTCGCTCACTTAGCATTCTCAACATGACCAACACGTCCCCCCTGAACACGCTGGTCACCGATGGGTCAGATTAGCACCGCCTGCTATCTCGACGCAGGAAGCGACGTGAGGCTGAGTCGCACACGTCCGAGCGCTTCTCGAACGGCGATAACGTCCGGCCGAAACGTGGCGAAAATGCACGGCACCGAAAACGGGCTGTGAAGGATGAAGGCGGCGCCGAGCGACGCGCCACGTGACTCGCTGAAGGGCTCGGTCTTGCGCAGCGCTGATTTCCTTCCCTTCCCAGCTTGAACTTAAGTATTCATCGGATGACAATGACCTTTGAGATGGTTTGTGACAGAATAATTGAGATTTTCCATCTTGCTTCAGGCGCCAGTTTTTGTACCAGCGTACACATTATCATTGACCCGAGAGTCTCAAATCAAATCCTATACCGACTCAAATCCCCTATAGATTTTGGTGGATTCATTTTTTTTTAATCAAGTTTCCAGTTGTTTTTTTTGTACTTTCTGGTGACATAAAAATCATTCTACTGTAAACTAGTCTCTTGTTATTATAATGAACATATTTTAACATTTTATCACAAAATAAATTGCATTTAAGGTGTTTTTTCTAGGGATGGATTGACGAGGCTTCACAAAAAAATCTGTATCATGATACAGCGTCTTCATTTTGAGAGGCCACTAGATGGCACTGTCTGCTTTATAATCGTGGCTCCAATCTACTAATTTAAAGAATTCAATTTCCAATTTAGAGTGCCATCTACTGGCCTTTGAAAGTGTTGACACTGTATCATGATACAGTACAAAAGACAGAGATCGCTAGGTTTGACTGTTTTTGTCTGATTTTTGAAAACTTATAAGTGATTTTTGTTGTGTTTTACACAGTAAATTCAACAACCTGTAAATAAATAAAAGATGAGGGACTTTAATAACGCTTTGTTTCGTCTTAACTACATGCTTGGATTTAAAGCCGGTGTTGAAACTGCTCCGGGGGAGAAGACAGAAGAAGAAAAACCTGCTAATCCATACTCCATTGTCTCTCCGCCATGCTTGCAGATAATGAGCAGCTTTGTTTGGCTGGCATACATACAGAGAGGTCGGAGGTCAGGGCTGAGTTTTTTGGATGCGCGTTTCACGGCTCCGACCCCAATTACATCCCAGTGCTCCCGCAACAATAAATTTCTGTTGATAAGCCTTTTAAACTCCCGGTGAACTGCGACGTTTTCCCTTGAGTGTCGGCGATTTCTCACACTTCAAAGAATGGCTACGTTTTATTCTTGGGGTTTTTCTACGTTCGCGAGTCGAGCGAACGTCAGACTTCGTCACCCGTCAGAAGTTTTCCTTCAGACCCTCACACCTTCCCGGACCGTGATCCGGTTCCAGAGAAAGCAGGGGAGTGAGCGCATCCGTCATTCTGATTCCACTGGCATCAACGCGCACGGAATAGTTGGAATCGTCTCCCGGAATTGATCCGAGGCCATTACACTCGACCCAAATGCAGGGGGGAAATGATTTATGACCCGCAGGTGGTCCAGATCTGGTGGCCGGACTCGTGCTCCCGGTGCGAGTGCCGGGCAAGGATTCACCTCAAGGGTGAGAGGGAGGTGCAACGTGTTAATGACTTCGGAAAACATGGCCTAAAGGTTGGTGACGAGGGGAGGTTTTGGGTTTGAACACCTATCGTAGGATGATTTCAATAGAAGGAGAAAAAAGATTCCAGCCCGAAAAAAAAGGAAAAAATATCTTCTTCAATGAATCATCGTCGTGGTCTTCGGAGACCGAGCGATTCCGTGCGACGCCGGAGGAGCAGATTCTCACGTTCCGCCGGATTCCTTCCCTGGTAACAGCAGCGAAGCCTCGCGGCCCGTTCAGAGGCTGCCGGGACGCTCGCACATTAAAGCCCGGCTATTAATAGCCGCGCTGCACGTGGGCGAGCTTTGGAAGGAAAAAGGCCTCGCTCTCTCCGTGCTGCAGCGTGCGACTTCCACTGGTCTGTTTCCATCAGCAGACGCACAAAAGCGTGTACACACACACACACGCACACACACACACACTCTAATAGTGTCGTATGATGACACAACGTCATATTACACAAGATGAAAGCTGGAATTCTGCAGCTGACTCACGAACCGGAGGAGATATAGGTCACGATATTCCACGATTAGAGCGGAAAGACTCGGCTCTACTCCGAGTCTCAGTCGACCCGGCTCGGACCCGACACTCTCACCTGGCTGCTATTACGATTCCGGATTCAGTCCCAACAAAAACAGAGTGTGATATTAGCAAGAATTTTTAGGATTATTGTGAGAAGCAATGAGTCAGTGTTTCAATATTTCCAAACACTTTTTTTTCTTTGTCTTTTGGCTCAGCTCTTTTAATCACTCATCATCGAGGAGAGACCCAAATAAGAACATTTCAGCTCATTCAAGACTTGGGTGACTCTTTTCAGTATTGATGTTCTGATGAAGCTTCATGAAGCAGTCTCATTCTTTTCAGAGTCCACTAGATGGCAGTCTCTGCACTATTTTCCTTTGCTTTGAACAACTGTTCTAGTGAAACATCAGGTCATTTTTAAACTGATGGCGCCACCTACTGACCTCTCAACAACATGACACTGCTTCATGAAGCTTCATCAGCAAGTCACTAGTTTTCAGCTTGTCTACTAGATGAGATCCTTAATGAGGAGTTCAACTGGGAGGAAGCCCCGGGGCAGACCTAAGTAACACTTGTTCTTGTTGATTTATTTTAAGAGACCGAAACTGACAAATATAATATAAAGGGACTTTTCTCTGAATAATTGCAGATGACATTTGTTTTAGACTAGAAACCAACACATACGAGTGCAGCCAGATGCCAAGCAGCTCATTTGCAGACCGCCCCCGAGCTTACTTATATTTAAAGCAAATATTGCCTGTAGAAATCTTAAGCAACAAGGAAAGAGCAACAACTATTTTTTGCACCAGTTAAGTGGAAGTATTTTTATTATTATTATTTTTAATACATTCTTTAAATCACCCCCCGGAACATCAGATTAAATAATCCTTTGAATTATGTTCATAACACTTTTATTTATTAAGTTTATCCTTAGATAACTGAATTAAAAAAAAAACTCCTTGATGGAGGTAATAAATTAATGAGGAATTGTGAGGAAGTGATAGCGCTGAGTGACTCTTGGACTCGGCTCGACTTTCCACCGACCACTTGTCCTCTTATGTAAATGACAAGTCACAAGCCCGTCATGTGACGGTGGGTCCTCGCCAGACTTCTGGACTTTCCAGACTTCCCTTCTCACACACACACACACACACACAGACACACACAGACGTGGCAGAAGCAGCACCATACAAGGTCTCACACACACACACACACACACACACACACACTGGGAGGGAAAGAATAGCGAGAATCAAACCTTCATCCATCTATGTCCATCTAACGGACTCAAAACCTGCATCTAAAACCTGATGTTTATGGACTTTTTTTTGTGGATTCCTCTGAGGGAACTTTTATCAGATGGTTTTCGACATGGATTTTGATGCAACATGTAGCTCAACATGGTTCCTGATACCTCGATTCAATGGTCAACAAATGGTTGATTCAGAATTCTGCTGCGAGAATTCTGACCCGCTCAAGTAGAAGAACTCACATTTCTCCGATCCTTAAAACTCTTCACTGGCTTCTAGTTTCTTTCAGTATCAACTTTAAAATTCTGGTTCTTACTTTCAGATCTATTCATGGTCAGGCTCCTCCTTACATCACTGATCTGATCCAGCCTTACACCCCAGCTCGGGTTCTGAGGTCTGTGGATCAGAATCTACTGATGGTTCCTCGCACACGGTTCAGGACCAGAGGAGAGAAATCCTTCCGGACTTTTGCTCCTAAGCTTTGGAACGATCTTCCTCTCTCTTTACGCTTGATGGATCTACTGACTCCTTCAAGAAACATCTTAAGACGTTTTTATTTGTTCAGGCTTTTCCTTGATTTTCTGGAACTCCTGTTGTGTTATCAGTGTTATCTTGACCTTTAAAGTATATAGTTTATTAAATATTGTTTTGATTGTTTAAGCGATTCGTGACCCTGGTCTAGAAAAGCGCTATGCAAATAAAAATGACTTACTTACTTACTTACAATGGCAGATGATGTGCATCAGTACAGAGCTTGTGTTGTGCTTTAGTTAAAATCCAAGGTAGTAAAATGCATATGTATCAGTTGATCAATTAAATGCGTTTATGACCAGGACTAGCAACATATCGATCCCCGTCGATCGGCGGGATTCATCCGGCCTTCTCCCCTCTCTCACCCCTGGCGCTAATGCGGACTCGGCACTTTTCCCTTCACATGACTTACTTTTCTGAACTTGGCTTGACCCGAACCGCCACTCAGAAAGAAAGGCGGGTAATCTAGGAAATGGGTCCAGGGGTGAACGTGTGAAGGTTAAGTGACGGAGCGTCGCGGTTGAGAGATGGTGATGAGCGGCGCCACATGAGGAGCCGTAATCACCCTTCATGTGACATGGAAGATATAAAAGGCGCGATGCCAGGACTCGGGACTTGGTGGGAAAAAAAGCCTCCCTTTAACACTCACTTTCTTGTAGGTCACTTTGACAGAAAGTGTTTTATAAATGGCACCTTTGGAAGATCCCGGCAGCGTCACTCGGCAGTTAAGTGAATCAAAAAACCTCCAGAGTCGTGTCAGAAGTATCGACTTGTGGCAGATTCATTTCCACTTTTAATGCGATTCACACTCTGTGCATCTCATTTCGTCATGGTAGCAACATGCTAACTCGCTAGCGGTAAAGTTCTATTTTCGTTCGTTCACTTCTGAATGGCTACTGACCAGGAAACTAGCCACAGAAGTTTTATAGTACAAAACAATCCTAAGAGACTTAAATTAATAATAGTAGTTTTGGATTGAGGTAAATATCGAATAGAGAGCCATGTATCAACAAAAATTATCGGGAAACTTATTATACTACAGAGAATAATAATAATAATAAATAATAATATAACATTGGGATTCGTGGAGTAATACCCCAGAGACTTGCCAAGTAATAAAACTGAGCAGCCTGGAGTTGCAATACGAAACCTTGCGAAGTAATACTACAGAGCCTCATATAGTAATACTACAGAGCCTTACAGAGTAATACCATGAAGACTGGCGGAGTTATACTACCAAAAACTCCAGCAGATACTGTATATATGGGAGCCTCCTGTAGTAATACCATGTAAACTCACAGAGTAATGCAATGGAGCCCTTTGGGGTAATACTACGAAGCCTTGCATAGTAATACCACAGAAACTTGCATAGTAACACTACGGCGTCTTGGAGGTAATAGGATGGAGACTTGCATAGTAATACTAATGAGCCTCGCAGAGTTATACAACGGAGCCTTGCAGAGTAATACTAGGAAGCCTCGCAGAGTAATACCACAGAAACTCGCATAGTAACACTACGAGTCTTGGAAGTAATGGCATGGAGACTTGCATAGTAATAATAATGAGCCTTGCAGAGTAATACTAGGAAGACTTGCGGAGTATTACTACCAAGCTTCAAGGAGATATACACCGGAGCCTCACGGAGTAATACCACAATGCCTTGCAGCGTAATACTATGGCATGGAGACCCGCAGAGTAATACTATGGAAACTCGCGTACTAATACTTCAGAGCCTTGTGGAGTAATACCATAGAGATTCGCCAAGTAAATTCTGTCGATTCTTGATAAAAACATAGTATTTTAAGTACACTTAAAATATGGTTTTCCTTCTACTTTCCCCAGAAACCTCTTCCAGGAATCCTCCTTGAAGGCTGGAGTACGTTGAGATAACGCAGATGTCTATCAAGCTACTTGGAGACTCCTTCGTTACTCGAAAATAATTAACCAAGAACGTATTGACGTCAACATGGACCCCTGACAGTTTTGATTTACGACATTGATCGTCCACCTTTGCTAGCTAGCGAGGATGATAGCGAGTCGCTCGTCCGTGCGTCGCAACAAATATACACGAGGTCTACCCGGCATTATCGCTCACGGCGAGATAAAAAACCGAAACAGAGGAAATTCGACGTGACGCACATTTGTATTCCTGTCGTTGAAGGCGGGGGAACCTGCTCCGCCATGTTTTGTTTTAATCTGTCCGCACATTATCTCTTTGGATGTAAAGCAGTTTGGTGCTGAAAAACCCAATAAATAAGATTAAACAGCGTGAGATAATGATTCCCATTGATCTGCATCCTAATTTAGCTTCCGCCCTGGACACTGGTGAAATTCCATTGTCAGACTGTGCGGCTCTCGAATCAAACGCCGCATAATTGGCTTTTTGTGGCCTTTTATTAAACACAGAGAGACGGAGGGGGGCGGACGAGCAGGGGGGATTCTTTTTTTTTTTGTTTGCCGTAATTACTCACATGACTGTGAAATGACTGTTGGGAAGTTTAAATGATTCCCGTCTCATTAACCTGACGACAAGTGACTCACTCGTGAGAGGATGTGATCATTCATAAAAAAATATGACAGTAACCATCAACGCAGAAGCTTCTTAGACAGACATTAGTTTGCGCTACTGGTTTTATTTAATGAAACTTAACAATTTGTCCTGCTTAAGTTGCCGGAGAGGACAGTCGACGGCAAGTTTTCTATCACGTGCTAACATCAAGCTAGTAAACTTTTGTCTACTTTTGTTATTTAACACAACTGAAGGAGAAGTTAACTTGTTTTTTCTTAACTTTATTTAAAACAAACTGCGTTGACAAGCATGAGTTAGCAGATAATGAGCCTAAATCTGGGATGTTGACGCTAAATATTTTGAGTAAATAAAATGAAATTATTATTTTCAACATTTGTCAAATTTCCAAATTGAAATTATACACAATTTTGAACCAATTAATATGTACCCATTTTTGATAAGATTATCCTTAATGGCTAATTAATTGAAGTGTATCAGTGTCACTAGAATATTGAATAGTTGAATTTATCAGTTCAAATGTACAAAACTTTTTAAAGCATTATTATTATTTTTGGAAAAAATTGAATTGAATAGTTTAAGGTAAAATTGTTATTATCAGATAATTTAATCTTAATAACTTGGATATTAAAAGCTTGTTTTTTTTAATATATATATTACTTTATATTTAATTTACTTTTCAGTTTTTTTATTCTTATTCCAATAATTCATTCCAAATACAATTTCCGAAATCAATATTTCTTAATAAGTAGCCTTTTAAATATATCATACAAATGTTAAATGTTTTTAAAAAAATTATACACACTTTAAAGCTGTAATAATCCAAATAATTGTATTGTTAATCTATTTTATGACTGAATTGAGTGAACATTAGTTTCCGAGCCGTAGAAAGTAACGAGTGCCCAAACCGACCATCTTTGATTTACATAGTTGGTGGTCATAATGTTATGGCTCATCAATATATGGATAGAGATATAGATTAAACCTAAATTAAGGCCATTATTTTGGCAACTGGACATAATCCAATAATAAAATTTCCCACAACAAATGAAGTACTTAAGATGCTAACAGAAGTAGCACATTAATGGAGTTTTCAATTGCAATTAGCATCAAGCTAATGAAAACTGGCAAAGGTCAGAAACAACGTGCACTGATCTTGATCTCAGGTAAAAGCAATAGTTTGTCGCTTCTCTCTGAGAATGAAAGATGAAAGGAGAGAAAATAATGCAAGTCTTTTTGACAAGTTTTCTGCCGCTTCATCCGGGGCTTCTATATTTAGCACGAGTCCCATGATCGGCGTGTCTACGAGCTGCCGGTGACTTGAGGAGTTTCTGCCAGACACAGATGACACCCCTGACCCTCCACCGCCCCCCAAACCCCACCCCAGCACTCGCTTGATTGATACCACCATCATCCTCATTCACTCAGGTTTTACAGCGTGCGTGTCCTTGACCCCCGGCCGGCGTCGTGAACGGGTGAATTGGCAGCGAGTGTTTCCCATTACATGCTCCAGTAGTGAGCGAGTGGACCTTTTCATTCCTGGACCGGAATTTTTATTTCATTTCCTTTTTGGTAAATGACGAGCGCGCGACCGTCCATCAGCCGTCACGAGGTCGACGTATGGACCTTTAATTTATGCTTCGGGCGTTGATGGCCATGATCCGACCCGGTAATGAGTCGCATCAGTTTCTCAATTGAAGAACATTTCGGGTTGAAGGAACTTTTAAGAGGTGACATTTAGACACGTGAAAATTGATTTAAACTTTTATTTTCCTCAAATATTTCTCTGTATTTATAAAAGTTTATTTAGATTCATTTATAACACATTTTTTTTAAACTGATTTTTGTTGATATTTTTTTCTTTTAAAACATTTTTTTGTGATTAATTTAATTAAAAATAGAAGCTTTAACCCTTTTCTAGTTTTATTTCCTTTGTTTTGTTTAATTTTTTCTTAAAACAATTATTTTTTTCTGATGCAGCACAACTTTTTGGCTTTTTTTTCGTTTTCATCCATGTATTTAAACAACTATATACATGTATTTAAAAAAAAAAAAAAATTCTGTGTTCTGGTTGATTCTGGTTTAGTTTTTAGTTTTTATTATTTGTTTGACCGAAAGTAGTAACAATTTTTCCTTAAAATGTATTTATAGCTTTTTTTCACAGCTTTTTTTTCGGCCCTTTTTTATTTAAAAACTGTTATTTTTCTGATTAATTAAATAAAATTGGCCGCATTAAACATTTTTGATGTGTTTCTTTCCTTTGTTTTGTATAATGGTCCTTTTTTTCTAAATCTGGTAATTATTTGTCAATTTTATGTTTTAATGAATTTATTTTCCGTTGATGTATTTTATTAAAATACTTTTAATCTGGTTTGGTTGAGTCTGGTTTACTTTTATCACGATACTGTTTTTTTTTTTTAATTCAAATTATTTTGCTTCCATTTTTGTTTTATTTTGCAGTTTTTATTTTACATTTATTCACATATTTACTTCCACAAAATTAAAATGTTTACATTAATTCCAGTTTTTATCTGGAATAATCAGCTCTAATCAATGATACAGAAAAAATTAAAAACAATTTTTTTTATTCCGCCCTCTAGAGGTCACCGTGTGACGCTGCACCACTTCAGCCTGCGAACGTAACGCTGTTATTTTTGTTTTCTCAGCTCCGCAGACAACAAAGTTGCTTCTGTGAGAATAATTGCATGAGAGAATGTTTTGGAAGTCTAAGTGATAAACATCAAAGTGAGCACTTTAAATCTCGCCGATATTGACTCGACGACAGAAACACAGTCGTATGTAATCTTTTGTCTGTTCTTGTCTTTTTATCCGGAACCCACTCATCAAAGAGGCTCTCAGTCTGCCAGCGCGCACACACCCCCCCCCCCCCCCCACACACACACACACAGACAGACACACACACACACACACACACACACACACACACACAAACAGTGATTTCTGGCCTTCCGTCAATAGAACAAGTGCTATTGAGTGCTGCCGTTGGTGCACAGACTCCCAAACACTCGGGGGTCAATCAAACAATCATTTGGTGTCTCGCGAGTCAGGGAGACAATCAGAAAATTCTCTGAAGGGACCGGAGCAAATGGGAAAGTTTTTATTTTTATTTTTTTGGGAGTTGCTCTCAGTTCACTTCCATTTGAAAGGTTTAATAAAACCATACGTCATTTTCAAGGTTTGGGGTTTTTCTCCGTCGAAAGTCGAGTAGACTCGAGATACTGTATAAATAAACGCACTTTATCAAAATGTTTGCATTTGTTTTTTACTAATTCAAATCTTTTTTTTTTGTTTGTTTGTTTATTGTTTAAATTTATATTATGAAATAAAATAACCTTTTGTTCAGCGTTTGTTCATTTATGTGCAGCGGTTAAACTTCCGGCCGCTAGATGGCAGCAGTCATGAAGTGCTAAAGGTACGTCGCGGGATTACATTTTAGCTTTAGCGATGACTGAGGACGAGAGGATACAGTGTACTCCAGCTGCTTTTAAACCTGAAGTTTGGACATAGTTTGATCTCAAAACAATTAAAAAACAGTTACGACTTCATCAAGAATCATGACGTCTAAAAAATAAGTAGTTGGAAAATTCTACTGAAAATTGTCATTCCTGCAGTATCGCAGAATTTCACCAGATTACTCACTTACAAATATCCAAATTAGACGGTCAGATGTCAGATTCAATCCAAGATATAGTATAAAACATAGAACCATCAGTTTGACCTACTTCCTGTTTGAATACGTTGAGTCACAAAAACTCGGAAAATTGGAAAGTCCAGTACAAGCTTCATTCCAGTTCAAGTACTCTTTGATCCCGACTCAACCCAAACCACAGTGATTCCCTCGAACCATCCCTCCCTCCGGTGAATAACACTTTAACACAGTGTCTCTCGTGCAAGTAGACGCCCTGGTGCAGTAGCAGCGGCGTCGTCTACAGTTCGGACTCAATTTGAGGTATTTTCAGGGTTATTGGCGACTTGAAACCGAGTCCAGAGTCCTTCCTTCCTGCAGGGAGATCCGTTACAACTGATCTCACCTCCAGCCAACCTCAGTCACTCTGCAACATAATCCGCCTCCTTCCAACCTTGCTTACGCGAGAGCAGAGCGGCTAAATCTGGCGCTGAACCCTCACCTAACAGGCTAACGTGGAAAATGCAACATGGAAAATGCACAAAATAAGATTTCTTTTAATTATTATTATTATGTGATAATAGAAAAAGTAGACGGTTAATCCGCCCGGAGGGACCGAAGAGTGTCATGTGACCGGGGATCACCACCTTACACCTGAGGTGCCTTGTTAAGCGCGGCGCTTAATTGTGGTCAGATTAGCCGTTAAAGTTAAATCTGACCGTTCCTTTTCCACTGCCCGGATTAAGATCGCACGTACTGTGGCGTAAAACAAGCCTTACGACAGGTAGTATGATCTGTTCTGAAATACATTTACTTTTGTTGACACACCCGTCATTTTACGGCCGTCTAAATAATAAAAAATATATATTAACAGCGTTTGTTAGCAACTAAAAAAGTGAGCCAATAACTGAGAGAAATGAAATTAAAGAGCGTTATAATACTTTTTTCAAAGCTAAAAGCTAACAAGAAGCAACATTGTTTCACGCCGTAGATAGCTAAACATGCTAACAATTAGCAGCCAGTTAGCTCGCAAGGTATTCATTCCAAATCGATCGGAAGAATCCACACGATGCAGGTTGAAGGCTTTTTTCTTTTTTTTTTCCTGTGACGTGATCACGCTTAGCTTGAGCTCGAGCTAAATTAGCTTCTGTAAGCTCCTCTGCGCCACCATCTCCGCTCAGCCAGGTGAGTGGCGCCCGAGAATATCAGGAGTGACAAAGTGGGCGAGAACCGCCCGAGCTAAAGTCTAAAGAAGAAGAAAAAAAACCCAGAGTAATGGGATCTGAGGGGGGAAAAGCCGATTCACGGCTCAGAAGAACGTGAAGCCGCGCCAGGGTAAAAACAGAGTCAAGAAAAGTTCGTAGTTGTCTGTCCTCGATTCTGTCTCAGAACCAGGACCAGGGTTTAGAGACAAGGACGACACGAAGGTCTCGTTTTCATGACCGTGAAACTGTCCCCGAAAAAAAGGTTGTCGGATCCATCAGATGTCGAACAGGAACGTTAATGTTTATTCAGATTCAAGTTCAAGCTTTAAATCATCATCAAAATAAATGGGAACGAAATAGCATTTATTTGATGCTTGAACTGGACAAGCCTGTATGGAGTAAATCAGTGCCACCAGAATATTCAACAATTCTTTTTAAGCATTACATTATTTTGGGATATAATTGAATAAATAATTTATACATTTGAAACGTTTACATTTGTTTCTAGCTAAATTGTTGAATTAAAAATGTTTTTTCAATAATTCAAAATTTAAAATTTTTGTTTCAGTACAAAACATTTTTTTTTTTTACACATTGAATCTGATGTTTTTATTCCAATTATTCAAAAAATATTTCCAAATTCAATATTTTCTTTACTTAGCCTTTTCATTTTAAATATAAAAATGTGTGTATAATACCACCATGATGTAAGAGCTTAGTTTGCTCCAGCAGTTTTTTTTAATTTTGTTTGAAGTAGTGTGTAGTTAGTACAAAGTGTGCAGTTGTGATGCATGTATTTCACACGTGATCTCTAGACCCGCATTAGAAATACACCAGTGTTTTAAATCAAAGAGTTCATGGATGTAAACAATAAAACAGAGATTAAAACTAAAGCAAAACTGATGTTTAAGGGAAGAAAACACGAATATATTCAAGATAAACCTGAGACTGAGAAGACGATGATATTACCAGACTCAGAGAGTTTAGTAAATACACATTTTGTTTGGTCCAAAACCTTGATTTTGGACTATTGCGTGCGTGAATGAACGCGAAACTAAGGCCTAGTGTGCGTGTCAACTTACCCTTGTGCGTCATGTTTGTAAGACGGTATTTTTGTTTAGTGTACTGTGTATGTTTATTTTGGTTAGGACTAGCTTAGAGTGATTAGTGTAAAGTGTGTATCTGTGGCTTTGGTTTAGGGGATCAGTGTGTGTGTGTGTATGTGTGTGAGAAAATAAGAATAAAACAATATTTTAAAAGAATGAAAACCTATTTCTAATGGAAATACATGTTTTTATAGCACCAGCAACCCAAAGCTACTCTTGGTCATTGACCAAAAAAGTGGAGCCTGTAATTGTCTGGCGATCCATACGTGTCAATCTTCCACGCCAACTCTGCCAGATTTATCTTTTCAGCTGCGACGCTCCTAAAGCTCTTAACAGGATTGCAGCCAATCATGACCCTGAGCCCGCGGTCGGGTCAGAGGTCAGCAGGCCACTTAATGACTGTACATATGTGCGCGGTTATGTTAGCGTGACAATGTCCTATGAACTCAAATATGATCTTAGCCAATCATTCCGCCTCGGTTCCCGACAGGGCTGGACCAATCGGATGACAGCTGGCGTGCGTGTTTGCCGTCGCTGATCTCCGAACAGTTGGTTTGTAATTAGGACTAGTCGACGTCACGCCGGCTCCTGATTGGCCGGTGTCCTGTCATGTGAACCAATCAAGGAAGATGGTGAAACTTAAATAAAGGTACATGTGTTTTTAACTCTGTAGAGTTGTTAATAGATGTGTGAGTTATCAATACACTGATATATCACAATATTTATAGTGTATAGATTTATTTAGTTTATTTCGATTTTTTTTGTATTTTTTTGTATTTATAAAATGTAATTTTTTTTCACTTTCGAATCTGATTTTATTTTTAATCATGGTTCTTTTATGGTTTGTATTTCAATGAAGTGTGTATAAAATTAAATAATTCGATTTTTATTTACAATTAACATTCATGAAGTTTGTTCATTTTTGTGTTGCAATTAAACTTCCCGGCCGATAGGTGGCAGCAGTCATGACATCCTCCGCAGCTAAAAGAAGACAACTAAGGACGAGAGGATACAGCTTTTAAAGCTCATGTTTAAATGTCAATAATGTGTGAGTAAAATAAAATAATTTGATTAGTATATCAACAATTACCATGCAAGTATGCACAGGATTTGTTTTAAGCGTTTGCAATCAAACTTTCGCCGCAGAACCCGACGGTGACTGAGGACGAGAGGATACAGTCGACTCCAGCAGCTTTTAAAAGCTGATGTTTGAACATATTTTGGTTTCAAAACAAATTAAAAACAGTTACGACTTAGTCAAGAGTCATGTGGTCTGTAAATTCTGCAACACCAGAGTCAAATACTTGACAATACTACAACTGTTACTCAATATATCGTATCATGATACGTATCGTATCGCCCAGATTCTTGCCACTACACACCGCTAGTTGTCAAGGATCTAAAAGAAAAAAAAAACCCTGGATTATTTCCATGTGTTTGAGCTCCACTACCAAGAAGGATGACGCTCAACAGTATTTCCAGCCTCCGGTACGAAGACGACTGAGTAACGAAGATGCCGACGGGCGGAGGGGAATCCAACCCGGGAGCCGCGAAACACAATAGCGCTGCCTCTCCGGCGGCTTTTAATCAATTATCAGGAGTCAAATTAGATCAGGTTACTGCGAGCAGGACACACACGAGTCTCTCAAGGGAACCGTAACTAAAGCTAATAAAGAGTCGGTTTGCTTTTATCAGATGATGTTTGCAGAAGCAGAAACTCACGTTCGTCTCTGGTTGATTCTTGACTTCTTGTATCCAGCGGGTAATCAATCCACCGATCGATAGCTGACACGGATCACCTTGGAAGGTTGCGAGTTCGAATCTTCCGATCGTGTGTAAAAATGCCTCGTGCAAACCCTTCGCGTTAATCATATCTGTAATCACTTCCTGTTTCAAAGCCAAAACAAACTTGTTGTTTGGAGTGTGTGTGTGTTTTGAGAAGATTGCCTACAGATGACAGAGTGAGCTGATCGGTCACTCGGATGAACAACTTCTCATTAATACGTGTGCACAGATTGTGGCGGTTTTGGTAGCGTTTCTCGCAACACGTCGTTTGGTTAAAAAATAATAATAACAACAAACAAGCAAGAGCTTATTTTCATCTCAGTACATATGTCCCAAAGCATTTTGGTTCTTAAAACAGGCATTTCGGTCCTTAGAACAAGCATTTTGGTTCTTAAAACAGGCATTTTGGTTCTTTATACAAGCATTTTGTTTCTTAAAACAAGCATTTTGGTTCTTAAAACAGGCATTTTTGTTCTTAAAACAAGTATTTTGGTTCTTAAAACAAGCATTTTGGTTCTTATAACAGGCATTTTGGTTCTTAAAACAAGCATTTTGGTCTTAAAACAAGCATTTTGGCTCTTAAAACAAGCATTTTGGTCTTAAAACAAGCATTTTGGCTCTTAAAACAAGCATTTTGGTCTCAAAACAGGCATTTTGGTTCTTAAAACAAGCATTTTGGTCTTAAAACAAGCATTTTGGTTCTTAAAACAAGCATTTTGGTCTTAAAACAAGCATTTTGGTCTTAAAACAAGCATTTTGGCTCTTAAAACAAGAATTTCTGTATTTAAAACAAGCATTTTGGTTCTTATAACAACATGAATATAGAAAACAATAAAATCTTTCAACAGTGACAGTCCACAATATTCAATATTTATGCATATCATTATTACATGTAGTGCTAAAATACTCCCTAAATCTAGAGGCTAAACCTTTGTTTTCAGTTTATACTCATAGATGGAGGTATGTGTGCGACCCTGGTTCAAATCCTGTCATGTTGCTGTAACTATTCTTCTACTTCTACAAGGAAGATGTGATTTGTGCAACACCAATGATGACAACAATATCAAGCTACCCTAGACAAGCTATGCTAGCTGGCGCCTGGTTATCGTCGTCTCTATCTCCCGTTACCGTGGCGACGGTCTGTCACACGACACTCTTTCTAGAGTGACCTACAACTTCCGAAACTCTGTGTAATTTGTAGACGGACTCAATGAACTGCAGATTGAACACACTCAGCTAAAGATGCACTAAAAATAGACCTATGATTGCCCTCAGGAGAATAATAGACAACAACACACAAACACACACACAGAAACACACACTTCTATTTGCTTGAGTAAATCCTGTTGTCTTGATTCAATTGCCGTTGACGAGGCTGGTCTGCAAGGTGGGCACGGCCCACGCTATCGCATACAAAATGCTTATCATACACATGTGCAAACACACACACACACACACACACGGGCGATTCTCAAGGTCGTGGTGAGATTTCTTGGAACTGTGCAGATAAGCAGAAACCGGCGTGCGGACTCTGGAGTCGGAGAAGCCCGGCAGAATCGTTGGTCGACTCGCACTAAACATCAACATCTGACGCCGGTCCTTCCGACACCTGTGACAGTGATTGACAGGCAGCTGTGCACCGGCACTCCTACACTTAACAAGTGGGATGTGGTTCCAGGAAGACCAACTGGTCCACATGAAGGACATATAGACGTTTTCGACGGCAACTACAGATGGTCCGTGGCGGGGTGGGGGGGGTCGACCTCTTCTGCATTTGAATAGTCAATGAGACTCTGTGGACATCAAAGGACCGTAGAAGACCTGAGACCTCAGAGCTTTAAAGTCCGGGTCTTTAGTGTGACCTGACTTTATTTGGTACGTTTACATTTATTTTTTATATACTGGTTTGCATGTTGTTTATGCCATTTCATTTTTTATTCATAATAATTTTCTTTAATTTTTTGGATTCATTTGTTCATTATTAATTACATCCCATGATTAATTTATTGAACTATATGTATTAATGCAATACTTGGAAAAAAAATGTATTTAATTTCCTTTAAAATATTGAATTAATTTAGTTTTAATTTTCTTTTGACACAATATCTTACTTTTACATGTTCATTATCCGTTATATTCAATCGGGATATATGTATGAAAAATGTTATTTTAAATAAAATGCATTAAATGCATTTATATTTAATTAATTTAGTTTTATAATTTTTTATTTTATTTTATTTTTTACATCTTTATTCTTTTAAAACGATTTTTTAACTTTCACTCGTTCATTATCCCTTACTCTTAATCCAGATATTTGATTTTTTTTTTTAATATAACATGAATATTTTCTTTTCTTTTTTTTTATGTATATTTATTTTTCTCAAGACAATCTTTTGCTTCAAATACATTATCGCTTATGTTCACATCCACATATTTGTTTGATCGATTTATTAATTTATGTTTATTCAGGCATTAATGTATATATATAAAAAAAATACATTTATACTTTCTTTAAAATATTTAATTTATTACATTTTTTTCTTCACTTGTATTTTTATATGTTTTTTTTAAATTATTAGTCTAAAAATATATACCATTTTACTTTCGTTCTCCAGCTAATTACATCCCATTTTCCCATCCGGGATGTCTGACATCATGTATTTATGACGGTATATTTATGTATGCGTTCACGTTTTATGTATTCATCTCATTCTTTATTTAGAAATCATTAAGCACGTCCTGTCGGTGACGTTGGAGACGATGATGGAATGAATCTATTAACATGCTAATGAGTTAATTTGACGATCAATAACAAGCTGACGATGATTTGAGGCTGTAATAACAACCGCGCTTTTAAAAAAAACAAAAAAAACCCGACAGTCGTCCGATGATTTAATGACTCGGATCTGTATTCAGAAGCGACTCTCGCTCACACACCTGCATCAGGACGAGTGTGAACGCTGCACTTTCCGAGGAACGAGGTCGACGTAACGTCCGTCAGCACTTCTTCGGTGTCCTTTACACCGAGACAATAGCAGGGGGAGGAGGTAACTTTACAGGAACAGCTGATCCAGAGACAGACGGACTCGTGTTTCCATCTCTTCCGAAAGGAGTTATGGTTTGTCGCAGACTGCAGACAAGACCAGAACCACGGTAATGAGTCCGGAGGCTCCGCCGAGCTCCTCGGTCTGATGGTATCGAGCGACTGGAAGTGGACGATTTTTGGTCTCGCTCGGACCATCTGAAGAACTTCCCGACAAGTCCTTCTCACCGGTTTGAGCTCGTGATAAACTACTCGTCCAAGAGAGTCCAACCGTCGTTCTTCCAGAAGTTGGAGGAAACGTCTCTTCGGGAAGTCGAATGGATGGCGACATAATATCCATCTTTTAAATCATATTTTATTAACGTTATTAACGTTTTTTAAGATTTAAATTTCAATAATGTGTGAGTAAAATAAAATAATTCTATAAGTATATCAAGAATTACCATGAAAGTATGCACAGGATTTGTTTTACGCGTTTGCGATCAAACTTTCGCCGCAGATCCCGACGATGACTGAGGACGAGAGGATACAGTCGACTACGGCAACTTTTTAAAGCTGATGTTTGGACATATTTTGGCTTCAAAACAAATGAAAACAGTTACGACTTTGTCAAGAGTCACGTGGTCTGTAAATCCTGCAACACCAGAGTCAAGTACTTGACAATACTACAACAGTTACTCAATATATCGTATCGTTTCCCCGTATCGCCAGATTCTTGCCAATACACATCGCTAGTAAATCAAGGATCTAAAACAAATCACTGGATTATTTCCATGTGTTTTAGCTCCAGTACCAAGAACACCAGAGTCAAGTACTCGGACAATACCACAAATATATATACTTGCTACTACAGTATCGCCATACATTGTATCGTAGCCCCTGTATCGTGATATCGTCGTCACATGACTCGATTCAGTTTCAACAACCTGCAATTTTTACGTTTGTTTCTAAACCACTTTGACTCCAAACCATACAGCAACATTTAGGTATGTAGCCATTAGCTAATGGCATCCGAAAGAGTCGACTCGTTAAACGTGCGCCGGACGAGCAGTCGCCGCTCGCATGTTCTGTCTCCGGGCAGACTGAGCTCCCGGAGGTGAGGCGCAGAGACACGCATGTGATCAACACACCAGGGTTTGATTTATCGTCTCCTCGACCGTTCGCCGCACCATCGGCTGCAGCGTCGCCGGAGTCGAAAGAGGAGGAGGACGGAGGAGACGCAGGTAAAGGGATCACCTGATCGACCCGCTCGACCGGCGCTCGTCCGACTCCGTGACTCTGCACTCTTTCTCCTTCACATCCTCCCCCCCACCCCTTCTTCTGTCCATCCGAGCAGAAGATCCTCCCGACGTCACCGCCTCCTGTTCATCCATCCATCGAGTCACGACACCATGATGGTGACGGAGTGGACGCCAGAAACGTGGTCACTTTATTCTAGGGGGTCTAGATCTTGGCTTTAAAAGAAGAGGACCCCCAAGTATCCCTTTATCTTTACTTATGGGTTTTTCTACCAATAAAATACATCATCTATTCAGGCTTCTAGGTCTTCCTTGGTTTTACTGGCATACATATTATTTTTTATATTACATTTTTTAACCATTTTTTTTACTATTAGACATTAATTTAAAAGAGCTTCAGTCCAATTATTTAGCACATAATTATAGTATTTTTTTTTTTAGATTGTGTATATATTTTGTTTTTTTTATAAGCAAGTTTTATCTCGTTTCTCTTATAATTGATTAATAATATGTACACATGAAGTTAAAAAAAAACATGTTTTAAACAACATATATAAATTGTTAACATTATATTTATTGTTTTCAACAATTTAATAACCAACACTAGCTCTAATCTGAATGAATGAAAAGTTGAGAATCAGATCACGACCTCAACTGGGCCTTAAGTTATATGGGTGCGTCACTAGATCGTGGGGCGACACTTGTCTCGGTCTGTGAAGGTGTTAACCCCTCCTCAACGAATGATCCCCAAGTCTTCACATGTGTAAATCTTACTTCCCCACACTTCACCCCCCGATTGCCAGCAGTCGTCTCACCTTCACTTGCCCGATTTAGGGGTGCTCAGAAGACCAGATCAAAGTGGGTCACGAGCCCTCACAACATTATCGCCACCTCAGCCAAACCCTCGAGGCCCGGTGTATCCAGTTATGGGGCTTCAGTGCCCCCGAAATATCCCGCCACCGTTCCGCCGTGAGAGGGAGGGGTTTGTTTTGATATTCAAGACCTGCTCGGGAGGGTGGAGCTGTGACCTTTATACAGGAATGTCAGGGTGAGGAGGTGAGAGGAACATCACAGCTGTCTGTCGGGTATAGGGGTGATAAACTCCCCCCTAGATTTTTATCTCAGAAGTGGTGCAACTAAATTTTGGGGTTCATCTTTGGTTGAGGTGGTTGAGGTGGAGTTAAACAAGCTACCAGTAGTTCCTGAAGTCAAATCCAGCAGCTCCTCCAAGTTCAATTGATTACACGATACAAAAAAAATAATAAATCCATACGTCAAGTACTCAAGGTCGATCTGGTCAAGGTCAATCACACCCCAGAGATTAAAAAAAGATAAAAAAGAAAAACGAGTTGGGTATCATATGCGTGTCTCAGGAATGGACATTCATTCCTGATTTAATAGAATAGAATAGAATAGAATAGAAAAGCTTTATTCATCCCCAGAGGGGAAACACACTTACGCTGACTCTACAGTAGGTGGCGACGTGTACACTCAACGTCTTGGTTGCAACCCACCGAGGGGAAGAGAAGAAGCCGACGTCCGTCACAATTACGACAGGAGTAATCAGGAGAACTTTAGCCGCGTAAAGTTTCACGTTTTTGACCTTTTGTTCTTAGTTTTCTTTTACTCTTGTCAAAACTTGACTTGTTAATGACCAGAGATCAACTTTATTTCAGTAGTGCAGTGCTATGTTTTTAAGGTTTTTATTTCATAGTTAAAAAGTTAAATAACTACATTTTATTCAAATGAATCATGTATCGATAAATCGATCTAATTTCTTCATAATACGCATCATCAAATAAAATAAAATATTGATATAATTATTATTAACCTACAGGGAAAAAGAAAAGACAGCAAATCGTTCAGCACTAGTCTCTGGTCTGTGATGTAAAAATAAAATGTGAAGCGCCTCGTAAACTATGAGACTTTCCAGCCTGTGAAATCCACACCTGAGCCTCAACCGTGAAGAAGCATCTCTCGTGACTCGTCACATATCTGGACTCAACAGCGCCCCTCAGGCGGCACGGTGAACTGCAGCCGCTTCGGGTAAACCGGAGGTCACGATCCTACCCCCCCGAAATAACATTTTAATGTCGTCACGTCTTCGCGGATGACGATGAGCCAGCTGTGACGCCGGCGTCCACGCAAACGCTTCCAAACACATGCTCGGCAAACAAACGCTTCCTGGGAAACGCGACGTGTCGGGGCGCAGGAGAGCGAGCGAGCGTGCGCAGCTGTCGCACACGCCGCTTTGACACGCTACGCCGGCCACAGCTGCGGCCATCTTTAAAAGGCATTACACGGCGGTCCTGGTTCCGACTTCTGTTCTGCTGCCGCCACGAACGCCTCCATTACAGTCCAACCTCCAGGAAAAACAGGAAATGGAATCCGGGCAAATCAATTATTTATCTCTGCAGCATTAAATATGGAGGGAAGGTGTCGAAAAAATGTGTGTGGCCAGGTTATCGTTGGCTACTTTTCGTGGTGTTTTTGGCAAGAAACCGGTGACACGATGTGTATCATGATACAGTGGCAACAAGTATCATGATACAAAAAAAAAGCAAAATTTAAATCCTGCGAGATCTTGGCGATAACTGAGGACAAGAGGATACAGTCGACTTAAACAGCTTTTAAAGCAGATGTTTGGACATATTTCGGTGAAATTAAAGCAGATACGACTTTGTCAAGAGTCATACGGTTCGTTGTTTCTGAAGTATAAGGTGTGTGATTCCAACCGGGGTCGGCGAGTTCAAGCTCTGATCTCGAGGTAGGGGGGCCTTGGTGAGGAAGTGATGGTGGTGAATTTGGAATCACACACTCCTTAAATGTACTTCAGAAACAACAAACCGTATGATTCTTGAAAAAGTTGTAACTACTTTAAGTTCACCAAATATGTCCAAACATCTGCTTTAAAAGCTGTTCAAATCGACTGTATCCTCTTGTCCTTAGTCATCACCAAGATTTGCAGGATTTCATTGTTGCTTTTGCTACCTAGGACTTGATAACTGCTGCCAACTAGTGGCCAGAAGTTTAATGTCAACACAGAAATGAAAAAAAAAATGTCCATGTTAATTGGAAATTTAAAATAAAAATGGTAATTATTATGAATGACTTGAAATGTAAACCACTTTTTTTGAAGAAGCTGTGCTTTGTACTTGTAATTTGGAAATATAAACCGTAAAAAGATTTGTAAAAAAAGTGATTTAAAAGTTTAAAAAATAATACATTAATGAATTAATTAAATAAATAAAGGTTTTTAATAGATACAGTGTTATTAAATATAGATAAAGTACTTGGTAAAAAACATTCAAGTGTATTTTATTTCACCTCTAGTAACAATAGGACTAAGTGTGATTTAGGGGGGGGTCACGGTTCTTCGTCACGGTTCTTCGTCACGGCAACACGATCAGACCAAAAAATCATTTATTTTTTTATTGCCGCCAAATGCCGCCGACAGCAGGTGACGTGAGAAGACAAACCTTCTTTGTTGTGGACCACCACCATCAACCTACACCCCACTTCCTACCCACCTCCCCCTACCTCCAGATCAGAGCTGGAACCCCGCCGACCCCAGGTTGGAATCACACACTCCCTGAAACCCTAACCTCCTGTTTTCGAGCTCCTTGCAGCAGACGTCGATTAAAAACAGCGGCTAAAAAAACCTAAGATGTTGAGGAAGTGTCAGAACAGAAGCTGCATCACAGCAGAGCGTCTTCACACTGCGGCGCCAAAAACACAAGAAAACGTTGGAGCCAGTTTCTCCGGCATTGATTTGTTTTGCTGCAATTAAAGTGGAACAAATTGGTCGGACGAGGACGATGATGAGTTTAAATTGCACATTTGTAACTGCAGACAGGAACTCCCGCTCCTGCTCAGTTTTTTTTTTTCTTCCCAAAGAACATCATATCTCAGCGCCGCCGTCTACCCGCTCAAGTTGGAATAAATAGGCAATAAAGGGTTTCTCGGGGCGGCCGCAGCGAAAACCTTCTTTTATAGATCTGTGTGATACTGCGAAAGTCTGACGGTCGTTTTCTCTCCCAAACAAACACAAATCATCTATTTCCCGGTGAACACAGCGGCTGGTATCTTTGCGCGTCAACACCAGCCACTGAAGCCTCCGATTATCCAAGTTAAACACTAGTTTGTTTCATGAAAAAAGGAAAAAAAAGTCATGATTTGACTTTAGAAGTTTGAAGAAGACGTGGCCAGAACATGGACGACCATGAAACGTGTCGATAAAGATCATTGAAAACTTAAGCAAAGACATTTTTTTAAGGTAATTGATGGACTGGAACTTAAGAGAAAAGGTAGAAATGGGATTATAAATTTAAAAAACAGCAGAATTAAAGCAACTTGAAAACAAAAAGTTGGCCAAAAAGTGGCGACGACACTTCAAGAAGACATTAACAATACATGGACGACCATGTAAACCGTTAGAATCCATTTGTTACAACAGTCTTAATTTGTCAATTAAACTATAGAGGAAAGTTGAGAGTGCTGCCCCCTAGTGTAAATTCAATAATACAAAATTACTGATTATAAATCAAAACAACAACTAAAGTTAAGGCAACCGAAGAACAGAAAGTCGTTCAAAAAGTCCCAACTTGACTCTGGAAATTTTCCAGAAGATACCCCCCCCCCCAAAAAAAAAACAGAATGAGTGACTAAGAATAAAAACTGAAGAACTTAAACTAGTAAGTAAGTAAGTAATTTTTATTTGTATAGCGCTTTTCTAGACCAGGGTCACAAAGCGCTTAAACGATCAAAACAATATTCAATAAAGTATATACTTTAAAGGTCAAGATAAAACTGATAACACAACAGGAGTTCCAGAAAATCAAGGAAAAGCCTGAACAAATAAAAACGTCTTAACTGGTGGTAAGAAAACACTTGTAAAAACAGCTGGTGAGGAACACCCTGTTGAAAAACAGGTGGCTGTAGTGCTACACAATAGAAGACAGAAAAAGATAAATGAATAAAAGGTTTCAACACCTATGAGAATAAAAGTTGCAGAAAGGGACATTTTTTCAAAGTCACCAGGAATTGAATAAATTAGCATCATTACTACAAATAAAACGATTCCGCACGTGTAACCGTGACCGCTCCGCAAAATCCACTCGAGGAAATTGTTTGGCTTTAATTCCGAGTCCCCCTAACAAAGTCCGATTATTCCGTCACACACAGAGCGCAAGATAGCGAACCAATCCCGGCGTATGAAAATTGGGAGCCGGAGATTGCGATAATGTCGCTGGGATATGCCAGAGACTCCTGAACTCCCGGCGTTTCCTCGGGGGCCTTATTGTTTTTGATGTGGCGCTCAATAAACAAAAACTTTCAAACGATTTCCTTTAAAGAGAAGAAGAGAAAAAAAACATGGGAGTGAAATGAAATTGCATCGCCTCAGATGTTGCTGTTATCACAGTGTGTGTGTGTGTGTGTGTGTCAGCGATGTTCCAGTCATCTCAGAGGAAGCAACACACACAAAATTCAGATGAAGTAAGGAGGGGCTTCATTTTAAACTCTGAGAGCAGAGAATCATCAGCCGTTTGTGTGTGTGTTTGAGTGTGTGTGTGTGTGTGTGTGTGTGTGTGTGTGTGTGTGTGTGTGTGTGTGTGTGTGTGTGTGTGTGTGTGTGTGTGTGTGTGTGTGTGTGTGTGTGTGTGTGTGTGTGTGTGTGTGTGTGTGTGTGTGTGTGTGTGTGTGACTCATCTCATCAGTATCTCACTAATGTGCAGGCAGTCACTCCAGCCATCTGCTCTCAAGACAACTACACACCAGCAACTTTAGCCAGCAACCAGCCCGAGGCAACACGGGCGAGAGAACACGCGTGTGCTCACGGCTAACGGTTTGCTACACGCATTTTTTTTTTTTTTACGCGTGGTGCGCTCGGCTAAATAGGAACACGATGTCCACCCGCCCGAATTTGACCAGACAGCGAGGCCGAAAACTGTTTTGTTTTGAAAAAAAGTTACGGGATTACTCCATCCTGAAGTCACCCGGGTTTCACTTCCAAGTTTCGGTCGCCACGGCAACAGCATCGTAGATGATAAACAACGACTGTCTGAAAAAAATACTATTGTATTGACCCCAAACATGTACTTTTGAAGCAATATTTTTATATTGCATATACATTTAGCTACAATATACTGCATAAATATATATTTATATGAATCCATTCACATTATCGTACCGGAATAAAAAAGAAAAACTAGATCAAATGGGGTCATGTGACCCGGCAGGTTGGATCAGACCTTGTTTGGGTGAGGCGGGGGATTTGCCGCTCTGCTGATGCACGGTTACGAGGGGGGGGGTGTGAGTGTGTCAGAGGGGAGAGAGGGTGATGGTGGTGGCGGTGGGTGGGGGGGGAGGATTTGGCTAGCTGGCACACTGAGGTCGATCAAGGGTCAGCGGGCGCATTAAGATGTTCGGCGCTAATAAGTTTGTGACGTGGATTAAGTCTGCTTTAATTTTATAATCGTGGTTACGGATGGATTTTTTTTTTTTTTTTTTACAAGGAAGGTCGAGTGTGCCTACGTTCATTTGTAACGCTGGGTAAAAATGTAAAACCCCTCACTTTAGGGACAGTCAATTTGCAATAGTGGCAAAAATCAGTCAAGCTTTATTAAGTTAATAAGCTTAGTGATAACTCGTAATAGCAAGCTAGCTACTAGGAAGTGCGATTCCAGTTACTCTCAACCAATCAGTGAGCTTCACTCTTTAATCATCCAAAGACCAATCAACACAAGTATTAGAAACTTCCTCATAGTCTTGAACCTGCTTGCTCCGAAATTGGCATTTACAGTGAAAGAAAAATGATCCTTTTTTTTTTATTTTAATTAAATCAGGTGCGTTTCTCCTCCCACTGCCCTCGTACCTTCGAGCAAACATCGTGTCAAAACTTAAATCCATCTCCACGATTCAATAACTTCCCACCGCTGCCATTTGGAGCCAAAACTGGTGATTAAACAAAAGAAGACGTTTCCACTCCAGCCGTCAGAGGCAGCTAATTGAAGAGTGTGTGAACCAGTAGTGTGTGTGTGCATGTGTATGTGTGTGTGTGTGTGTGTGTGTTTGTGTGTGTGTGCGCGCCAAAGAGCCGATTTGACTTGGCGGTCTTCCAACGGCGGGAATTACTGGTTATTTGTCAGAATAATGCTGTTAGTTGTGTGTCTGATTGTGTGTGAGTTGTATTTAGGGAGATTTGTTAATTCATGTGTGTGTTCAGCGTGTTGACAACAACGGTGGGATCCTGGCACTCGCAGGAATCCCTGATGGAATTGTCAGGAGGAAGTGAGCCTTGAAAGTAGAGGCCGGATTTACAAAAGTCTTTTCGTTTGAAGATTCTTTATTTTTGCGCAGAAAAATGATTACTTTCGATTTTTAGTTAATTATGTTATTTTTGTCCATGTTTTATTTGTTTTTATACAACACATATACATGTAAAAATGCAAAGAAAAAGCCACAAGTTTGCCGTAGAAATAAACAGTTCAAGACGATCAAATGATTAGCGCTAAGCTATTGTTAGCTGGCTAAGCTAACAACAGAAGTGCAGGAGATTAACATTTTCAAGTGATTATAAAAGAAAGATTTAACGTTTTGTAGTTTCAACATATAGCAAAAAATGAAAATAAATCAAATTAAAGTTAGTAAGTAAGTAATTATTATTTGTATATTAAAGGGTCTTTCAAGTGAAGTATGGAGATATGATGAAATAATAACGATATTTCATAGTGCTAACCGGCTAAGCTAATTATTACGTTTTCTCATTTCGCATGCTAACCAGTGCGGCGCTAACTAGCCGTTTTAAATGTGGACTTTTTGAAACAAAGGATGAAATCGTGTCCGTAGAAGCTAGTTAAACAAAAAGATCGCTAGAGAGCTAGAAGGCTAGTTAACGGGTTGCTAAGCGACGAGCTAACAGGTAGTAAGTTCCGTCTTTTTAGACACATTGTGAAACACGCTTCTATCACCATCCTGACTGCTTCTGTTGCCTCCTGAATCTCCGTGGAGATGGCCACCATTGGAGCGAGGGCCTCACACACACACACTCACAGACGCACAACACCACACACAGTAACACAAACTGTTAATTATCTCCTCTCTCATTCAGAGCCGTGAATCGTCTCCATCACGCCGGCCAACGTGGCAAAGAAGTTGAAGATGACAACAACACTCGGTCTTCAACTCACCCACACACACACACACACACACACACACACACACACACACAGACACACACAGACACACACCCCTGGGGCGCTCACAAGGGGTTGAAGCACAGACAGAAGCAGGTTGTTTGGGAGTCCAGCACAAACAGGAAGGGTTTGCATTCAGGAGCACTGAGGCGACTCTCCAGCAGTCACATGATGCATTAAACATCCACTTCCTCTTCACTCGAGTGAAGCCTTTCATTTTTAAAAACATCATCCGCCGTCCATCGTCGCAGCGGCTCCTTCCAAACATCCACTCCCGGACACGATGAAAACAAACCGAGGCGCGTCTTTAATATTTGATCGGCGGAGCCGAGTGAGATAAAAGTCGGCGGTGACGGTCGACTTCGCTCCGGCGCTTGTCTGACGGACGCCGGTGGATGAAGTCGATTCCGCGGAGAAGACGTGGCGTGGAGACAGAACGACTACAAATACAGATGGAGGCACCTGGATGGAGAGGAGGTTCACCAGGGGCAAGATTCAGGCGGAATACGTCACCAACATGGAACCACCGTGTGGGCTGGGAAAGAAACGACAGATGGGTCCGTCACGAGGACTTTGTGGTGAAGATAGAGCTGAGCCAAAAGACAAAGCTCTCAATTGACTTGGGGTAGGAAATCAACCCTTGTGTCATCTCCGGGTCAAGGCGACCCAATCCTCACTAGCTTTCGTTAACACATATGAAGAGGCAGAGCTTGTTCATCTTGACCAAAAATCAAAAACAAGGGATACCATAAACACATTTGTTTCACCTTGACCCTGAGAAAACACAATCTTTTCTTCTTACTCAAACGATTCATTAATTGACATTTAATTTATAAAAGTTTATTTTGTACTTGTACTTTCATTGGTATGTTCATGCAACACATTCGGTGGCTTCAACTCATCTCTCTAGCGCCATCTTGAGTATAAAACACACAGGAAGTCTTTAGCGACCACTTGTTTTGCGAGTGGCCAAGTCGCAAAATTGCGTTTGGTGGGAACGCATTCGATACGATATGCATCACAATGCAGAGGGAATAAAACGATATCCAGGATAAAACTGTCATCTAGTGGCTGAAAATGTAATTGCAACACAAAAATGAACAAACTGTGAATATTTGCACGTTAACTATAAATAAGAAAATGTTGTTATTTATTACCTAAAGCATAAAAAAAACATGATAAAAATATAATATGATTGGAAAGTCTAATAATCCTTGAATACAGTATTGTTTCGATACGGTATCGTGCAAAAGAAAAACTATATTTTAAGTCTATCGATATTTTTCTCCAGGATGCTCCAGAGGTGGATCCAGGACAGTGGAAAGTTGGGGTGATTACATCAGTGTAGCGTGAGAGTACGAACTCCTTGTACTTAAAGCGGAGAAGATGAAAGCTCCAGATTGATACAGTAAAAATGAATAAAAGATGCTCGAATGAAAAGTGCATCAGACGCCGACGATCCTTTGACCTCCGAAGTAGAAATTTTAATGAGAAAAAAAAAGAGCAAGCGGTTGATTTCCAAAATGCCAGGAGAGCTTCTGCTTCCCCCCCCGAAAAAAAAATAAACCAAATCCAGCGACTGTCAGAGAGATTGGTCTCGCTCACTTGAGAGCGATACTTTTGGGGTCAATTCAGATGGCGAGCGACGGACTTATCTGATATGAGTGAGATGGAGTGGGAGATGAGAGGAGAGTGATTTCAGACTCGTTCCCCGGTCGGTCCAGCAGTTACAGTGGTCGCTTCAGAGAAGTCTCTGCTCTCGAGGGGGCCGGTCAGGAAGTCTCAGCACACCTCGAGTGACCATGTCAAGGCTGGTGAGAAATGATGACTCGGGATCCTTCGGAGGGTTCGCGGGTGCAGGTCAAAGGTCGTGAACCGGAACGAAGGCACCTAACGGGGAGCTAATGATTCTGCAGCGTAACTAATGTTCAGACAGTCGTGACAAGTGTTGTTTTTTCTGGATAATCAATTACTTTTTCATGGGAACTTTTACTTTAGTTTCCTTTTTTTAACGGCTGAATAAGTTTTATTGTTTTTTTGCTATTACTATGTGTTAAATTAAATTAGGTTTATGTTTAAAACATCCATTTCAACCATTTATTATCTTTTGGTTAATTTTCCTATTTTTAAGCTGTGATTTTAAATGTATTCATTCGATTTTGAAGTGTTTTTATGATCCTGGTTTTATAGTTGACTTGCCTTTGCAAGTGCCTGATGCAGGTCAAAGGTCATGAACCCGGAACGACTGCACCTCACGTGAGTTGATGAATCTGCAGCGTAAATAATGTTCGGACAGTGTCGTTTCTCCGGAGGATCAATTAAATCGCGTTTCACGGTTACTTTGGTTCCTTTTTGTCTTTTAGTTTCAATGACATTTCTGTTGACTTAATTTAAATTAATCTTTATTTTTATATAACTCATTTAAAATTGTACTTATTTAAACGTTTTTTAAAGATTAAATGTATTTTTTTTAAATGAATGTTGACAAATAAATGTTTATTTTGTTACCCTCCTTTAGTCCTCTTTATTTATTTTTTACTTACATTTTGTTTGATTTCCTTATTGCATTTTCTGCAGCATGACTTCCTTCCTTCTAACTTTGACACGTGTGACTCACTTTATCTTAGTCTTTAGTGTTAAGTTACTTCATACAAAAAGCATCAGGAGCTTCTCCTATTTCCCTCCATAAGTATGTCTTCCACATAGCTACAAAGGCAAAGGTTTACACTAAGATTAACTTGTTAAACTGAGAAGAAAGTGTAGCTGCAGCAGCAACAAGGCCACGCCGACCAATCACAGACGCCCTACTATCTCCCCACCCGCCCGACAACACCAGGCAGCGACCGGTTGCTCAACGTGGACTTGGAGCCGGCGGATGAAAGAGAAAAGGCGGCGGTTCAGAGGGCGACTTGTTAAACACCAGTGAAAATAACGTCGTTCCGATTACCTTTGATGGCATTTCGTCACATGAGCAAATGTTGGCCTGTGCATGCGAGGCCGAACCCGAAATAAAAAAAGCATGAAAATAACTGGAGGTTTTGGGCATCGGATAAAAGTCAGGAGAGGCTGGTCGCCCCCGTTGGGCGTGAAGTTAGTTAGACGCCGATTATTGTGTGGAGTTGAAGGTTAGAATCTAGACTTTGATCGCGGCGGCGTTGACCTCGAGAGCTTAAGAAGGCGAGATGACCGATCCGGAGACGACAAATGTGACACTTGACATTCATATTCTGACAATACCTGCTTCCTACACAGTCGTGGACCTTCACGCTGCAGACGAGGGTTCATTATTCAGGAGTGTTTGTTATAACTTGCTTGAAAAGGGACTTTTAAATCTACTGTAACATTTTACACGGAAGGACAAGAGCACCTACGTTTTAAAACGCAAAAAAGAGAGCTGCAACTACACAACACGCATGTTTGGAAGCCAGAACAAAAGGAAACCTGTGCGACTACTCTGTCCACCACGGAGAGTGAAGAATTCTTCAAAAGGCTTGTGGATCCAGGTGGTATTGTGGACCTCGAAATCAAATTATTTGTTACCAATTTCTCTCCAAAACTCCATTTTTACTTCCATTGAACTCCAGCGGACTGACCTACTTTTCTTAAGATGAGATTTGAGAGACGGCAAAAAGCCGTTTTTCGCTAACTGACAAGGAAAATTGGGGTGTCAAGGCATTATTTTAGATAGTACGCGCCCATAATAACTATCTTAAATCTATCTTTATCCATTTTGTCCTTTTTATTTCCAACTCATGTGCTAAAACAGAGGTACTTTAAAACAACTCTCTTGAACAATCCAACTGTTAGAAACGTATTCTTGGGCCATTTGGAATAAAAGAGCGAACGGGAAGCGACGCCCTCGTCTTCTCCAGAGAGCATAAGTCACGATAATAAAACAAGCTCCAGATTAAAGCAGAGACGATAAGAACATTTGCTGATGGAGGACTTTTTCTTTGCTTGATGCGAGGATTTAATCCTTCGCAGAGAGCAAAGAACATGCCGAGCCGGTGGCGGCAGATGTGGTCTTGGTTCGCTCAGCCGGTCTCCATCCGTCAGTGTCAGGAAGGCCAGGTGAACCAACGCACCCCCCACCGAAAAGAAAAAGACATGGCAAGGTCTTCCCAAAAGCAGCAAGAAGAGACAAATGGCGAAGCATGACTGGACGTTAACACGTCTACTTTAGGGGTTTTTACAGCAGTGGCACATGTACATGAAGGAACAGGGCAAGGTCACGGAGCCACGTGGTTACCAGAATACCCGGCATGTACAGTCCCTTCACCTTCGACCTCCCGAAACCTTTTCCTAGGATCCCAAAAAGGCCGAGCAAAAGCGAGCGAGGGGACGGAAATAAACCCTTTACATTCTCTGTGGGAACACAGCGCTCGAGCAGTTGCTCGGCCCCGCGAGAAAAGGGCACGTCCGTCACAACCACTGACAAAAGGTCGCGCTAGCAAACTTCCTCTCCTCCTCAGATGTTTTTTTTTTCGCGGGACTGGACCCGTTCCAGGCGTTATTTTGGAAGAACCCTTGGCGCCGGATGCGATAGTGTGTTGTTGGGGGCGGCGAAGCTAATGTTAGCGGAGCTAGCCGACCCCCGGGAGTCATCCCAGCGGAGGAAATCGTGGGTCACTGAGAAAAACAAGAGGGGCGAAATAAAAGCCCTGAAGAAGTTACATAGCAGGGGGAACAGATAGTACCCACTGAGAGATGAGACGGAAGTTTTTTATTAGGGACATGGAAAACCGGATGACTTCGTTGGAAGTTTTAGAATTGGTACATTTTATTCCAGGGAACACAAGAGGTCAACGTTACAAGACGCTTGGTTCCCTTATATGGCTCGCTGGAAGAGTGAACCACTAGGGGGGGGGGGGGGGTGAATAGGCAAGAACCTGGCGATACCATACATATCTCGATAACAATAATGTATATTGTGATACTGTAGTAACAAGGATATATTTGTAGTATCGTACTTGACTCTTGAGGAATTTAAAGACCACATGACTCTTGATGAAGTCGTAACTGCTTTCATTTGGTTTCAAAAACCAAAATAATGTCCAAACATCAGCTTTAAATGCTTCTGGAGTCGACTGTATCCTCTCGTCCTCAGTCATGGCCAGGATCTCAATGGAATTCATTGCCGTTTTCACTGAAACAAATGAAAGCAGTTACGATTTCGTCAAGAGTCATGTGGTCTGTAAATTCTTCAAGAGTCAAGTACTCGACGATACTACAAATATATCCTTGTTACTACAGTATCACAATATATATTATTGTTATCGAGAATGTCCAACCATCAGATTTAAAGATTCTGGAGTCGACTGTATCCTCTCGTCCTCAGTCATGGCCAGGATCTCAATTTGGATTTCATTGCCGTTTTCACCGACGTAATGACATCTAGCGGCCATAAGTTTATTGGACCATAGAAATGGACAAAGGCGGTGAAAATTTGCAAGTAATGGTTTGAAAATGTATTATTTTATTTTTTAAATATTACGTGGCAAGATGTATTAAATCGATGCATTATATGCATATCCCGACATTTAAGTGCATCTACATCTTCCTACACCTCTAGTGAACACTGTGGAGCGACTGGTCGTAGTGGACTAATTCTCTTTCGGTGTGTTAAGCCACTTAGCCGCGTTATCTCCTCACATTTAGCTAAGCAGCCTAGCGTGGCAGCGTCTGGAGGTCTGATACCGAAATACTACCTGCGCCTTCTACAACTCGTCACTCGTGGAGAAGGTTGACGGTTTCTCGCAGACGTCAGTTTTTTTATTTCCAGTAAATTAGCCTCCGTTGCTAAAAATAAAAAATAAAAAACGGTGACACACTCGCTGACGTCGTTCTCTATCCGGTGGAACTAATTTGACACCGTACACCTCGAGAGTATGTGTTGTGGGTGCGCTCGTGATCAGGGTGTGTGCGATGATGTCGTCCCTCACAAGCTCAAGGACGGAGGCAGACAAATCGCCGCCGCCTCCTCCTCCTCCTCGGTGTGTAAGTTATCGGGTGCATGCATGATGGAGTCGGTGTGTGTCCTTGCGTCGAGAGAAACTGCAGGTGGACGAGCAGATCGCTCACGTGACGCAGGTCCTGAGCTTTCCTTTCAGCCGGTGGTCCGACACTGGATCTCTGCAGCAGATGATGCTGCTGCGCTTGTGTGTGTGTGTGTGTGTGTGTGTGTGCCTCCTCCATAGGTTAACAACTCCGGCTAACATTAGATCATATGTGACCTTCAAGTATGTGTGCAAAACTATTTGGAGTTGCAGCTGCGAAAGAAACACTTTGAATTTACTACTAAATTAATTGGAAAATGGAATTATAGAGTAGAATTTGCAAGCTTGACTAATTGAAGAATAAAATCAGGGTCAGCGTTCAGAAAACCCTTTGAAAATATTTTCTTCAGAAGTGAACTGAATAACCACATATATTTTCTTGTTATAAATCAATCTTTTTCTTTCTTAAATTCGTAAGAAAATGATATATATATAAATATATATATATACAGTATATATTTTTTTTTTTACCTCAAATTTTTTACCATTTTTTGAATATAACAACGAAGGTTTGCATTTGATTTGTGTTTCTACAAATTGTGTACATTTTCTGGTAACATTTTTGTTTTATTTTTTTTTAAATAAAAAATGTTTTTACTTTTAATTAATAAATTGATTTTTTCTTTCTTCCCTTGGCATTTTTTACCTCAAGTTTTACAATGTTTCTTATTCAAAATAATGAATAGCTTTGCCTTCATTTGATTCTTTCAAATACGGTTAAATATTTTCTCCAAATAGTGCCTTTTTTCTATAGTATTTTTTATTTCCCCAGACACTAGAAAAGGTCAATTACATTTTCCATTTTATTATTAAAACATTTCCATCCAACAGCCGAAACTAAGTTTGGAAAGGCACCAACAGGCGTTCTCTCGCTCGTCTCGACAAAGCGGTCGTTTGTACGTTATTTTTAGTGTAAAGACTCTTTAAATTGATGGACTGCCAAACCAATCTGCTAAAGCGTCGCCTCCTCTCCTAATGTGCGATTCCTCGACAGACTCCATCAGTCTGAACGCACTTTTATGGCGGCGGAGGAGCCGTTTTCTGGGGCCGACGTGACGACGTTTGGATTCTTGAAAGACGACAATTAAGAACCCGACGCGTCGCAGACAGGAAGTGGTTTTCTGAGAGTACTTTGAGGAGAGAGAGACGAGGACGTGGCGAGCGAAGAAGCGAAACAGAAAATTGTTCGACCTGAAGTCGTCTTTTTCAAAGTCGTACTCTACGCACGATCTTTTGAACCGAGGATATCACCAAAGAAGGAAGCGTGTTCTCAATTGCTTTCCATTCTCAACTTGACATTTCTGGAGCAGCAAAGATTTTCTTAAAATATCCCATCATGCACACAGGCTCATTATTTTTTGCCATTTTTGCTTACATCAGCAATAAAAAAAGAAGTTGAACTGGCCTTCGGGTGGAACTGGAGGAACCAGTAACAATTAGCATCACTCAGCGTTTGCTAAGAAAGGCTAGTAGGTCGCTAGGTAGCTACAGTGATGGAGGAGAAGGTTTGGATCCCACCAGTGAGTGCATGATAAAGAATCAAGGAGCGTGGGAACTGGACAAGCCCGAAAAAAAAAAAAAGGACATGTGCAACCTTGAATCGTGGTGATTGTGAAGTTCATTTTAAGTGCAGTTTCCACACATTCGTGCAGACAGAACCTTGTCGGAGGAGACGGAAGGAATCGTAGAGAATGAAGTCAGAAACGTCAACGGAGAAAAATGTCCTTTTAAAAGATTCACGCTTCGTAACCGCTGCAGAACATTTCTGTGTCACATCGGTGTGTGTCGTCTTTTTTTGAGACAAGAGCAGGTGAGCCGAGGACTCCAAAGGCAGCCAAATTAGGCGTAAAAGCCTGACGGACGAGGGGGGGGGGGGGGGCTGAGACGCAGAGAGACACGGACTTTGAGACACAAACTTTGACCCTCCACGGTTTATCTCTAAATACGGCACTACAGGAAGTGAACCTGCTTCGGTGTCGGTGGCCGAACAAGACTGTGTGTGTTTGTGTGTGTGTGTGTGTGTGTGCAGCTGTGGTCAGAGCGAAAAGCAGACAATTTGTGTGGATCTCATGGGTGTTCGTCATCAGCACTGAAGCTGAGGGAGCTTTGAACCTCCCAGCTGTCCCATCAAAAGATCTGCTCCGACACAAAGAACACAGACACACACATGAACACACACACACACACCCACACACCAGAAGGAAAAAAAAAATCACTATCCTCATGTTAAAAATATATTTGATCTTATAATAGGCTTGAGTTCTAGCAGCGGAGTAAGTTTAGCTTAGTTATAATTTGATTTGTTTGTCTTTAAAAAGTGCATTTTAGATCATTCTCATAATGTATCCATGTTTTATTTAGAATTTATTTTAAATTTTATTGTATTTATTTCATTTATTTACTTATATATAATATATATATATATATATAAGTATTCATTTATGTATTTAATTTAAAGTATGATATCATTAGAATGATGTCTCAAAACTTCCTTTAACAAATAAATAATAATGAATAATAATATATTAAATAATAAATATTTAAAATGAAAAGTAATAATATTAAAATGCATCCATCACATTTTAAGCATCAAAATAAATGCTGAAATATATTTCACGATCATTTATTTTTTGGGGGGATTTCATGGTTTCAAATAGTTATGTATTTTTAAATAAAATAAATCAATAATCATTTATTTATTTTCTATGTATTTTTTCAGTTTTTTCTCTCTTCATTATTTTAAACATTTTTTTCTCATAATTTTTTTTTTATTTGAAGTTTTTTAAAAATATATAATTGAATGCGAAGTTTTTCTCTTCATCACTTTAAATATTTAGTTCTTTAATGGGGTGTGCGGTTTCGTAGCAGGTGATGAACGCCGTCACGCTCTGTTAGGCTGTCACAGCATCTGCAAATCTTTCACCTGGCGGAGGGGGGTGTGTGAGTTGGGGGGGGGGTTGACAACTGGCCTTCACACACACACATACACACACGTATATAGAACCGGCCACTGGTGCAAATGTCACAGTAAATAACTCGGGGGTGGGACGGGCAGCTGATGTGGGACCTTGGATGTATGCGTGACCCTGTTTATAGTGGAGCAACAACCTTCACGCCACCGCCATCCCTGCTGCAGCAAACCCCCATGTGCACACACACACACACACAAACACACACACATCTATGCTGTGGTAAGACTAGGTGAGAGTTCACGTCATGATATAATACAAATATTATATAAAAAATAAAGTTGCAAATGACGTCAATTTCTCAAACATTTTTGATCTTCGGCCTATTTGCTAAAGATTCATCCATTTTTAACAAATATATATCGTTACACGCGTCAGCAGGTCCAACACACACACAAAAAAACGGTGGTCCAGTGTCGGGTTTTGTTGACACAACAACAAACGATTGTTGTCACCAGCATCCAAAAAGATCCATACGTCCCAATATTTTTGGTAGATTTTAACCAACTGGCTCGATGGCCCCGAGGCTGAGGAGTCAAAACCCTGATAAATGGCCAAGATTGACGTGTTTGTATCTGCAGTATTTATGCAAGAGTCATAATCCTTTAAACATCACACATCACTGAGGTTAGTGTTAAATAAATCCCCCGTCACGACACTCATAACACGAGGTGTTTTCAAACGTGCATCTGCATCCTTTAACCTCTGATTGAGAAGCACTACGGTCTAAAGTTATGGGTCAAAATATCAACATTAAATGTTGCTCGTCTTGTTTATAGAGCCATTTCAATTTGATGGTGAGCAAACTAGAGGTATCCACAGCTCTTCCGGGTCACATGACAGGACTTGGATTTGATTCCTTGGGAGGCATGTTAGAGATGCCATCACATCCTTGAGGGATCATGCTTCGAGGCGATGACATTAGCTTCAATATGTCTTCGTTGAGGGTTAAGTCTGTGCGATCGCTCTACAATAAAGTGTGCCAAGGGGGGGTTGAAGGATTGGTTAGTTTTCCGCCCATTTGGACGTATTCTATACATATTGGGCTCGATTAAATGTATGGTTGTCTTTGTTAATGCTTTTCTGAGATGGTAGTTTAGCTTATTTTTGTCTGGGTTTTAGGACGTGTTTGGACTAGAAACTATACTCAGAAGTAGGGTTTTGAGAAGAAAAAAGATATATATACTGTATATATATTGAAATTTCTATTTCCATTATGATATTGATATTCAACAGCACTGTATTGATTTTAATTCCAAAAAATATATAAATATTTTCCCAGTTATATAGCAGTTTATTTACTTTTTTATATTTTTTATAAATTTGACTTTTATTTACAACTAACGTGCAAACCGACTGCCGTTCATTATGGTGTTGCAATTTAACAGTCCACTAGGTGGCAGAAGTCTTTACGTCCATCAGCAAATAAAGTAAGTAAGTGCCGGTTATTTCTAAAGCGCCTTTCTAGACCCGTGTTACAAACGATTAGGAACAATGAAATCTGCCGATGACTGAGGACGAGAGGATACTAAAGTTAACTTTAAAAGCTCTATGTTTGGACATACTTTGGATTTCAGTTCTCATAATTCAACCAAAAAGGAAGTGGAAATATTATAAGATGTCTTTCAAAGTTCACTGGTTCTCCCAAAAGAATTCCCCCCAGAAAAGTGTATCGAAACATATCAAATGGTAGCACGAGATTAGTAGTACTTGAAAAGGGAAGCTTGTCGTCTTCCTTTCTCATTCCACTGTGACTTTCGAGAACCTAAATCATAGTTTTCAGGAATTGAAACTTTGTACTTTTCTTTGATGAAAAGTTTCCATGTAGACACATCTATCCATCCATCCATCCATCCATCCAGTAAACTGGGCACCAGACTTGTCAATCCCAATAGAAGGTGGTCTCATCATTCTTAAGTTTTCTACAAGAACAGATGTCACATAAAAGTGGTGTCAAAATAACTTCAACCATCTGCACGAAGAATGAAAAAAAAAGAAAATCCTGCACACCGTGGACTATATCCCCCCTGCTCTCTGGAACAACATCAGAAACCCCACTTGCAAGTCTCTCGACACAACACAGCCAGGCCTTTTACACCCTAATAACTCAGAAAAACTAAAGCAATCCCATGATTGAATCCTCTCGGATCCTCCTGGATCCCAACACCTTAAAAAGGTTTACCAATTACCCTACTGCGGGAACTAACCGGCCATAAATGGATAACTCTCCATCTCTCCACGGTTAAATATTGCTTTTCTGGGGGTTTACTGATAAGCCAGGTTTTCCACTGCTTCACCTCCGTGTCACCATCTAAGGAGCAGAGTTTGGAGGAAGAAACACGTCAAAGGAACGAAGATTGAATATATTCAAATAGCAGAAGTTTTTCCACGTCTGCTGCGGATCAAACCCGGCGTCCGTTTGAGCCCATTTGCTCCCTCTCTCTTCCCAAAATCACCTACAGAAGAATCAATAAGCTATCAGACCATCGGGACTCCCACAGCAACCCCCCCCCCCCCCCCACCCACCTTCCCCCTCTTTCTCGAAAATCCAGAGCATGTCCTGTTTGTGCTGCTGATCCTGCCGGAGTGAGTGCTCGCTGTCAAACCAAATCCTCACATTGATTGACAAAACATCCACCGGTCACGTACATGTCACATGGCCCGGGTTGCATCGAAAGTAAATAAAGAAGAGATACAGTAAATGCACAAGTTAAGGTAGAACTACATGAAAAGGAGGAATAAACGAGGTCAAGAGAAGAAGAAGAAGAAGAGCTGAGAGTGGAGTGGGAAGAAGGGAAGAAATCAGGCGTGAAGGAGAAACGACAAATGAGAGCAATTAAGGAGCGTGATGAGAGAAGTGAGGGAAGAGAGACAAAAGAAACTGTTTATATCCTCGAAGAAACGTCAACGAAAAATCTCCATTATATCCTCAGGTTGGTGTTAGAAGTAGGATGGTTGCCATGACACCGACTAAAAAAAAAGAGCTAGCTTAACCAGAGGTGGTGTTTAAAATTAAATAAATAAAAGATTAACAACTGTAATTATGTCATCATGTAAAAATATTATTGACCAAACATGCAAAGATAAAGTAAATAAAGATAAATAAAAACTCACAAAAAGGTACTAAACAAAGATATTATTTTGTCGTCGTTTGTGTCTGAGCTATGGTATTAAAATATAAAGTTTCTTCAGAATTAGAAAGACTTTATAAAACCCCTAAATGAAGCCATATTGTTTTATGTTTGTTATATCATTTAAAGATGACAGTTCTGTCAAGGTTTCTGCCTCAGAAGAGAAGAAAATCATCTCAATGCTACTGTTTACCTCTGGCTATTTTATCTGTAAATGGGTCATAGAGAGTCTGAGGGCTTTCCCAGCTAGTTGGGGTAAGGGACAGGAGTCCACAGCAGGGATCATACAGACAGACAGACCATTTAAACATACAGAGCTGCAGACGCCACGACAAAAGCTTCAGACTACCTGGGAATCCATAGGCGTTACACAGCATTTTTTTGTAAGACAAAGCCAGGTAGACACTCTTGAAAGTCAACACACGTATGTGAACAGGCAGCCACACTGTAAACACAATAACTACAGTTCCGGACAGAAAACGCACACGTCTAAACACATGCAAACACGCACATTAATAACAAAAGAATGTTGCTTATTTCCCATGTTGCATCAGAGGTGGCATTCCTGCAGTGAGCACCACCTCAGGAGTGAGGGGGGGGGAATATGTGGGCGAGGAAAGGTGGGTGTGTCAGTGTTTTTCAAGGGCTTTTAGCAAGACGACAATCTTGTTTTATTTTCACTCGACGCCTCCAGACAAACTTCTCTCAGAACCCTGATGAGTCAACAGCAGCTTGTTCGATAGCTTCTGGAGGTTTCCTAAATCAAGTCTCGGCTTCCACAAACTGCGTGGAGAGTAGGATAATGGACTTCATGATGCCATTAAATCATTTAAGATAAGAGCTAAGATTTACAACTAGGAAGCTCCATCGAGGGGAGGAGGAAGCTGACACAAGAGCGCCACCTAAGGCTCGACTATATCGTCTTTTATAATTGAGCTTTCCTTGGGTAACTTCCTAAATAAATAAATATGGATTGTTCCATATTTCGCACTTGTTATTTATAAACCATATCTCCTGGCGAGAACAACAACAAAAAATACTGAAGTTTTTATTTCCAGTCTGTTGAGTCGACGGTGATTTCATTCGAGATGGTTGCAAGTTGTCACACAAACACAAGGTTGATAATGCTTAGCTCAAACAAGATAGTATATGTTGAGGTTATTTTTAAAACGTCACATTAAACAACCGACACCGTGACTCAGATTTAAGGTGAGTGTAGGCAAGAATCTGGTGGTATATACGATATATATTGCGATACAGGGGCAATGATACAATATATATCGCGATACAGGTGCAACGATACGGTATATATATCGTGATACAGGGGCAATGATTCAGTATATATTGCGATACAGGGGCAATGATACGATATATATTGTGATACAGGGGCAATGATACAGTATATATCGCGATACAGGGGCAATGATACGATATATATCGCGATACAGGGGCAATGATACGATATATATCGCGATACAGGGGCAATGATACAGTATATATCGCGATACAGGGGCAATGATACGATATATAGCGTGATACAGGGGCAACAATACGGTATATATATCGTGATACAGGGGCAATGATACAGTATATATCGAAATACAGGGGCAATAATACAATATACATTGTGATACAGGGGCAATGATACCATATATTTCGCGATACAGTGGCAACTATAGAATATATTTTGATGTATTTTGATGCTGTAGAAACAAGGCTATATTGAGTTTCTTTAAAAATAATTTATTTGTATGAATAATGTTGTTGCGTAGTAAACACACAATGGTGTTACATGCTTGAAATAAGCTTAATGAATTCAGACAAATATCTATACATTTGTGTTTAACAAGAGGACAAATGCAAGTTAAATTAAGTAATTGTTTGCATCATAATAGTGTTTTAGATATAGATGCAGTGCTGATAAGTCATTGGTACAGTATTACGCAAGAGTTAAGTGTATCAACCCTTCCTTACACCCCAAGTTAACGGTCTGTGAAACGGTCACAAGTGGAGCTCGAATTAAACACTAAATTGCATGTTTTTATTGCTACTTTTAATTACAACATTATACTTCAAAATGTCTGCTCGTTTTCCGACACATCTGTCGTCGGAGCTCTTAGCCGATTGGAAAACAATATAACGGCAGCTTCACACAGTCCTGGCATTAAAAGATTATACATAGGATGGATCGAGTATCACACACACATGGATGTATACATTTATATGTACGTGTGCGAGTTACCGCCGTACCAGTGAGCACAGCGGTCACGCAAGCCAGAGCGGCCCTTTGAGAAGTGGGTCAACGAGCGAGAGAAAAAAAGGATGATGCGAAGAAAAACGTAGACACGCGAAGAATCCGAGGATATTCTCTGGATGGAGAAGATGATAACACAAGCGATCGTCGAGCGCACACACACACACATGCAGTAAACTCCCACACCAGCACAGGAGTGTGTTTACCTGCATTATCAGTCTCACTGCAACAAAAAGCAGGTAGAAGCTTGCAAGCCAAGCTTTTCAACCCACACATGACTCACACACACTCACACGCCTCTAAACTTTCCATCCCTGAGACCACAGAAGTGCGATCAGAGCGACACAAAACCACGCCTCGACAAAACAACTGTCGTAAGGAGCCTTGCACACCAGGAAGTTCATGTTTTCCAGAAGCAACTTTTCTAGTTTCTGGTTCTTTGGTCGACTTCATGTTGCACTCTACATTTGTTTACACTTTTTTTTTCTCCAGTCGTTTCTTTAATTCACTGTATGTTTTTTGGTCTACTCAATAATTTTCAATTGATTTATTTTCCCTATGTTTTTGCTTCAAATCCTTTATGGTTTACATGTTTTTGTGCATGAAAAACGAAGAAAATGCCTCCAAAAGTGCCTTTTTTTTCAATTTTATACATGTATAAACGCACGTCCATGTGGGATCTCATTACAAAATAAGCGAGAGCTCCATGTCAACGCCTCGAACCCTGATACACAGTATTTAGGGTAAACTCTGGACGTGTGTGTACTCACATCTGAAGTGGGAATAAACTATTTTTAGCCCCCTCGGGCGATCTAGACTAAAAGTCACTCTTGCTTTTAACTGAGGAACTAAAAATAACTACAAATGCTTCCAAAGTGGCGACAAAGACTGTGTGTACGTCACGATATTAAATATTGTTTTACTGGTGCAGAGACCTGCAAAACTCACTTGTGTGTGTGTGTATGTGTGTGTGTGTTGTACTTCCTCACGCCAGTCTGTGCTTGTCTGCCCCCTGATACCTTCAGTTGCCACGGCCATGCTGGCACCTGCATGTGTGTGTGTGTGTGTAGCCAAGCCATGGAAATTTCCTTTAACCTTTTCTCTCATTTACACTGATGCCCTTGAGAGTCCATACACACACAGTCCTGCACACACACGCGCACACACACACACACACACGCGCACACACACACACAATGGGCAGAACCAACCGCCATTGTAGTAGGAAGACACACAATCTGATAAGAGTTCAACTGTCCAAGGAGTCACATGAGTTCTAGATTATTAATCTGCTAATATAGATTAGTTTATGTATCTTGCAGATCAAGATAGAAAAAGCACAAAGTCCAATAGACAATGCAACAGACAAACCTGAACATGACAATGAACACAGAATCTACATCTGTAGGAACGACACCAAGACTCACTTCCATGTGTTGGACTCAGCGTGTCCGACAGTTGAACTCAAATTATTCATCTAAACATCCGAGTCACGCCGACTAATAAAAATAAAAAAAAGACACGACAGTCGAGCTTCTCCAGACTTTAGACTCAATTCCTAGAAACTCAATTGTGTTCCGGTTCATCATGAAGATACAAACAATGAGCGCCTCATCGTGACTCAGCCAGATCGTAGATATCAGCAGAGTAAGAGTGACTCTTGTGCACAATAATTGATAATTGAATAACAAACACCTTTTAATGAAAAAGATTATGTGATTGTAATCCAGTTTAATCCTTCAATTGATGCGTTAAATACTGTAAATAAAGCTTTGGCAAAAAAACGCTTACGAAGAGTTATCAATACTTGAGTGTTTTAATGTTGGCGACTAATGTGCTGCTGCAAATAAAATAACATTGACCAGCGACGCTAGGAGAGCTTCGAACGAGACGTATGGTCAAGTTGAACTAAAATTAGGTATTATGGCCAATTATTTCAACCGATTGGATTAAATTTAATAAGGTTATGAATCGATTCGCATCGATTTTGTTTTCGAAATATGACCTTAAATAATGCAAATGGCTTATTTATACTTTTTTAAAGACAGTTCTACTTCATAGGTGCTCGGCCCTCTACAGGTTATCGCTATAGGTTTCCCCGGGAGGTGGCAAACATTCGTATAACCATGGTAACAGCTTTAACCGAGGTGATTTATGTGCATAAAATGAATTTGAAAATACTCTAGAGTTAACTTGAATTCCAACAACAATATTAATATTTAATATTCTATTCTAAAACGATCACAGAAAGACGCTTAAAATGCTATATTAACTGCCGCAACGTCATTCAACTTAAGCTCCGTTGCATATGCAACTGGTTGCATCATCGTAAATAGTCACGAAGGTGAAGGTTGTAGGAGAAAATCTGCTGGACAGGAAGCTGAACCCACCCGAGCGTAATCTCCAACCTGCATAATCACAAACAATAATCCGGCAGACACAGGATTAAGGATGGACGCAGCCGGTCTCAACCCCGGGCGTAGGCGTCGCACCTTCAACCCGGGTCACACACTTTCCACCTTTTTCCCTCAACTTCTCTACTGCCGTTGAGCAAAGATCCATCAACATCGCCCTGAAGTATGTTACACGATAAAAAAATTGAGGTATATTTGTGAATACATCATGTTTTTTCTGGTTGTCGTTTAACCATCTACGGCATTCCCAGATTTTTTCCGTGACGCCCTGAACCCTTCTTTAAGCCGTAGTGATGTGGAGCTGGGTGTCTGCCCGTTCACCGTCCAGATCTATTTATAGACTCCTGTCTGAGTGGGGGGGAAGGGGGCCAGCCAAAACATTGGCACCGGACCAGAAGGATGTTTAATGGCGAGCGACAGTGGTGGCGAAGATTACAACTCTCTGGACCTTGGACAACTTTCTTCTTTATGACATCCACGAGATAGTATTCCAGCGAACTTTATCAAACGCTAGTACAGCACAGATATACAAGTGTTACACAATCACACGTTTGATTTATTATTGGAATTATTCTCAACGTTTCCTTCGATTCAGGCGTTTGCTCGCGTCACGTTATTTTACACAAGAAAAAGGTTTAATCGAAGACTGAATCCGACCTACTTCCTGTCTGTCAATGAGAACAAGACGAGAAAGTTTTGATTCACACATGTATTGAGTCCAACCTACTTCCTGTTTACAACCTAAGTCAGAACAAATGGTTTATAAATTTGAGAGTCAGTGATCCGTGAGTTCAACTCACTTTCCGTCTTCAACTCAAGTCAGAACGATTTATTTGGAGTTAGTTAGTTTAGGAAGTCCAACCTACTTCCTGTTTACAACTCAAGTCAGAACGAATCAGTTAAACTATTATTTGGAGTGAGTCAGTTTAGGAGTCCAACCTACTTCCTGTTTACAACTCAAGTCAGAACGAATCAGTTAAACTATTATTTGGAGTGAGTCAGTTTAGGAGTCCAACCTACTTCCTGTTTACAACTCAAGTCAGAAAAAATGGTTAATACATTTGAGAGTCAGTGATCCGTGAGTTCAACTCACTTTCCGTCTTCAACTCAAGTCAGAATGAATGATTTAAACTAGTATTTGTAGTGAGTTAGTTTAGGAGTCCAACCTACTTCCTGTTTACAACTCAAGTCAGAAAAAATGGTTAATACATTTGAGAGTCAGTGACCCGTGAGTTCAACTCACTTTCCGTCTTCAACTCAAATCAGAACGAATCATTTAGGAGCGAGTTATTTTATAAGTCCAACTCACTTCCTGTCCACGACTCTTGTCTCACTTTCCGTCTTCAACTCAAGTCAGAACAATTCATTTAAACTATTATTTGTAGTGAGTTAGTTTAGGAGTCCAACCTACTTCCTGTTTACAACTTAAGTCAGAACAATTCATTTAAACTATTATTTGTAGTGAGTTAGTTTAGGAGTCCAACCTACTTCCTGTTTACAACTTAAGTCAGAACGAATCATTAGGACATTTGAGAGTCAGTGATCCGTGAGTCCAACTCACTTTCCGTCAACAACTCAAGTCAGAACGAATCATTCAGGAGCGAGTTATTTTACGAGTCCAACTCACTTCCTGTCCACAAGACTCTTGTCCGAAACAAATCATTTTGACATTTAGAATCGAGTGATTTTATGCGTTTGACCAACTTCCTGTCTGCAGCTCGCGTCAGAACGAATCATTTAGAGATTAAAGGAGCGATAGATTTTTATGAGCCCAACTGTTATATACATCAAACGACTCGGTCGTATCAGCAACAAGATGTCATCATGCGATTCCAGGCGGATCCGTTGCATCGAAACGACGGCTCCCGCCGCGAAGCTCGTGTGATCGTAGCATGACGACGTCTCATCTCCAAGCGACTCGTAGCTTCGCTCTCTCCCCCCCCCCCCCGCGTTTTAAAATAAGACATTTCTCCAGCGGCCGCCACGAGATAAATCAGGTAACAAAAGGCGAGGAAGCGTTTAAAGAAATAGGGCACCACGGCAGAGACTCGAGGGCCACCACACACTCCCCCCCCTCGACACCCCCAGCAGCAGCAGATTGGATTCCCTCTCCGTCGCCCTGGCTTCTCCCCCAGGTGCGCCAGGATTCAGCCTCGTGCTCGTGTTGACACTATCAATACGACAACATGGGTCTTGTGATGAATACAAATTGACCTGCCAAAGGTTAGATAAGGACACGTGGCACACATGAAGGCGACATACGTGACGCCGAGAGGACATGCGAGATGTGACGGCGAATTCCAATGAAGCGCTCGACCGGGTGGATCGACACCGACGGATATATATATATACGTGTTCGTCTCATGTGGAATATGAGATGACATCGAAACCATGTTTTTTAAAATGGACTTCCAGGACAGCAGAGGAGTCCAGAATAAACATGTGTATTTAAAATGTAAACTTTAACCTAAAGAAATACATGGAATATTGTATGAAATTTTGCCTAAAAATGCACTGAAAAGGTGACTTCATGAGTCTGTACTAGACAAGTATTACTTTAAAAGTGATGCACATCAGCTATTTTATAAGCAAATTCATGATCAATACATTTTTAAGCTGCTCTAAAAAGATTTCTCAGGGTTTATGAAGATGAAGTGCTTGACATCAATGGAGGGCAATTTGAGCTAAGGTGCTAATTTATCTCAAACAGTCACCAAGAGGCACAATGCGGATGTCATTAAGCTTTCTGTGATTTAAATGCTAATTATTCAACTCGACTTTTACTAGCAAAGGTGAGCGAGAACCAAAGGTGCTAATGCAGCAAAGGACACACCTCAAAGGAACACAACAGGACCAAAGAGAAACTTTTTCTTACAGAAAAAAAAGCACTTTTAATAAGACTTGCTTAAGAATTTCAAATAATGCAGGTTAAGTAAAGTATTTTGATTTAAATAATAACAAATAGCTAGTTTACGACTTCATAGCTTAACTTAGCATGTAGCATGGCAACTTTTAACAAGGGCTATAGCAATAAACTAAACTCAAAACATGATATATTGAGCTCACTATACTATATATTTTTACTAGTTTTAGGAGACCCTGAATTTTGGTGACATCTTAATAAAACTTAAAGCCAAAATATATCCAAACATTAGCTTTAAAAGCAGCTGTCCTCAGTCATTGCGATGTCTAGCGGGACTTTATGGTTCCTTTAGCTGCAGAGGACGTTATTAATGACTGTGCAATCTAGCGGAAAGTATAATTCCAGAACCAAAAATGACCAATTTGGATGCTTATTGTACAAAAAAAACTTGATAAAATATGATAAAAAATGAAATATGAATTAAAATCCCCTCCCCAAAAAATGAAAAAGAAATTAATTGATACAGTGATGTTGAATATCAATGCAGTTACGTTAAAAAATATATCTATATACCTATATATTAAGTGTTTTAAATTATACTACTACACAAAAATACTGCCTATCAAACATAAATTTCGCATTATTGACTGTGCATCCAAATGAGCAATTGTGCTAAGGAAGCGAAGCTAAATTAGCTGACATGCTAACTGTGGTAGCAATTATTTCAAATCTTCATTTAGCTATTATTATGTAAACATACTTGAAGCTAGCGAAGTGTTTCCTTAGCGACTGATAAAATCCATCACGCTCAAATAGTATTTAAAGAAGCATTATTCCGTGGGCGCCCGAGTGTCACGGAAGCTAAATGGAGTCATTTGCCGACGTCATCCCGAGCTTTTCATTCGCGACATAATGGAAGTGAAACGGATGTGAGGGACTACAAGCAGGTGCAAAGTCTTCCTATCTCCCCGGCACGAAAGATTTCCCGAGTCGTTCCCCCCGAGGAGGAAGAGGAGCTCAGTCGAGCAGAGAGTCACGGAATCGCCTGTGGAGCGGCGAGAAGATAATACGAAAGCTGGATCTATTTACTGTCTTTATGTATATGAAAATCTATTCATCGCGCCGCCGCGACTGTTAATTCATCCTCTGCCTCTACGCCGCCGGCCGTTATTTTAAAATATAGTTTATAAAACTCTTCTGTCGGACGCGATCCGCTCTCATCGCCTCGTTACGCTTTCGTTCCCTCGGCGTTTACGGCTTCAATCTATTCGCCGGCGACGGCGTTGTTTAAGCGGCGCTTGATTTGTCCTGATGTTTCCTGCGAGAGAAGATGAGGCTCAATATCAATGACACACTCGAAAGTTCTGTGTCGTTCTCACACTCGTGTTGGACGAGTTCCACGTCGTTCTCTCATGCATCTTACATGAGTTAGACTCAAAGATGTCTGAGAAAGGACACTTCAGGATGTCAATATATGCTAACAAAATTGCTATTTAATGATGCAATTATTCAAAGCTCAAGTTTAAAGAATATTTTGCTAGTTACCGGCCTCCAGGAGGCGCTCTAGTAGGAAGCCCAAGAGGGTTCATGACATTCCTCCAGATTCTCATTTTATTTTATATTAGAATATTGAACACAATTTTATTTAGTCATCTATCCATCCATCATAACCTACAGTATCCATCTATCTACCCAACTATTCATCCACCTATCAATCCATCCATCCATCCACCTAATCATCCATCCATCCATCCATCCATCAACCCACCCACCTATCTATCTATCTATCTATCCATCCACTTACCTATCCATCCATCCATCCACCTAGTCATATATCCATCCATCCACCCACCTATCCATCCATCCATCCATCCATCTATATATCCATCCATCCATCCACCTACCCATCCATCCATCTACCTAGTCATATATCCATCCATCCACCCACCCACCTATCCATCCATCCATCCATCTATATATCCATCCATCCACCAACCCACCCACCTATCCATCCATCCACTCATTCATCCACCTATCCATCAACCCACCCATCCATCCACCTATCCATCTATCCTTCTACTCACCTATCCATCCATCCATCCATCCATCCATCCACTCACCTATCCATCCACCCACCCGTCCATCCATCTACCCACCTATCCATCCATCCATCCATCCATCCATATATCAGTAGTTACCAGCCTCTAGCTCATTCATCAAGTTAACTGTGCTACATAAATATACAATTACTTGTAATTATTCATGATGCTAGCTAACCTATAGCTAAAGGTCTGAAGAGATGTATGACACAAAATACCAGCTAGTCATTTCACAAAAGAAGCTCCGGGTAAATAGTTTAGTCTGCCAGCCCTGATAAAAATACAACAGCTTTAAACATGCAAGACTGAAGAAGGTTTGCTAGTCAAGATAAGAGACGTGGACATAGTCAACTGAGTCTGATGAAAATAATTTAAAATACCTTCACAAATATTATCTTTTGAGCATTATTCTGATTAGGAATCTGATTCTTTAAGCCTCTTGAAACCAAACTAAATGTTGGGATTCATTTGGATCTCATCCTGCGTCTCTTCTAGACTAATATGGGTCAGTAAAGCCTTTGGCCGCGTCCTTGATCCTCGCTTGGCACACAGGGTCGGAGGTCAAGCATGGCCAGCCAGCCCTGTGCAGGTAAGGACAGATCCAAAAAAATTGTTCAGCCAAATCTTAAAAAAAAAAAAAAGCCGTGCGGCGAACGCCGCGATATCAGATGGAAACTGTTTTGCTCGCGGGATGATTCCGCATGACTCTGCATCTAGAAAGATGTTGTGCGCCTGAGCGAGCAGCTGACGAATCAGCATCAATTATTGAGGCAGCTCCTCACCTGCCCCCCCCCCCGCAGCTAAGCTAACAGTAGCCGGCGTTAAAGAACCAACAAACACAGTGTTAGCAATTCTCGCAGGGATTTTTTTTTAGGAAAAGAAACAGTAAAATTCGCTTCGCTCTCGTTGATACCAAGACGCCAGGCGACACAATCCCCGGCTGGAGCGACTAAATACGAAGCAAAATCAAAGGCTTCCAACTAGGCTCTGGAAATAGAAAGTGGAGGTCACGTCCACACTGCAGCTTTATCAACTCAACATTTTCCACCCTTGTAGTTTTGATACGACTGCATAACATATGATGCGTGGAACATCCATCCTCTAATCTCTTCTTTCTATTAAACAAACTCTGATTTTCATGAGTCACGAGGGGGATCTTGTTTCTGGCGATTGAACGCTTGAATTACACGACCCGACTCTCGCATGTTTCCGGAACATGTATTCGGGAATCCCTCGCCACCGTGTATCGACACGTACCGGTGACACTTGACCCGCCGACAGCTGGAATGGTTGGAAGTAATCCATGAACACTTGCTGACCCTCAGGGGTCAATGACGACCCCATTAAATTAGACTCATAAAAGGAGAAAAGAGAAAGATCTGAAAAAAAAACACCCCCGTGGCGAATTCAGGCTGGACGCTGCTGGCCAGCTTCCGGGAACAAAAGGAGGCAGACAGGTGAGTCACTGCAGGAATAGCAAGCTGTTCAGTTTGCACTGCAGCAGCAGAAACATCACGACGCAGACAGACGGAGGACGAGCAGGGAGGAGAAGTGAAGCGGGTTAATGATACAGAACCACAGGAGGGAGAAGTCACAACAACCAGTCTTTCTGTTCAACCGTGAGCGGCCATTTTTTTTTATTCGCCCCAGTATCACGTCTTATATGGGCAAGTTGTTAGTGGAAACTGTCCAAGACATCAGCTGCACACGAAGAGTATCCTGTATATCACACCAACTAAAAATACCAACAGCCAAAAAAACGGAGTGAAAACGTGTTAATAATCCGGTTAAAACGTCTTAATTTAGACACATTAACTTGTCAAATTCAACGTTAATGACTAAATAATCTTTGCTAGCATCATCGCTTCTCAAGTAGCTTCTGTTAAATGTTAACAACTTTTCTAAGGACGCGATAATACATTAGCTAAATGTGCACTCGAGCTAACCATAGCATAGTGAAAAACTTTCTTATTAACTAAGGCCGGTAATGCGTTTGCAGAACCGACGGAAAAAAAAAAAAAAGGTATCATCTCTTCTTCTCACATTTACAATGGTTATCCTTATGTCCTTTATTTAATGAACACTGATATTTTAGTAGGAAGAAGAAGTTTATCAACATCTTTTTAAGTCAATTATATCTAAATAATTGAAGTGAAGCAAATTTTCACGCAATCCAACTCAACTTTTTAGGTCAGAATAAATCTCAAAAAACATTTTTTGGTCGTGTCTATTATTTCCTCTATCCAACATCCATCCATGTCAACTAAAAACCACAACCCCGGTTACGCGAGACAATTTCAGACCCAGTCGACGCCAGACGTTCACACGTCTCCCAAATCTCCCGACACATTATAAGGAAATGTATTCTGTCATTTCCATAATTTCCCGTGTGAGAGATTTCTGGTGGAGCGAGTGGGCGATCGGCGACAGCTGCCATCAGAAAGCAACAAGGAACAATCAGGTAGTGCATGTTTTATGAGACGCCGCTAATAATGTCATTATAGTTTTCTTTTTAGTATTGCAGCAAGGTCAAAGTAAGATGTCAAATATGTTATTTTTTTGTTGTTTTTCATCAAGGTTATGCGTTAAAACAATCCGATGTTGTTTGAATCCAGGAGCTTACATCAGGCACCAAGGACCAGTTTAATGTCAGCATTTTATTCACCAAAAATAGATCGCAAAGAGTTTGTGTTTCACTCATTTTTACTAGTTTGCAGATTCTTTTTTGGAGTAAATTTGACCAAATAAAGTGTCTTCACTTCATGCTAATGTTATTTAAGATGCTAATGTTCAAAATAAAAGACCTTTCAGACAGAAATAATCGATAGAACAGAAATAATATGAATTATTGTCTTTCCATTAGGCCCCGGTAACAAATTTATTTTACATAAAAAAGTTAAACAACAACCTATTTTGTGTTAAAGCCACTGAATGACATGTATGACCCAATAGGTAAAAAAGAAGCTGATGCTAAACTGAGTTAGCGTAACTTGATGGCGCTATAGGAAAATATATTTTGTTTTTATTCATGGTCCAACAGAAATAGAGAGTTGATTAATTTTAACTAGTTTACAGGTTTCTTTTTTGAGTAAACTTGACTACAACACGTGTTTTGACTTGACACATGGATGAATGACATTTACTACCCAATAGGTCAAAAAGAAGCTAATGCTAAATTGAATTAGCTTAACCTGATGGCGATATAAGAAACCTTTAATGTTTTTATTCAGAGTCCAACAGTTAAAAAATCACAAGAGTTTGTGTTTCAGTCATTTTAAGTAGTACAAGTGTATTTTAGTGTAAACTTGTCTAAAACAAGCGTATTATATAAAAATAGAAATAAATCTGTGAGGCCCGTATACAAATGTCCTTTACATTAAAAAGCTATTTTGTGTTAAACCTACTGAATGTTGTTTATAACCCAATAGGTCGAGCCGAAGCTAAACTGAGTTAACTTGACTAGATGGCGCTATAAGAAACCTTTCATCTTCGCTAGTGCTTTGAATGAATGACAAACATGTCAGGAAGGATGCTTCACTTTACAAATGGCAGAACATGTATCACGTCATTGAGAAAGTAGCTTGAAATCCCCACCAAACTATAAAAAGTGTTGCTAATGGAGGCTAATGTAGGAGATGAAAGAGGTGGAAATCTCCCATCATGACACAGATCTCACCTCCAGGGGGGTCACGGAGGTGAGAACACGTCTGACACCAAGTTGCCTGTGGTGAGACCACGAGTGTGAAAACGCCTCTCTACGAATTTTACGTTGGTTCTGCCATTCCTCCGTGGCCATTAGACCTTCGTCGCCACTTCTACGCCACAGATGACAAAAGCCTCAAATCCAGCTGTTAGGCCCTGAATAATAGAGCGACATCGACACCCGTCTGTGGCGAGAAAGGGTCGCTGACCATCCGCCCGCTACCCAAATGTCGTCTGCAGGGGGAACCGAAATTGGATCGGAACACCCGATAGCCGGGGGAAGGGGGGGAGACGGGTCGCCTCCTCACACGCAAGCATTCAGGCGTCATGGTTACGGAATAACTGACAAAAAAGGAGCTACAAACATGTAGGCTTCAGGCGCCGCTTTTCGAGTCAATTAGGGTTTTGAAGATGCCGAGCAAGAGGCCGCTTCAAAATGATCAGCTTTGAATTGTTATTTTACGACGTGTTCATCACTCTCTTTAGAATAGTTTTAGTATATTTACTTTTTTTCACTTTCAGAATAAATTACCTTTTTTTTATATTTCAAACGTAATATTTAGCAGCGTGTGTTAGCTTAGCAACTTTAGCTACCAAGCTAATAACAACCAAAAAAAGTTATAAAAATGTGAAAAAAGATCAATAATTGTACTAAACATGGATTATTTGTTTGTTTCATGATGTAAAAAATAAAACTGAAGACGCCAAACACTATAGAAATGTCGTTTTCTAACTCCAAAAAAAAGATGCTATGCTAGGCTCTCAGCTATGACGTCAGGCACAGATGTGCGACGGGTCGATCACCTGAGATTTCCAGCGAAAGTCAGTGTTAGCTCAACTATTTCCCCACCATGTGCTCTCCAACAACATGTGACGCTGGCAGTGGACTTAACGACCAAACCTGGAGCTAATATTTTACCAGCCCAGTTGGCCCGGGGTTGACGTACAGTCGGCTCCCTGGGGGCTTCCGAAGTTCATTCACCAGGCGGACGCGAACCGGCCGCACACCCCCCTCGGAGCGGGGTCGGCGATTGGCAGCGATTCTGGACTCTGACACAACTGGTTAAGCTGGGTCTACTGTTTGGATACTGTTTGGATACGCGCCAGTAGAGATTCAGTTACCAAAAAAAAAACCAACGTCAATGATGAGCATGTTACAACACACTCGCTCGGAAAATAGTTGCACCACATTCTTTAATGTAATATCAGATTTGAAAACTCTATTGACATTTTTTGGTAATATATATTTCTTATTGAATTATACACGCTTTTCTCTCTTGATTTTTCAAAATTAATTAGTTATAATTAATCATCTTATACAAATATATATATATTGCCTTTCCTATGTTATCCTTTATCATATATATATATATATATATATATATATATATATATATATGTTTATATATATATATATATTTTATAAAATATTAATATTCCACTTGCATTGATTAACATTCCTACAGCTTAAGGCAAGTTAATTTTAAGACTTTTTAAGACATTTGAGGTCAAATTTATAACCCACACACAATGAACCACAAATGACAGCAAATCAATTATATAGGATTTAGGGAAAGGATGTTTATTTTAAAGTAAAACTTGACTTTTTTGGTCCAGTTGAAAACTTTAATTTTTAAAAATAATTACAAGGGAATTAACTTGAAAATAAGCGAGAGACAATCTGTGATAAAAGATTCACCAAATGTTTTGAAATTCTAATAGAAAGATATAACTTAAGGCCTTAGTTTGACATTCATGAACTTAATAAAAATGAATATTTGTATGAATTTCAGTCAAATATTTGACCATATTTAAAGATGCATCCCTTTTTTAAGCAAAAAAAAAAAAAGAAAAACCACATGCTGACTCTGAAAATCCCTCCATCTTCTTTCCCAACAGGTTATCAAACATTAATAAGAGTGTGTGCTGAATGTTTAACAGAGCGCTGAAGAGATAGTGACCAAGAGAGAGAGAGAGAGAACGAGAGAGCGAAGAGGAGGATGGAGTCACATGCTCGGAGGCAGCAAAGAGGGGCGGGAGGCCGGACCGCATTTCATTCCTTTACGTCACGGGAAACGCCTCCTACCCTCCCGCCTTCACTACGACTCACATGACTGCAGCAGCTCTGTTCTGTAACTCCAGTCACGAGGAAAGAGTAGTATTACAATAACCAGCCAGCAGGGGCGAGCTACACACACACACACACACACACACACACACACACACACACACACACACACACACACACACACACTCACACACACCTCCGACCTAATAACCCGGAGTAAATATTAACAGCGTTTGTAGAAAAGATAATCTTATCGGCGTGAACACACAGAAACTATTTGAGAGTAAATGCAGTCGTTTCATTTCAATCATACTTTTTCTTCTTCTTCCTGGTTCTTCAGCTGCACTTGTCAAGGATGTTGTTCCTGATGCAGTGTGACTCGTTTCTCAGTGCTTTGAATACATCCTTCCTTTTTTTTTTCCTTTCTCTTTGTTTAACTGCACAAACAAACATTAAAAACACGAGGACACAGTGACTCTGTGTCAACTGTTTGATGACGGTTTAAGTCATTTTGGAAAATTAACAAGAACTGAAATATTTCCATGCGATTATCCTCAGCAGGTTTGGCTTCCTGTCGACTGGAACGTATGCTAAGCTAGGCAAGAGCTAGCATAGTTATGTGCATTTTCATCAAAAACACTATAGAAAAGATGGGATCTGACTTCTAGCTACAACATGATGGTACTGTAACATATGAACCACAACAAAACCAAATAATTGAGGTTTAGCTTTAAGTCGACGCCACATTTAGACTTAAACGGATGAAAATTATTCTTAAAATAATGAATAGTCAATTGTTTAAATCATGTTTTGCATGCGTCTAACATTGTTGCAAACAATTAAATATAACACTATAATATAAATATAATAGAACACAATCTGTAATGTTAAAAACAATATTGGGTAAATATCATTATTTTTAATTTTATGAATCTCATATATAAATGTATGTGGATGTTAATGTGACATAAAAAAAAGCTCACGTTTTTTTCGCAAGTTTTGCAAATCAAAGCTTTTGTTGCCTAGCATGTTGCTAGTCCGCTAGTCCGTTTTCGCAACAATGCTAGCTTAAATAGAGCCGCTGTGATTCTGCGTCAACCATAGAACGAACACCACAGATACTTTCGTATTAGAGTTAGCTAAAAACACAACATTTGAGACAGACCGCCTGAAGGGTTTTTGCAGCTCCTTTGCACTCAAATCGTTGTCCTTTTTTTTGTTTGCTAACAGTTTGTCGACAACAATTAACTGTTGACATAGCTTTAAGTATGTAAATAATTTGCAGAAATACAATAGCTGACACAACGACATAATCGTGGGATGACACGATACTGTGTTAGCCTTAATGCTAACATAGAAGAACTTACATTACAAGTCAGGTGTGTTGGATGTTGATTTAGGTTTTGGGACTGTGGAATTATGGGTAATCAAAGGGTGGTAGTAATGATATGGAGATGAAGACAATCTGAGTGTTTGTGCAGCAGATTGAGTCCACATCTGTCCGAGCACCAGCGTTTTATAAATAGTCCAGCATCTCCCTAAATCCTTCCACAATTAACCTGCCGATCAGCTGACCAGCGCCAGCACGCGCGCCTCCAGAAACAACCTGTCATTGTGAGGTTTTTTGTTTAAAACCCCCACGAGGAACCATCGAAATAATAAAAAAAAAATTAAAAAAACGGCTCTTCTGCAAGCGTCGATACGCGCGGATCGATAATCTTGATCACAAGTGGCCCCGGATGGGACTCGAACCCAAAGCTTTTTTTCCGGGGGAACATGCAGCGATGCCTCTGTCAGAATCACGTGCCACGGTGAGGTTTTGTAAGCTACACAAACGATTACGCAAACAGTTACGAAAGCCTTAAAAAAAAAAACTCCAAATAAAAAATTTAAAAAAAAATCGGGTGATCGGTTCAGGGCAACGTGGCGCCGATCGGTTCGTATCGGAGTTTTTTTTATGGTGGTTGAGTTCAAACGTCCATCAAGTCTCCCGAAACATTCCTGCAGCGGTTTTTTTTTTCTTTTCTTTTTTTTTCCCCAATAATATCACAACACGGGTCCACATGTCAAGTCCACGCGCCGGGTCTCCACACGCACCACGTGTCCTTCAAGAATTGAAAACTTGAATGCGTCAAAAAGTTTTCCTCCTCCTGCATACCAAAATAATCCTGCCCGGGCTCACCGGCGTGGATCCCCCGCAGACCCCTGTCAAGTAGATCCGTCATGTGGACCAGAACCACCGGCGTGTGTGTGTGTGTCCCCCTAAAACACACACACCCACCAACACACACTGCAGAGAGAACCAAGACCGGAGGAGACACCGGGGCGAGATGCTGCTCACACGCCGGGCACTGCCTCTCTCAAGCCGGCGTCACTTGCTGCAAGAAGCCGGTGAAGCGCCGGAGCACCGCAGCCCTTGCGATGGGGGAACCCTTGTGGTCCCGCGCGCGTCCGGGAGGTGCTCGGTTCTTACCTGGCTGCCGGAGTTCTCTGTCAGGTAATTGAAGACAAAGGACGAGAGTTCCTCATCTAACAGTGGAGCGCAGGCCGCCATCTTCTAGTGAATGAGGCGCTGAGGAGTCAGAGAGCGGAGTATAGCAGGAGGCGCAGGGGCGGAGGCGGCCTGCAGGGGGCGCTCCTGCTCACACACGCACAGAGACGGAACAAAACGTGAAGGTGGACCCTGGAGGTCTGAGGGCCACACGGGGGGTTAATATCATGAGAGCTTGATGGTCCCGTAACGACGTTATTAATATGACGTAGTGAAGTGTAGTAAATCTAATGGTGATCAATAAAATCGACCCTTAAATCACGTTGTAATTGATCAAACATATTCCAGACATGTACAGATTAATCTAAATGAATGTCTAAATTAATCTACACGTGTGTATTTCTAAGTAGATATTTTTAGAATATAATACGATTTATTTCCATTCAATTTTTAAATAATAATATTGGAGATTAATTATTAATTATATAAAATATGCTTAGAAATTTCCAATAAGTTGTAAGTGGTTCAATATAATAATAAAAAAGAACTTAAATAAGACAACAATGAAAGTGCAAATAAATAAATAACATAATTTAATGATAAATTAAAATATATTATTATTTTTTGACGCACAAAAAGAAATATAGAACACTAATTAATAAAAGTAGGATTATTGGTTTTAGCCTGTATATCCCCAATCAAATGATTAAAAAATAAATAAATAAATACATATAGCAACAAAAAAAACATGTATTCAATTATGGCTTTCAACTAAAAATTACAGATGTAAACAAAAAAAAAAAATATATATATATATAGCCATAAATTGTAATTATATTTTGCAATTGGAATATTATTTTGCATTTTGCATTTTTTTCTCCCATAAATAGGAACATTTTAGATTAATATTTCCTTGATTTAACATTTAAAAAATATATATATATATATGATGATATATATTTGTTGTCATTTTCTAATGGCTACATACATGTATTGTCGCCATCGTGGTCCTTGATTAGAAGAAAGAAGAAAGAAACAATGAGGATAACAACGTCTTATAAAACAGTGACGCACAGTCGACGGTTTGTTCTTATGAATCCATTTTTTTTTTTTTTTAACAGAGTCAAAGTTTGAGCTGCAGGGGAAAAAAAACAACAGACAACAGACGGAGAGAAATTAAAAACTCGACTGTTTTTACATCAACAGTGATTGACGCCTCTAATCCCAACGCACGTTCCACATTTCCATATTCATACTCAAATCTGCATTTTCTGACTTCTTGTGCAGTTGGGAGATGAAAGCCAAAGATAGAGCTGCAGGAAACACACACACACACACACACATGATCACACACACACACACAATGCATGGCACCGAGACTTTAAACCAAGAGCTCCAACAGTGACACTGAGTCATGAAACATCTTGTTAATGTACTCGGAGAACCATCAGGAACTCGCTGCTGCTTATGTAGCAGGAATGTTGGTCATAACGATTCATGGGAATTAAATAATTGATATTTAATCTATGAGGGAGACTAAGTGAGTCATTGAGTCGGATCAGATGACACAAATGATTCTCATAAATGGATCAATGAAACTCGTCGTCCAGAAATAATAACCACGGTTCTACGACTGCTTACTTAAGTTAACAACGTGGTGTAAAGTGAAGTAAATCACTGAACATAAAAAAAAAAAAGAAACGAGTCACTAAACACCAGCTGATCTGTTATCAAAACAATAAATCATGGAACATGGATTCGACTCACTTAACACAGCAAAGAATCATACATTTTCTTAAACTGAAAATGACTTGAAACTAAAATAAAATATGAAACAAGATTCACTGAACACAGCAGATAATCCCTGACATGAAATCTGAGTTAATTTGATAACAAATTGATGACTCACTAAGATAGATATAGAGTCATTCAAATCAGCAAATGATCCCTGATTTACAATCTAAATAAAGTTAATGAAGAATCAATGATTCACCAAAGATAGATAACGATTCAATTAAAGAATTGGTAAATAACTTGAAACCCCCCCCAAAGAACAACACAACAATGAATCACGAAAAAAAGACTCACTTGTCACAGCAAAGAATTTCTAACATAAAATGATAATATATTGTTGCTAGAGAATCAATGAGTCACTTAGATACATAACGAGTCACTTAAATGAGTAAGTGAAGAGAATTAAGGATCGTAGAAATGTGAGTTCTTCTATCAGTGCAGGTCAGAATGAGCAAATAATCCCAAAATTAATTGTAGAGATTGATAATGAGTCATTTAAGATGAACGAGAATGACTTGAAACAAAAAAATAACATTGAAAAAAGAAAATTAATGACACAACAATGAATCATTAAATATAAGATTGAGTCACGAAACACAAGACTCACTTTACAAAGCAAAGAATCCCGAAGATGACATAAAATGATTTTTAATAAATAATCTATGACTCACTTAGATAGATAATGAGTCACTTAAGGCAACTGCAAATTAGTTGAAACGAAAAAATAACATTGAAGAAAATAATACCACGATTCAATTTAACGATTCATTAAATATGAGATTGAGTCACGAAACACAAGACTCACTTAACCATGCATTAACATTAACATCATTTTTAATAAAGAATCAAAGACTCGCTAAGATAAAAATGAGTCACTTAATCAGCAAAGAATCCCTGAGAAAAAAATCCCAATTAATTTGAATAAAGAATCAATGAGTCACTAAAATATAAATGAGTCAATTAAATCAGCAAATAATCCCTGACAAAAAAATCCAAATTAATTTGAATAAAGTATCAATGAATCACTAAGATAATGAGTCACTTAAGGAAACTACAAATTACATAAATACCTAAAATAAAATGTTCAATATAATATAATAATATAATGTTTTAATCAAGAATCAACGACTATCAAAGTAACCGAATCACTGATCACGAATCGATTCACGACGGTGAACCTTGAGTCACCGACAATGACGATCATGACAGCGCCTCGAAAAGACTCGTTAAGAAGACTCGTTAAGCGCATTTATCTCAGGTGTCACCGTGAGTCACGTTGTCTATTCAAGATCACAACTTTTTTCTTCCTCCGAACATGATCCGGGGTCGAGTCGTTTGTTTCCTCGTAATCGACTCTTTTGTTTGACTCGATTCTTCCTCCTGCCGTCTGCACGTTTTTTTTGTGTTTGTTTGCAGATTCAACACGGGGCGCCTCGAACCACAATGATAGAGAGAAGACGCACACACACACAGGTACACACGTGACCACACACACACACACACACACACACTGTTGTAAGGTCAGTGTTGTTAGTCAGGGCCTTTGAAAGACTTGTAACGCTGTGTTATGACCATCACCTGCTGCAGACACTTAACCTTTCCACACACAATGCTGCAATGCAGTGATAACATAACAATAGTGTGAGTGTGTGTGTGTGTGTGTGTGTGTGTGTGTGTGTGTGTGTGTGTGTGTGTGTGTGTGTGTGTGTGAGTGTGTGTGTCTTCCCCGGCTCCCCGATGTAGTGGCAGCTACATTCCTGTATTTGCCGGGGCTGTTAAATAGAACCTCTTCATGTGTCTTTTATGATCCCTTATGCCAGCATCTCAAAGTCTTCATCTGTTGCCGGGTCGTAAGTCGAACCTCAGGAACTGTGATTTCCTGGAACAGATGCCGTCCCCGCGTGAGGACCCCGCGTGAGGACCCCCGTGAGTCAGAGTCAGACCCCCCGTCCCCCCGTCCCCCCACACTGAGCCGAGTCCCTGATTCACTTGGATGTACGATGATAAGAAACCGAATCCTCGGATTCAGTTGTACGTGACGAAAAAGAGGGGGGTTGTATTAAACTTTCTGGTTCGCTCGAGACCTTTCCAGGGTTTCCCCCCTGGCCCTTATGACTCACTTGAGACCAGAAATGAGTCATATAAAAACGACAATGCAACGAATAAAAAAATTAATCTTGAATCGTCTATATACTTTGACTTACTTTGAATAGAATTGACAAGGAAGGAATCAAAGTCCAATCGCAACAAGTGTAAAAGTCACAATAAACACAGATTGTGCTGTTAACGTGACTTACAAGGACTCGCTCAGATTTGTAGGATTCACCCGAGTAAGATTCACGTTCAGTTGAGTCATCAGTTTTACTGGTTCAATCAGGAAATGACTCAACGACACGGTTTTAAAGCGAAGCGAGTATTTGTTAGTGTTGGCAATAATCCGGCGATACAATTCAACGAATACACTATATTGCGATACTGTAGTAACAACGATATATTTGTAGTATTGTCGAGTACTTGACTCTGGTGTTGCAGAATCTACAGACCACATGACTCTTGACGAAGTCGTAACTGCTTTTAATTTTTTTGCAACCAAAACATCAGCTTTAAAAGAAGCTGGTGACGACTGTATCCTCTCATCCCCAGTCGACTCCGGGATTTCACGGTTCCTTTAGATGCCTGAAAACGTAATGACCGCTGCCATCTAGCGGACTAAGTTTAATTGCAACACAAAAAATGTATATAACGCACGATATTTAAATAAAAAAATGAAAAATAACATTATAATAAATTATCATTTTTTATCAATATTTCTTTTTACAACGTTAGTATTTAGCCACTAGGGGGAGCTCTCAGTTCCAGCTCGTTTTCATCACTTCCTGTTAAGTGCCTAAAAAAAACCTGTGATCCAAGTTAATTCCTTAATTTAAAGGGAATTATCCTCAAACTATCCGAGCGTCTTCGTAACAGTGAGCCCCCTGGTGGAAGCTAGCATCATCACATGTTGGCGTCACCTGAAGTAAAGGGTTGATTTCCACGCCGCCTCGTTGTCATGGTAACTGAAGTGATTTTTTTAAAATTTTTATCAGTATATATAAAGATAAATGGATGGTAGGGATCCTGCTCGACCTTTCACCCACTAAGGGTTTTCGACCACTGAGCTAATGATGACGGATTGAAAACGTGGTTCATGCTCGTCACGTTTACAACCGTTTACTGACGAGTCAGTGTTTACACACAACAGCTCATCCGACGGGTCCGACCGGTTACACAAACATGACACCCCCCGTCATATTTGCTTACAGTTCGCTCTCAGAGATGATTTTGTACACACTAGATTAAATACACACTGGATTAAATACACACTGGATTAAATCCTGCATCACGTAAACAAGGAATGAAAATAGTTGTCGCCGAGGCGTCGGCCGACGTCCCGCGCTCAGAAGTTTGCGCCAACATTGCTTGAGTAGCCGGCGCTCAAGAGTTTGCAATGTTCTCATCTTGTGTTACCAGAGACATCATCGGTCAGCTGACCTATAAACCCCGAGACCCCCGGGTCACGGATCTGTGTCGACTCCAGATCGAACCGAAGAAAACACTTATGACGAGTCGGCGAAGGTCGGGATCGGACATTTTCTCACTTTATGGACTTTTAAAAATATGTCTTTTCTGCTGAAAACTGACGATAAAACATGACAATGTATGAGTCGTCATGACGACCACAATCTTTGTATACGTATCTTCTGTAAGTGATATTTTTGGGGCTAAATGTTTCACTTCATAACAAAAAATGTATAAGTTATGTTCTGTCAGTAATAATTTATGGATTAATGCTTCACTTCATAACAAAAATTGTCTCTTATGTTCTGTCAGTGATATTTTGGGGCTAAATGTTTCACCTCATAACAGAAATTGTATGTGTTATGTTCTGTCAGTGATATTTTGGGGCTAAATGTTTGACTTCATAACAGAAATTGTATGTGTTATGTTCTGTCAGTGATATTTTAGGGCTAAATGTTTCACTTCATAACAGAACATTTTAATGTTATGTTCTGTCAGTGATATTTTGGGGCTAAATGTTTCACTTCATAAGAATAATTGTTAGTGTTTTGTTCTGTTAGTGATATTTTGGGGCTAAATGTTTCACTTCATAAAAAAAAATTGTCTGTGTTATGTCCTGTCAGTGATATTTTGGGGCTAAATTTTTCACTTCATAACAAAAAATAGTCTGTGTTATGTTCTGTCAGTGATATATTGGGGCTAAGTGTTTCACTTCATAATAAAATATGTCTGTGTTATGTTCTGTCAGTGATATTTTGGGGATAAATGTTTCACTTCATAAGAATAATTGTTAGTGTTATGTTCTGTCAGTGATAGTTTGGGGCTAAATGTTTCACTTCATAAGAATAATTGTTAGTGTTATGTTCTGTCAGTGATATTTTGGGGCTAAATGTTTCACTTCATAAGAATAATTGTTAGTGTTATGTCCTGTCAGTGATATTTTGGGGCTAAATGTTTCACTTCATAAGAATAATTGTTAGTGTTATGTTCTGTCAGTGATATTTTGGGGCTAAATGTTTCACTCCATAACAAAAATAGTTAGTGTTGTGTTCCGTCAGTAATGATTTGGGGCTAAATGTTTCACTTCTACCAAAAATTGTCTGTGTTATGTTCTGTTAAGTAATACTTTGGGGCTAAACTTTTCACTTCACAACAAAAATGGTCTGTGTTAAGTTCTATCAGTGATAATTTGGGGCTAAATGTTTCACTCCATAACAAAAATTGTCCGTGTTATGCTCTGTCAGTGATATTTTGGGGCTAAATGTTTCACTTCATACGAATAATTGTTAGTGTTATGTTCTGTCAGTGATATTTTGGGGCTAAATGTTTCACTTCATAACAAAAAATAGTCTGTGTTATGTTCTATCAGTGATAATTTGGGGCTAAATGTTTCACTCCATAACAAAAATTGTCCGTGTTATGCTCTGTCAGTGATATTTTGGGGCTAAATGTTTCACTTCATAAGAATAATTGTTAGTGTTATGTTCTGTCAGTGATATTTTGGGGCTAAATGTTTCACTTCATAAGAATAATTGTTAGTGTTATGTCCTGTCAGTGATATTTTGGGGCTAAATGTTTCACTTCATAAGAATAATTGTTAGTGTTATGTTCTGTCAGTGATATTTTGGGGCTAAATGTTTCACTCCATAACAAAAATAGTTAGTGTTGTGTTCCGTCAGTAATGATTTGGGGCTAAATGTTTCACTTCTAACAAAAATTGTCCGTGTTATGTTCTGTTAAGTAATACTTTGGGGCTAAACTTTTCACTTCACAACAAAAATGGTCTGTGTTAAGTTCTATCAGTGATAATTTGGGGCTAAATGTTTCACTCCATAACAAAAATTGTCCGTGTTATGCTCTGTCAGTGATATTTTGGGGCTAAATGTTTCACTTCAGAACAAAAAATAGTCTGTGTTATGTTCTATCAGTGATAATTTGGGGCTAAATGTTTCACTCCATAACAAAAATTGTCCGTGTTATGCTCTGTCAGTGATATTTTGGGGCTAAATGTTTCACTTCATAAGAATAATTGTTAGTGTTATGTTCTGTCAGTGATATTTTGGGGCTAAATGTTTCACTTCATAAGAATAATTGTTAGTGTTATGTCCTGTCAGTGATATTTTGGGGCTAAATGTTTCACTTCATAAGAATAATTGTTAGTGTTATGTTCTGTCAGTGATATTTTGGGGCTAAATGTTTCACTCCATAACAAAAATAGTTAGTGTTGTGTTCCGTCAGTAATGATTTGGGGCTAAATGTTTCACTTCTAACAAAAATTGTCCGTGTTATGTTCTGTTAAGTAATACTTTGGGGCTAAACTTTTCACTTCACAACAAAAATGGTCTGTGTTAAGTTCTATCAGTGATAATTTGGGGCTAAATGTTTCACTCCATAACAAAAATTGTCCGTGTTATGCTCTGTCAGTGATATTTTGGGGCTAAATGTTTCACTTCATACGAATAATTGTTAGTGTTATGTTCTGTCAGTGATATTTTGGGGCTAAATGTTTCACTTCATAACAAAAAATAGTCTGTGTTATGTTCTATCAGTGATATTTTGGGGCTAAATGTTTCACTCCATAACAAAAATTGTCCGTGTTATGCTCTGTCAGTGATATTTTGGGGCTAAATGTTTCACTTCATAAGAATAATTGTTAGTGTTATGTTCTGTCAGTGATATTTTGGGGCTAAATGTTTCACTTCACAACAAAAATGGTCTGTGTTAAGTTCTATCAGTGATAATTTGGGGCTGAATGTTTCACTCCATAACAAAAATTGTCCGTGTTATGTTCTGTCAGTGATATTTTGGGGCTAAACCTTTCCCTTGACAACCAAATTTTATGTTTTTGGGTCAGAACCGTTGCCGTCATGGTAAATCTATCAATGCACATCCCTACTTTAACTCAAACACACTGAAGCCGACTGATCCAATGACTTACCTGACTCTCTGACTGTTGAGCGGTCGCCATGGAGATTGTAAAGACGACAGTTTCGGCTGAAAGCAGAAACATGTACATTGTCGGCAGTAATGAGTCGTGTTTAGCAACATCAACAGTGTCGTGAAGAAGTGATGGAGCGTCGGACTCTTCTTCCTTGACTTTGTCACGTCCTCTCCGGGATCTGGGAAGGATGTTCCAGATGAGGGGGGCGAGGACAGATATTGGAACATACTAATCTAGATGGCCGGGCAGCGAGCCAGACAGTCAATGAGAGCGTCCGCCAGCAGGTCACGCAGCCCGGACTCACATCTGTGTCTCGGCTTCACTCCGGCTAATGCCCTCGAACACTGGGACGCCGTTTATAGTGTCAGCGAATATTATGTGTGTGATTCATGTGCTATACATCATTGTTACACCCATTTAAAGTCCATTTAAATCCCAAGTTAAAAGATTTAAAACTCTAAGAATACATTTCCTTTTTTTTTCTGGTCTGTAGTGGATTTTAATCAGGATCACTAATTAAGATGATTAGATTCATTAAGATAATTAAGATTTATAGTCGTCATTAGCAACGACTTTACCTTCATTACTGTTCCAAACAAACAAGGAAGGTTTTTTAAATCTAGAAACAATTTGCAATGAAGCCTCATGTTTGAGTTGAAACTATCTGAGGTTTAGTGTTTACTTCGGATTCAATGTTTATTCAAACAATCAATGAAGAATGAATGTCAATAATTCAAATTAAAAATTTGAGGCAATTTAAAAAGGATAAATAAAAAACAAGATATATATATATATTAAAAAAAAGAGACTATTTCACTTAAAAATATATATATATATATATACAATTAAAAAACAAAATTGTAGTGCGTAACTTAAATAAAAATAAAACCCGGACCCTATCAGGCAGGAAAACTACAATTTTAAAAGGATAAAAACAAAAAACAAATAAATTAAACATCTAAAAAATGACTACAAAAAAAATATATATTCTACAAAAAATATCATTAGAAATGTAGTTAAAAAGTAAGTGCGTAACTAAAATAAAATAATAACTTGGACCCTATCATTCAGGAAAACTACAATATAAAAATGATGAATACAAATACAAGATAAATAGTTGAAAAATTAGAAAAAAATTGAATTCTACAAAAACTATCATAAAAAAGCTACATTTTACTAAAAGGTTAGTGTGTAACCTCAATTACATTAAAAAAAAAATGAATAACTAAGACCCTATCAGGCAGGAAAACTAGTATTTAAAATGATGAATACAAAAACAAGATAAATAGTTGAAGAATGACAAAAAAAATTGAATTCTACAAAAACTATCATAAAAAAACTAAATTTTACTAAAAGGTTAGTGCGTAACTTCAATAACACAAACAATAAATGAATAAATTGGACCCTATCAGGCAGGAAAACTACAATTTAAAAAGGATAAATACAAAAACAAAAGAAATTAAAAAATACTACAAAAAAAAATTCTATAAGTTTATCAAAAAAATAAATGTGTAGCTCAAATAAAAAAGAATAAAACAAAAACCCTACCAGGCAGGAAAAAATGTACAATAGTTTTGGCAAAAACATTATTAAAAAATAAATACGTTGGGAGGTAGAAATAAATTAATTTTGAAGGACAAAAAAATGTCCTTCTGGATTCTAAAAATGATTGATTCCTTGAGTCACAAACTCATTTCCATGACTCAAACGCAAACATTCAACGCTCATGCAAATGTGGGGAACGCTGATATACAAACGTGCAGATGGGAATCAGCAGGGCGTCGTCTCGGGGAATATTCGCTGACCTGTATTTTCAGCGAGTAAAGAGAAAAGCCAGTGGACTCGGGGGCCTATATTTAGATGCTGGATCTAATCTCTGGGAGGAATCTTGAATCAACGGAGCTGATTTATGGCGGCGTTTAATTCCGAGTCGGGAAGATCAACGACGTGCACGAGGGGGTTTCATCGCTCAATCTGCTGGAGGGAAGCAGCGGGAGGTTTGGAATGGTGAAGATCTCTGGCGCAAATTGGCTTTCGGTTTCTCTGCACAGTCGATAGCAGGTCTGACTCTGGTAGATGATTCAGCCATGACCTTTGACCCAGTAACCCAGACCCTCGCTGGGTTCAAGTGCAGCGAGAACACAGATGAAGAAAAAACGGTTACCTTTGAAAGAAGGATGATTACATTCAGGGAAAATAATGAAGAAAAAATAGAAGAGAAAATATGTAAATAAATATAAATACAATTTAAATTAAAAAGAAAAAGAAAAAACATAGAATTTGTTTCACTCGACCGTTAAAAATGTGTTATAACGAAATAGAATAAATCTAAAAAAACAGTTAAATTCAATAATTCAAACAGTTGTTTTATCATTAATAATAATTGAAATAAGGAAAATTAAATGAATATATAAAGAAATATTAAAGAAAAAACATCATCAAATAAAGAATCCACAGAGAAATATAATAAAATGTAACCAATGTTCATCCAAAACTTAAGATTTTAAAAACACTTTAAAATAATAACAAAAATCTAAAAAAGAAAAGGAAAAAATACACAAAAAAATTGTCTGATGAAGCTTCATGAAGCAGTGTCATTATCTTCAGAGTCCACTAGATGGCGGTCTCTGCACTATTTTCCTTTGTTTTGAACAACTGTTCTAATGAAACATCATGTTTAAACTGATGGCGCCACCTACTGACCTCTAAACAACATGACACTGTTTCATGATGCTTCATCACTAAAGGATCGTGAATCAAAAAATAGAAGAGAAACGAAAGAGAAAATAAATATAAATAAAATACTCTAACGGTCATAAAACTGATTAAAACAATAATATAGTAGCTTATATTATAAAAAGACAGCAGAAGAAAATGTTTTAAGAAACGAAAACAACCTAAAAAAAGGCAGAGGACGATATATATAGATACAAAAATAAACTAATAAAAAATAATGTTCATCTGCTACACAATAAGGTCAAGTTGAAGGTCAAGCTACAAGCAGAGCAGCAGGTTACTGCACACGCTCAGTTCACGAGGACACAAATATCTGTGCCAAAGTCTCGGCTCGAACCCACAGATACAGGATCTGCTTTCAGAAGAAATTTCTCGAGTATCATCGGACGATTTATGTCCAGCATCTTACGAGACGGAGTTACATCATAAAACACTTGGCGGGTTCTGAAATAGACTTCCTTAGGAGCCGCTTCAAACGCTGACCCGACTCTTCTGCTATGTCGGCGTGAAAGAAGGAGGCTCGGGCTCCTCGGACAGAGGATTCCAGGAGACAATGAGGTTAGAGAGTCGGAGTGTGTCCGCGGGGGAGTGTGTGTGCGCGACTGTAAACTCCTGTAATTGTGTTAGCGCGGCTGCTCTCCGTGTTCCCGACTCTCTGTACCTGACGGTGTTTGTTCTGGGATGGCTGAGATGTGATGACCAGTGTGTGGGAGTGTGTGAGTGTGTGAGTGTGTGAGCGGAGGAACCGGTCGAGAGCGGCTCCAGACCAGACAGAAAAACATCAAGTGATGCAGTTATGATGCTACTTTTATTAGCGTTTACCTGCAGCTGTATCAGCCCTGAACACACCTGAGCAACATCCTGTCGATGACAACATGATTCCATCGATCATATCATATTGTATTTTCTCAAGAAATGTCTTATTTTTACTTTGATTCAGTTGTTATTTGAGCTTGTTGTTGCTTCACAATTTTAATAATGTTTAAATTCATTAAAATAAATTCTATTGGAACTTGAATTGCTTCCTTTGTTTTACATCTTCTTTTTATTTAATTACACAAAAACAAGAAATTAATCAGGGATTCCATTTTAGTTTAAGTTTTATTTTAAACTAACTTAAACTTTTTTTTTATTTGATATTGTTAAATCGTTTTTTTTTAGCTTGAACCTTTTTTTTAAATATATTTTTTATTAAATTAGATTACAACATAATCAGGCTTTCCATTTTACCTTAGATATTGTTTTGTTTTTATATATTATATAACACGTTTTTTTTGTATTTTACCTTTAGACCTTTATTGTCTTTTTATATTTCAATAAAATATAATTAATGAATAAAAAAAAATGTGCCAGGTTTTTCTATTTCAGTATGCCAAAAGTTGTATTCTTTATATATTTTTTATTAAATTATATTAAAACGTTTATTCAGGCTTTCCATCTATGCTTGATATTGTATTGATATTGATCCCGTTTTAACATATTTTTGTGTAAAACATTTAAATCAGGTTTTTAAGTTTAGCGTGAGACATATTTAAGTTTTTTTCTAAATGTTTTTTAGGTTTAAAAATTTAAATTTTAGCATAGGATTTTGTTTTACACAAATATATATATATAAATTATGTTTTTTTCATTTTTTAGCTTAGAACTATTTTTGTTTAACATTTTTAAATATTATTTTAATCAGGTTTAAAACTTTATCTTGAGACAAGTTTTTTATATTAATTTCAAAAATCCGGATTTCCATATTAGTTTAAGATATTTTTTAGTTTTACATATTTCTTTTAACCAGTTTTTTTCATTTTAGTTTGATACATTTTAAATTTTTGGGATATTTGTATTAGATTTTTTTTTAAATCTTTCAATTTTAACCTGAGATATATTTAATATGTTTATTTTTTATAGATCATTTTTTTTATCTTTCTATTTTAAACTGAGATATATTTAATATGTTTATTTTTTATGCTTCATTTTTTTGGTTTTATATGTTTTCATCAAATTTATCTTTCATTTAATTTAGAAAAATTTTGGAAAATGTTTTGCCACATTTTCATGTGACCAAACATTAGTTTTGCCATAGAGTTATTTTATTTTTTTTAACAAAAAATGTCAACTTAAACCTGTTTTTTTTCCTCTGAAAGCTCCAGCAGCGAAACCAGCTCAGAAGCTCCAGTCGTGTGACGACGTCACTTCAACCCTTTATTCTCTCGCTTCCCTCCTCAGGTTCAGCAGGAGTCCAACTTTCAAAACCCTCGCCCACGATTCAAGATATATATAAATAAACCCTGGAGAACTCCACACGGCCCCGCTACGCTGTCCAAGATAAAAACAACATATTCATCTACAGGCTCTGAGAACGTACGTTTACCGTCGACTCAGCACATGAGCAGCACCTGAGGCTGGGAACAGTGAGTCGGTGCGTCACGTACAAATGAACGGAACCTTCAGTAAAGCGAAGCCTCCTCGACCGGCGCTTCACCTCCTCTCAGCCAATCAGGAGAGAGAATGAGAAGGATGAGAACGAGCAAGAGAGATCAATTATCTATTCTTTATTTTCAGAGTCTGTCCCAGCTACACGGGTCAAGAGGCATCGAGAACATCTCAAAGATACAGTTGAATTACTAGATAATTCTTAAGTGCACGTTCAGCTAGAAGCATTCACTCTGCTAATGGCTACAGTTGAAAAAATATTTATTCTGTCATTTTGGTGATCGAGATATCACAGCTATGAAACTTTAAGATTAAAAAATAAGAATTCATCATATGGATTAGATGTGCGGCCATTTTTTTAAATATTTCAATAGCTTTCAGATAAAAGTGTATCCATTTATGAAGTTGCCACACAATAAGCTTATGTAACTGTTAATTAATCTAGCCATGAATACAGTCCAAAATTCAACACAAATTAGGGCTAAAAATTGCAAAAATTTGGGATGCAGTAATAAGAAAATTAAAGTATAGACAAAACCTTTAAGCTTTAAGTGAAGAAAAGCAGGCGGTTCATATTAGCAGGTGGGTTATTTTTGGCATCATGAACATTTGTATCATCAAAAAAATCCTAACATGAAATGCTAAACTCAAAATGCTAGTATAGCGACGTTTGAATCATGCTGTAGCTTTATGCTAATACACATTGGAAATCCCTCTGACATGCTAATAAAGTTAGCATTCACAAATCTTGAACATCCATATTTCCCAATGAAACAACACATATAAGGTCTCTTGAGATGCAGAAAAAAAGATATTAAACTCAGGAATATATTATGATGTTTATGGTGTAAAAAACTGAATGAAGAAGCAAAAAACCTGCGTTAGCTTCTAGCAGCTAACCGTCAGTACGGCAAACAAGCGAGGACAGAAAAAGTACCAAAATAAGATTAAATCACAGAGTTGTTCGACCTTAACAAGTGGCATTTGTTTAAATACAGTATTAAACTGTCCGTGACACGATGACTCTTGTTTAACAACAAGACCAAACTGCTGCTACTTGACAGCTTTATTGATCATCTGCTTCGACACCGCCGGAGCTGAACGTGCCCCCCCCCCGACCCCCCCTCGATGTCGGCCATGATCAATAAAACACACGACCTCTGTATGAAATAGGTCAACGCCCGGATTGATGGCCACAAACAAGACTTCCTATCATGGGCGTCAATCGCGGATGCTGCGCACTACGTTGTTTTGATTCATAATGTTGATTATTCATGTCTGAATGATGGTTGGTTTTTGCAGCTCAACTGGTGTCTGGTTGATTTTTTTAAGGCGGTCCCGACTCTAAACTTGATTATCCAAACATGTGTAGATCTATCGTGCAGGATCAGAGGCAAATATAGAAGATGTTTGAGATTTAAGTCAGGATTCTTGCTAGCTGAGAAAAAAACTCAACTATTTTCTTAAGACACGGATACAGTCAATTAGATTTCACAGCAGGAAATGGACAGAAGCGTCCTGAGAACCCGAACAAAGACGGATCGCAGATGTTCTCGGGCCGTCGTACGCTGGTGGAGTCACAGATGTGAAAGGTAAGTCGAGGGCGATGAGCAGCAAATGATGCGTGAATTACAGATGTGCTGTTTGTGGCTGGAGCCGAGAAAATTGGGGCACTTAACGTGCAGCAAACCAGCATTGTTAACGTTTATTAGAAAAAAAGAAATCTTCTAAAAAAAAAAAAGAAAACTAGTGCGTCTTAAATAGATGTTGGACTCTATTGTATCATCAGTATGTGTCTGTTTGTACAAAACCCTCTTTTCATTGAAATATTTACATTAGAAAAAGCCCCGCCCACCTCAAGCTTAAATCTTGTTTACCAAAACCACACCTACTCTGCTGCTGTGTGTCGAGGTTTGTCACGCAGCATCATGAATTCAGGAAGTCAAGAGACGTTTGAAGAAGCAGGAGTGAAGACAATTATTACGACATAATGTACTCTCGTAACCTCTCGTTCGCTGAGATCTCAGAAGGGGGAGAACTTTATAAAGTGATAAGTTCCAAACATGGTCATGATGAGAGACTAACTGCATCTTGGAGAGAAATACTTCAACATTTGAAACATGCGAGTGAGTCAGTTTTTACATTAGTTTTCCTTTAATAATGTTTTTTATAATTATTCATTTCAAAGGTTCTGATTGCTGTTTGCTTTTCTCCAACAGGGTTTCTCAAACCCAAGATCATTATTCTTTCCAAACGTTAATAATACCATTCCTTCATTAAGTCGCCCGACAAAGGGGCACTTTCGGAAGAGTTATTATAGCAGGTTATTATAACTGGGAAAGGGGGCACCAGAGGTCAATACTTGTAGAGACTGGGTCAGAGGCTTTGGGGCAATTTTGATTTATATTTTGATGAATGCTTTACGGATTTTTCGGTCCTTTTTCTTCCAATTGGATGTGTTATTTTATTTTAGAAATCTGTTGTGATGGTCTTCATTCCTTAACCCTTACGTGGCTCAAGGTGACCCAGAGATCTTTCACCAACACAAGGGATCCTCAAACACATTTGTTTGGTCACCTTGACCCCAAGGATAACACAAGAGTTGACCTTCTGACATCACACAAAAATGGAATCCCTTGCTCCGCCTGCAGTCATGAGACATGTACAATAAATGGAGCGCAGGAAATCATGTTACGGGAGCCACCGAAGATTGACAAAAAACGTTTTACCTTTAAACAAAATCCTCAAAACTGAACTCTTCTTTATCATCAGAGAGACACACATTCCTACATTGAGCAAATTAAAGTTGTTGCAAGCGTTCAAAATAACGATAAATCATACAAACATGACATAAAATAAACATATTAGAAATAAGGGAGGTACGTTTACATGGATATATATCAACTACATTAAACGTTAGTACAGGGAAATAAGAACACTAAATAAATTTTTGTTTATTTTTTTTATTATTCTGACAGCAGTGAGTCTAAAAGCCACTGTTCTTCGGGCAAAGTCTCCTAAAGTTTGACTAGTTTCCCTGAAGTCACCTTATCCTCGACTATTTCTGCCTAGAAATCATGTCAAAACACGTGATTCCATCCTCAAACTTGGCCTAATCGTCACCTTTGAAAACAACATATGAACAGTTACTGGAGTTCAACATGATGGTAGCTGTTATTACGAGTAGTAACAGGAAAATTAAAAAAAAGTGTTGTCAGAATCACCGCAATGACTTTTAATTGAACCTTCTTATCTTTCAAAGTGAACATCTGATTGTCGTTTTGCTATCGTTGAACAAACACGTTGAAAAAAAAAAGCCCTTTTTTTCTAAACTTCTTTCTAATTAAGCTGTGCCACACTTCAGTCGCATATAGATCATTGTGAATAACTATTTGATTTACACAACATACTCAAATCGGCGCAACTTATTGCCTTAAATGTCTATTTATTAATTCCATGCGTTTGTGTCCTCATCGTTTAGACTATTGTAACAGTTTATTTTTGTGTCTTAACAAGAAGGATCTGTCTCGCCTGTAGTTTATACAAAAATCTGCTGCGAGAATTCTGACCTGCTCTAGTAGAAGAACTCACATTTCTCCGATCCTTAAAACTCTTCACTGGCTGCCAGTTTCTTTCAGGATCAACTTTAAAATTCTGGTTCTTACTTTTAAATCTATTCATGGTCAGACTCCTCCTTACATCAGTGATCTGATCCAGCCTTACACCCCAGCTCGGGCTGTGAGGTCTGTGGATAAGAATCTACTTATGGTTCCTTGCACATGGTTCAGGACCAGAGGAGAGAAATCCTTCCAGACTGTTGCTCCTAAGCTTTGGAACGATCTCTGTGTTTGATGATCTACTGACTCCTTCAAGAAACATCTCAAGACCTTTTTATGCTTTTCCCTGATTTTCTGTGACACTGTGTTTGTCTTAAGTGTCTTGATCTTTTAAAGTATATATTTTAACTGTAAATTGTTTTTAATTGTGACCCTGGTCTACAATGGCGCTCATTACTTTACTTACTTACTTAATTGACGTATTGTTAGCATTAGCATCATCACATCAGATTAGCGCTGCCACACAGTCTACTGTTTATACTCAAACTTTTCAAAAATGTATGTTCCGGTAACACACACAAATCACACAATTTACTAGTTTCTGTAGGCGACAAAAAATCCAATAGTCTGTGTCTCAAAGTTACACAACACAAAGATTGAGGATGAACCGACTGTACGCGAGTTGTTGCAGCAGTTGTGCGTCACTTTGTGCGTCACTTAACTCAGTAATTATTAAACAGTCTCTCACAAACCCTGTTGTTTCACCAGTTTATCCGTCATTGATTACATCTTCTCAACCTGTTGAGCCCGATTTGCGGTCGACAAGTTCAAAAACTATCGCCCCGGTTCATCTCTCGCCCCGGCCCTGGTGTCGTTTGTTCTCTCGTTCTGTCGTTCTTCATCTCTCTCTTCATTATTTCTGCCACTGTGTTAAATCTGGACTGATATGTTTCCCCCTGTGTCCATCTGTCTCTCTTCCCAGTGTGTGTGTGTGGTGAAGACTCACTTACAAACACACACACACACACACACACACACACACACACACACACACACACACACATGGAGGTTAAGCACAATACAAGATAAGTCGCTGCCTGTGTGTGCAGCAGATGGAGGGGAAAAGGAGAGAAGCAACGATGCAGGTATTTTTCCAGGACCATCATTTGTTCTGCACCAAAATCTGAGCAAATATTCAAAAGCCCGTTAAGTCAAGTGTGTGTGAGCTCGTATACATTAACGCGTCATGTGTGTGTGTTTCAGCATCATTTAACCAGATCTGGGTTAATCGATACACACCGTGAGTGAGGAGGTGACGCAACTGGACGGTGAATGGATGATAATCTGTGCGTGTGTGTGTGTGTGTGTGTGTGTGTGTGTGTGTGTGTGTGTGTGTGTGTGTGTGTGTGTGTGTGTGTGTGTGTGTGTGTGTGTGTGTGTGTGTGTGACAGATGTGAGCGCCGACTAATCATTATGTTGAACGTAAACATTCCTCGGCGTGGCAGAGGGGAAACGACATAATCTTCCACTGAGATGATGAGCGCTGCAGCGACGCACACAGACACACACACACACACACAGACACACACACACAACACAGTTTGCGTTTGCATCTCGTCGCGATGTTGACAGTCAACAATCCCAAAATCGCTGCGACGTGCAGAAACGTTAATATTCTCATCACAACGTCCCGACGTCGTTCCGTGAGTTGCAACAGCAGCTGTGTCGTCGTGTGTGTGTGTGTGTGTGTGTGTGTGCCGTGTGTGTTGATTACACGGAGGATTAAATTCAATTTGTGTGCGGCTGCTACTTATTCTGCGCATCTTCTTCATTAAGGAGATGAAGAGCGCCCTCTAGAAGATTTGTTTGTTATTCGTTTAACTAACAAAGCCTTCTTTTTTATTGCAGAAATGTTCTAAAAGTTTACACGACGAACTAAGCTAGCTCGCTAACAGGGCGACCAAGTGTATCAGTTTCATTTATTGTCGTCCAAAATAGCGACTGTCGAGTCAAATATGAAGTTTTCTACCCGTCTGTGGCTCTAAGAAGGGTTCTGTTGAGCAGCTAGCTTCGTAGTGCTAGCTCTGTAGCACTAGCTCCTGAAGCACTATAGTGTGTCCCAAATCTAGCACTTCCGCACTAACACTTAATATTTTGGGTACGCAGGTGAGTCTAGATTGAGCAAAAATGTAGTGTGCTATACGCACTCATTGGCTCACTCAACTAGACAGAAAATTGAGTGTGGATCGATGGACACTTTCCACCCTCAACGACGCCATCTTAGAGACGTAGACGACGCTAAACAGAGCTAAGCTACGTTACTGACGACTCGTCTTCGGAGAAGATACTCGCGTAAATATCTCGAGAATACAATTATTTTACCACAAAACAACACAACAACAATACATGTAAATGAAACACAACTTAATAAATTGTTTCGATTGGCGAAAAGTGCTCTCAAGTGGTGTCAAAAGTAGTAGAAGAAGAAGCTGTCGAGTCATTTCCAGTAAGTGTGTAGCAGGAGTTTGATTTTAGACAGTACTACCCTGTCCGAATTTGAGCTCTTTGCAAGTAAGTGTACTGTCTTCCAGTGTACTGTAAAGCAGTGCACTTTGAGAAGTGTGCGAAAACTAGCCTATAGCTAGCATAGTGATCAATATACTGTAGCATAATAACTAGAGTTGTATACTGGCTAGACTCTGGCAATACCGTGCGTATCCCAATACAGGGGCAATGATACAATATATTGCTGAACAAGTATATATTTGTAGTATTGTCGAGTACTTGGTGTTGCAGAATTTACAGACCACATGACTCTCGACGAAGTCGTAACTGCTTTTCCAAAATATATACAAAAATCAGCTTTGAAAGCTGCAGGAGTCAACTGTATCCTCTCGTCCTCAGTCATCACCTGGATCTCGCGGGGATTTTATTGTGTCCTTGTTTAGACGCGGACATATTCATGAGTGCTGCCATCTAGCGGCCGGAAGTTTAATGGCAACGCATTCTACAGTTTGTTAAAATATATAAGATAAAAAACTATGATAAAAATTCTGTACATTATAAATCAAAACAAAAAAACATAGATACAAAGCAATAGCTTTAAAAAATGTTAATTTTAACAAGGTAAAAAAGTAATTTCATTTGAATGGTGTGAAACTTAACTAACGTTGACAGCAACTTCCAGGCCAGTGAATCAATGAGGTATAGTTTGTGTACAGACTAGTACAAAAGACCTTTGGCTGACATTGATGGTTAAAGACAATTAAAATAAAGTCATTTAAGTATTTTCCTTCGCTCTTTTTGCAAGTTGGTTCCGTGAAACTACACTCTGGCAGCTCTTTACCTTCACACATACACAGCAGGGGCCTCGACATGAGCGACGACACCAAAAAAAAGTTGCGACGGAATTCTGACCAGACATGACTAATCAAACTGAGATTATTACTGTTTACAACTCAAGTAAACTCACTTTCAGACTCACTTTCTTACTCGACTAAAACCCTAGAAGTGACGGTCGGAGGTCAGAACACGACCCGAGCGTCACCTCAACTTTTCAACGTGACAAATATTTGTCACAAAAAAACTAATATCATGATCAAAACACACTTGAACAGATACACAGGAGTAAAGGTATCGATAAAGTTCCACATTGATCTGTGGCACCGACTGAAGGAGGTGAGAGGGTTAAAAAACAACAGTGGTATTTTGATTAGTGACATTTGGAAGGAGAGAGATGGAGGAGAGGAGCGAGTGTTGGCAGGTCATGCAGAGAGAGAGAGAGAGAGAGAGGGGGAGAGAGAGAGACGCCGAGCTCTGATTGGCCGAGAGCCGCTCTTGTATCTGAGTGGAAGCAGTGAGTAAGCGAGTGATGGTCGGCGCTGCCAGCCGACACGTGCTGCGTGATCACATGACTCGACACTTTCTCTCTCCCTCCCTCCCTCCTCGCTCGCTCTCTCTGTCACTGCAGATCTTTCTCTCCTCCAGCTCCCTCCTTCTTTATTCATCCCTCCGTCTGTATTTACTTCCTCCTGACCTCTTCGGACGCAGCATCACATGTTCATTCAACCTTCTGTCCTTCTTTTCTACCTCTTTTTTCATTTATTTACCTTTCCTTTGAAAATATAAAATGTTACTGTTTAAGTTGATGGCGAGTTGAATATAAAAGTAAATATTTCTGTTTTTTTTAATGATTTATTAACCTCAAAATTACATTTTTTTATGTATATTATTTTTATAATCATATTAGTGGAGAGGGTTCAACTAATTAGGAGTTTGTTTTGGAACATGAAACATTATAAATAAATAAAAATAAACATAAAAGTACAATAACATTTACATTTTACAAATTGGATATTTACATGGTTCAGGTGTATTTGTTTTTCTTTCATTTGTATTCAATACGTTTTTTTGTTTATTTGTACTTGATTTTTAACACAAATTTATTTAAATTAATTTACTTCTACATTTCTTTTTAAATATATTTTAAGTTTATTTAGTTCCATTTTTGTGAAGTATTTATTATAGTTTTATTCTTTGTTTTTTTGTTAATGCAAATTTGATTTCACTAATTTTGACAAACTATTTTTCATTTTTTATTCTATTTGTCTGATGATTTTTTCTTTTTGTGATGCATACGTTTTGAAATATATTTGTTGACTTATATTTCTGCACTAATATGTATTTTACAGCTTTTTTCTTCACTTGTTTTTTTGTTTTGCTGTCTTTTGGAATATTGGACATGGGGGGGAGGGGTTACTCTTTCTACAGTTTTATTTCGATTTTTAGTTTTTTTAGTTGAGTAATGTTTTTATTAGATATCAAAAGATGTTTTTCGTGCACAAAGAAGTACTTTTGGAATAAATGTATATTAAACTCTAATACATTTTTGATAGAAAACATCAATTAATTAAAGTAAACAACAGTAAAAATCAGATATTATTTCTGGACGAAGAACGAATCTCGTCTCTCCAGCACTTTCAGAACATCTCGCCTCGGCTGCTTCGTCGCTGAATTCTCTTTCTGGTGTGAAGAGAATGAAAGCAGCGACACGAAAAATACTGGACCTCGGCACTAAAGGTCGTACGGGGACCAGGGGGTCCAGGCATGCCGGGGTCTTGGAGAGGCGAGTGAAGAGGTGTGTTTTGGTTCTGTTTTAAGAATGTCGAGGTGATGTCGGTGTCAAACCTGGTCAGCACTTTGAGCGACTCATGTCAAAAGTCAATGCATGAACTCACTCGGACATGTCGGACTCACTGACTCAATGAGTCAAACTCACATCCATCGCATCAGGTGGACTCTATAACTATTGTTAAACTGATGCTGTGTCTCAAATCGCATACTACTCTTAGTATGCTAGAAGTTAGTATGCATCAGTTTAGTGTACATACTAACTAGTACGCAAATTCTCCACAGATAGTATGTCTCAAATCAAACACTGCTGCTACACACTAACAGGAAATGACGCGACAGCTTCTTCTTCCACTACTATTTAACGATGTTGCAACCAGCTGTTTGAACGCTATCGCCGACACCTGCTGGCAGCACGTATTGCAACTTTGGAAAAAGAAATAAAGAAAAAATATGAGAATCTAAATAATCGCGAGATATTTAAGCTGTATATAATAATATATATGCATTTATATATGAGGTAACTTCCGTTTAAAACGTCACTAAGATGGCGGCTGTTTAGAGTGTTTAGTGTCCATCGAACCATACTCAGTTTTGTGGGCGTGTTAGTATGCCAATTTAGTGTGCATGGCGCACTAAATTTCACATACTAAGAATTGAGACGCACTAACGCACTAAAAATACTAACTTTTAGTACGCTAGTATGCGATTTGAGACACAGCATGAGTCATTTTCTTGAAAGGTAAGTAGTGAGTCATTTAGTCACAAGACTGACTCACACGGGTGGGAACGAGTCTTTCCACGACTCAAACAAATCCTCATTGACGCCACTTGGTCTGACTCACTACTAGTTGGAGTCACTTGGACTAACTCGGAGATCCATGATTCCTCACTCGCGCTGTCGAGGGTCCCGGTAGAATGAGTCTTAAATCGAGAGTCACTGTTGAGTCACTTGATAATTCACAGCAACGACTGATAAGAGACCGGGAACGTCAGCTCTAAAGACTCAAAAACAAGTACGTTTCTGTGACTCAATAGAAGATTATAGACTCACGGGTTAACGTACCGATTCATCGACTCTGAAATGAATCGTCTTATGACGCGTCTCGAAGTGAATCGTTCCTGTTGTGACTCATCAATAAAGGTTAGAGTGACTCAACCGAAGTCGCGGCTCACGGGTTGATCGTCGATGCGCGAGGGGCCGCGGCGGCGATCACGCCCGCGGCGGCGGCGGCGGCGCCGGAGCGTGAAACCGCCGGCGTGGCCTCCGCATGAGTTATGGACGCCGGCGCCGTCGCAGGAACGGACGAGGAAATTAGTCGACAGAACAGCAGGTGAAGCGAGCGGCGCTGATCCATATGTTTGCTCTGTCAACGCTGCCAGATTAGAGGACGTGAGTCGCATCCCGGCGCCGGAGCGCGGCCCGCGAGGAATATTGATCGCGACTCAGGCGCGGATAACAGGAGACGAGTCGTTCGGATGGTTGACGCTTGAAAACACGAAGACGGTCACGTAACGCTGCAGCGACGACGGAGTCCGAAAATACTTCGTCAAACGAGATAGACAGTGACAGAGCCCCCTGGTGGTGGACTTTACAAGTGCGTGGCAATGAGTAGAAACAAAACTTTAATTCACTACACTGCAGTGTGTTGTGTAAGTAAGTGTCGTGTTTGTCTTAGAATGTGTGTGCTAGTAAATGTTGTGTAAGTACGGGTTGTGTGAGCATGTGTATGTGTTGTGTAAGTATATTTGTGAAATTGTTGTGTAAGTATGTGTGTGTGTGTAAGGATTTGTATTATTATGCGTCTGTTAGTAAGTGTTATTGAATATGTTGTGTGTTTATGTGTTGTGTTAGTATATTTGAGAAATCGTTGTGTAAGTATGTGTGTGTAAGAGTTGTCTTATTTTGTGTGTGTAACTATGTTTTGTGTAAGTATGTGCGTGTAAGGATTTGTATTATTATGCGTCTGTTAGTGTTATTGAATATGTTGTGTGTTTATGTGTTGTGTTAGTATATTTCTGAAATCGTTGTGTAAGTATGTGTGTGTAGGAGTTGTGTTATTTTGTATGTGTAACTATGTTTTGTGTAAGTATGTGTGTGTAAGGATTTGTATTATTATGAGTCTGTTAGTAAGTGTTATGGAATATGTACTGTGTGTTGTGTTAGTATATTTCTGAAATTGTTGTGTAAGTATGTGTGTGTAAGGATTTGTATTATTATGAGTCTGTTAGTAAGTGTTATGGAATATGTACTGTGTGTTGTGTTAGTATATTTCTGAAATTGTTGTGTAAGTATGTGTGTGTAAGGATTTGTATTATTATGAGTCTGTTAGTAAGTGTTATGGAATATGTACTGTGTGTTGTGTTAGTATATTTCTGAAATTGTTGTGTAAGTATGTGTGTGTAAGAGTTGTGTTATTTTGTGTGTGTAAGTATGTGGGTGTAAGGATTTGTATTATTATGCGTCTGTTAGTAAGTGTTATGGAATATGTACTGTGTGATTATGTGTTGTGTTCGTATATTTCTGAAAATGTTGTGTAAGTATTTGTGTTGTCATAGAATGTGTGTATGTGTTTTTTTTAGTATGGGTTGTGTTAATATGCGTGTGTTTGTATTTGTGTGCAAGTGTTGCGCTTACTTGTGAGTGTTTATGTGTAAGTGTCATGTTAGTATGTGTGTGTGTGTGTAAGTGTTGTGTTTATACGTGTGTGTAACTGTTGCGTTAGTTTGTGTGCACAAGTGTTGTGTTAGTATGTGCGTGTTAGTACTTGTGTGAAAGTGTTGCGCTAACTTGTGAGTGTCACTATGTGTCTAAGTGTTATGTTAGTATGCGTGTGTGTGTAAGTGTTGTGTTTATACGCGTGTGTAACTGTTGCGTTAGTTTGTGTGCACAAGTGTTGCGTTAGTATGTGTTTGTTAGTACTTGTGTGCAAGTGTTGCGCTAACTTGTGAGTGTAACTATGTGTCCAAGTGTTGTGTTAGTATGCATGTGTGTAAGTGTTGTGTTTATACGTGTGTGTAACTGTTGCGTTGTGTGCACTATGTTGTTGCAAGTGTTGTATTATAATGTACTGTGTTTATGTGTAAGTGTATGTTAGTTTTTTACGAGATAATACACTAATAATGTCATCACTCACTTGTGTAAAAACACAAGTTAACATGTGTTCACTCATGTGTTTGTGCTTCAACTTTCTTCAGACATTCTTCGACGGCCGACGTTTCATCTGAAATATTCTTGTCATCCATTTGGAACGACTAGTTTCTTTGCTTATTAAAAGAGAAAAACCTTAATTTGTTTCTCCGTCGTTACAGCTCAGCGACTTTAATAAAAGCTTTCATCAAATGACTCACAAGACGAATCCACACAGACTTATTTGGCTAAAAGGTTCATTTATTTTGCTAAATTACCTTTTTCTTTTATTTCCACATCGTTTTCCCCGCCGTGATTTATTTGAGCAGCTTTTCTTATTTATAAAATATAATCAAACTTTGTTGTCGCTTCATTGAGAAACTTTTTTTTCTCAGGCGTTTGTCAAATATGCATGAATATATTTTTTTATCTCTAAAGAACTTAAAAAGAAGAATAAAATAAATTGCTTTAAATATATCATAATATGATTGATGTGTAAAAAAAATGTTAGTCATTGAACAAAATAGGTTGGTTTATTAAAAAAAAAAAGTTTTTACAATAAATAAAAAACAATAATTATTTTATTTTATTATTTAAAATCTATTTTAAAATAATATAATAATAATATAATAATTATTTAAATTGAATTAAATATTTCCAATTAATCTATTTGTACAATTTCAAAAGTATATTGTAAAGGTTTATAAATTAATAACGGTTAAAATAATAAAATAAAATACAAATAATTTAATAAAATGTATAATATAAATAATAAAATAAAATTTAAATAAAATAAAATGATCAGCAAGAATAAAAATAATATTTTTTAAATAATATTTTGAAAAGTGATCAACAAACTACAGTAGGGCTCAAACAGATAATTTTAAAATTTAAATTTAAAATTGTTGTATGACACAATTTTAGTAAATACACACAAAAAACTTAATTAAAAAAGTCAAAATATTATTGCTATAAAGTCTAACATAAATCAAAAGGAAGGGCAACTGTGATGAAATTATGATAAATAAAATGTTTTTTATTGATTATATATATAGAAATATTTTTTGCTAAATTTTAACCAAAACTCGAGAGTTCTGGCGTCGGGAGTGGGATGTGCACCGTAGCAGCCAGCTGGTCATAATGTTTTTTTCAACGTCATGATGTTGCTTTTAAAGCTAACAACAAAAAAAAGGTGTGATTTTTCGCCTTTGAGCAGCACATTTATTCCCTGATGTGCAGCAGCTGCTGGTTCAATTCCCGTCATGCTCCCTGGATGTTGCGAGCTGACTCATGCTTGCTCCAACTTCTGCGGAGCATCATCTTCTACATGCTATCGCTCTCCTCCTCCCTCCACAGCTTTATTAGGGTTGAGACAGATAATCCCGTCATCACGTGTCCGGTCGGAGGAGTCGAGTGCTTTCATGAAAAAGCATCAGTCGACACAAAAGACGTTGAATCCCAGAAGAAGAACAGTTTGAAGGAGTTCAAGCCACGATGGTGGGCCACACGGCTGCAGAGATTCATCTGCGAGCGGCGCCGTGGGGGAGGATGTGGAGATGCCAGGCGGGATAAAGGGAGATCAGAGTGGGAGTGGAGATGAAGAGAGAGGGGAGATGAGTCACGAGGGAGTCCGACAACACAAACTATCAAACTCGACACACGTCTGCGGGAGAGACTCGTGACGCCCGGAGGCTCGTCGATCAAACCGTCAGGATACCTGACGTCGTGACGACTTCATCGACGGCGACAAAAGCTCGTCGTTGATGTTACGGGGTGGTCATTTGGGTTTGTGTATTGGTAAGAATCTGGCGATACGTGTCACGATACAGGGGCAACGATACGATATATTGCAATACTGTAGTCACAAGGATATATTTGTAGTATTGTCCGAGTACTTGACTCTGGTGTTGCAGAATGTACAGACCACACGACTCTTGACGAAATATGTCCAAACATCTACTTAGCTACTGCGATCGACTGTATCCTCTCGCCCTCAGTCATCGCCGCGACGTCGCAGGATTTCATCGTTCCTTTAGCTGCGCACTCTAGATGATTGCTGCCATCTAGAGTACAGAGGTTTAATCGCAACACAAAAATGAACAAACGCCTTAAATATTTGCTTGTAAATTTTGCAATTGTATACAAACTTTATATAAATATAAACCATAGAAGAATGATGAAACAAATATATATATTATTTGAAAGACAAAATTAAAAAAAAAAGTATATTTTCCTACACCCCTAGTGTCCATCTTACCAAAGCTACTGTTAGCCACAAGCAAAGCTAGCTAGTTTAGCATTTAAAGGTCTTTTATCATTTTTAATCACTTTACATTAAACTTGAAATAAAAAAAATATATACTGTATATATTTTGGGGCCTTTAAGTCATTTAGATGGTCCACTAAAAAGACAATTACCAGAATCATACTTCCTGTTAAAGATGGAAAATATACATTTTGTTCGGCCCGTGACTTTGTCCGCTTGAACGTTCGGCCCTTGTGTGATTGACACTTCTGAGTTAATGGGTGGTAAGTTAAGTAAATTTGTGTCCAATAACAACAAAAAAAACAAAAAGCCAATTCATTTGATCAAATTGCTTGCTTAAGACCTTGGCTCTTGGCTTGAATCATTTCATTACCTCTCTTTGACCTAAAAAAACAATGTCTATGTAATAGTCATATCATGTAAATGTTACGGGGTGGTGTGTAAATATGCTAAGATAAGATAAGATGTTCATTTATTTGTAGCACAGAGGGGACATTTGTGTTGTTACAGCAGCAAAAATGGACATACATTGTATTTTGAAAAACATGTAGTATAGTATTAAGAGGGTAATTTAATGCTTAAATCTATGAAAATATTTCTATTAATATGTTAATGATTCTTATGTAGGACTTTGAAGAAATGTAACTGTTTATGTTCATTAAAATGTCTAAAACATCTTTATTTACAAAGACACTGAAACATTTTGACTCGTTGTCATTTTTTTCCGGAGCTCACGAAAATCGACCTCAAGTCTCTTCAAATCAAACTCGGAAACGTAAAAAGACACAAAGATAAAGACGGTTTCCCGTTTTTTTTTTGTCGTGGTAATGCTGACTAACGGTCGCGAGCTGTGATTGACAGGTGGGATCAAAAATCCGACAAGGTGGAGTCGCAGGAAGAACCGAAATATATGTCGCTTCCAAACGTGTGTGTGTGCGACGTTCAAGAGCCTGTGATCCAATGGTCCGGATGCTGATATAATAAAGGATGAATGTACGGTGGAGGAAAATGGAGGGAGAATGAAAAACAGGAGGAGGGGGCTATTAAAAAAAAGAGGGAGAGAGGGAAGGGAATAAAAAAGAGCAGCAGGGCGGGCGAGCGACGGCTCCTCAGGCACCTGCCCCTCACTCGCTCCAGTGAGGGAGAAATCTGCCTTAATTACCTCTGAGACGCAGTGGAGCGCACTCACACACACACACACACACACACACACACACACACACACACACACACACACACACACACTCACACACTCACACAGACGCACAAACGCCGGGTCATGTTGTCATCACTTCAGCGGATATCAGATTGACTCATCGATTTCTCGCAGAATCCCTCAAACCTTCGCTCCATCAGTTGCTTCACTGGAAAGACGTTTATTTATTTTCTTTTCCCCCCAAAAGATTTTAGCACCGTAAACACACATGGTCGCACACACACATACACACACACACAAACACAGAACACGGGGGCAAATCCTCAAATAACCCGAGTAAACCTTCCCAGAATGTGCTGCGAGCTGACAACTTGGGCTCTTGTTCACTCATACGAACACACACATGTACACACACACACAAGATGCTGAGAGCAGGGAAACTAAAAAGTGGGTTACGTATAAAAAGACAGGAAGTTGATGCGTCATCAAAAAGTCTCATTAGTCTGCGGCGTCCGGTTCGTCCGTTCAGCGGCGAAATAAGTCGTTGTTTAGTCGCTGCGTCACTTTAATTGTGTTACATTGTGTCTTTTATCTTCTGTTAAAAGTGGAGTATTTTCAAATGTTCCCTCGAAAAGTAACCAACGGTTGTGCGGCGAGTCTGTAAAACTCAATTATGAACTGAATGATCAATTAAAAGCCACTAAATTACCAACCGTTAAAATAAAGTATGGTGGCTTAGAAGAGTCAAAATAACATAAATACTACATTAAACACGACAAAGCAATACAAAGACACAACATGACAACATTTAGACACGACAGCACAACATTAAGAATCAACACAACTGAAAATTCCACAATGCAACAACATACAGTGACAACACAACAACATACAAACACAACACAGCCACAAAGGCCACAACACAACAACATTAAGGCACAACACAACTGCAAATGCCACAACGCAACAACACAACAACATTAAGACACAACACGACACACAGAAAAAAACACAACTGCAAAGGCCACAAGACAACAACATTAAGACACAACAAAGCAAAAGACACAACACAACTGCAAGGCCACAACACAACAACATTAAGACATAAGAGAACATAAAGGCACAACAGAAGTGCAAAGCCCACAACACAGCAATATACAGCGATAATACAACAACATTAGGACACAACACAGCAAAAGACACAACACAACTGCAAAGGCCACAATGCAACAACATACAGCGACAACAAATCAACATGAAGACACAACAGAACTGCAAAGCCCACAACACAAAAATATACAGCGACAATACAACACCATTTGGACACAACACAGCAAAAGACACAACACAACTGCAAAGGCCACAACACGACAACATACAGCAACATCACAACAACATTAAGTCACAACACAAAATAAAGATCCGACAACATGGAGCAACAACACAACATTTAGACACAACGTAAGGCAACAATTTGAAGTATCTACATAGTCACAACACAGGGACATTAAGCCATGAAACAATTTGAAAACACAAGAACATAAAGACACAACACAACACCATAAGACGAAACATAAAGAAACAACTTTAACACAATTGCTGAGTCTACAACACAATAATATAAGGCCACCACACAAGAACATTTAGACACCACGAAATTGCAAAAAACTGTGAAAAAGTCAACAGGACTCTGATGGTATCATATGACGGGGTGACCATGGACTACTATTGCAATAAAGACGTTAAGTGAATGAAGCCCTCTAGTGGAAACCATCAACATTGCATCTCTAAAACTGTCAAAAACATAATGTGTTGGTTACAGACGAGTGAGTTGGTTTAGGAACCAACATATGAATGTGGATAAAGTGTTGCTCAAAGGCATTTGAAGGGAGAAAGTTCTACACAGTATCTTCTCTCTACTTGTTTGTATAATTTCAGATTCGATTTCACAGTTTGCGGCGAGAACGGAGGATCGTGTTTGTTTTGGACGCCGTGTTAACCTGAAATGCATCTGTCACAATGACTGCGGCAGCTTTCCTTTAATCCGGATGAATCAGCGTGGCAGGAAAACAAACTTAATCTTTCCTGTCGAGGTCTTTCTCCGTCGCCATCTCTGCTCCTCGGATATAATTCCTCAATGTGATATTTGCACTTTATTTCTGCCTAGTCTCTGGAGGCGGAACCTTGTGTTTGCAGCGTCATGTGACCCGCTGACTGATCCGCTAAATAATGATGACACATCTCGATGTGTGTCTTACGTCATGGACGCATTTTTTTATTAGCAAAAGTTGCATAACAGACAAAATCTGGAGTCCAATTAGTCAGAGTCATTATGACTTAATGTTTTAGATTATGGTTCATTATTTCATCCGTGGAAGTCAAATGAAGGTTAAAGATGTAAAAGAAAGTCATATTACAGTTCTATTACCACAACTTGAAGCCAGAACACAACAACATTTCGACACAACATAAAGCCAGAACACAACAACATAAAGCCAGAACACAACAACATTTCGACACAACATAAAGCCAGAACACAACATACATTAAGACACAACATAAAGCCAGAACACAACAACATAAAGCCAGAACACAACATACATTAAGACACAACATAAAGCCAGAACACAACAACATAAAGCCAGAACACAACAACATTGAGACACAACATAAAGCCAGAACACAACAACATAAAGCCAGAACACAACATACATTAAGACACAACATAAAGCCAGAACACAACAACATAAAGCCAGAACACAACAACATTTCGACACAACATAAAGCCAGAACACAACATACATTAAGACACAACATAAAGCCAGAACACAACAACATAAAGCCAGAACACAACATACATTAAGACACAACATAAAGCCAGAACACAACAACATAAAGCCAGAACACAACAACATTGAGACACAACATAAAGCCAGAACACAACAACATTGAGACACAACATAAAGCAAGAACACAACAACATTGAACCACAACATAAAGCAAGAACACAACAACATTAATACAACAAAAAATAACAACTTTAAGACACAAAACATTAAGGCAACTTAACAACAAAAAGCCACAACACAACTTGATGAAGACACAACAACACAAAATAAAGACACAACAACATTAAGACACAACACAACTGCAAATGCCACAACGCAACAACATACAGCAACAACACAACAACATTAAGCCACAACACAACTTGATGAAGACACAACAACACAAAATAAAGACACAGCAACATTAAGGCTACACAACAACAAAAAGCCATAACACAACCAACTCAACGCAACAACATTAAGACACAACAACCTTTGGACACGTCAATGACAAAGCCAAAACACAACAACATGAAGACACAAAAACCTCAAGACAACACAACATGAAGCCGGAAAACAATAACATTGAGACACAAAAAAATTGCAAAAACACAACATAACCACTTAAAGCAAGAACACAACAACATTAAAACTACACAACATGAAGACACAATATAACAATACAAAAACATTGAGACAACACAGCAACATAAAGCCACAGCACAACAACATGAAGACGAAATAAAGCAACAAAAGTGGGCGGACTCTGATGTTTTCATATGTCGGGGTGATCAAAATACTGACTTAATGTTTAAATCTTAAGTCAGATCACGGTTCATTATTTCATTCATGGACAAACAATGGTTTAATATTTAACCTCAGCTAATAGAGCCACGACAAAAACAAGGAGTCATAATTCAAGTCGTATCTGCCGACAGAAGTGGTGAGCGTTGATCTCGTGGTCGTGGACAGGAACTGATATCTCACTTTACTGCTGCCATGATAAACCCTGCATCAGGGTCATGTGACCAGCTCAGGTCACAGCACAGGTACGCTGCTATCAGAGCGTCGGACTTGAAAGAAGCCGTGGATTTTATCTGGAGAGTCGTTCGCGGTGTTTATCTTGACTCGTCACAAATCAATCAGAACAAACCAAACGATGGACGAAGAGAAGTTAAATATTAAAATTACTGTTTTTCTTAAAGAGTTTAATTTTTTTCAATATTTTAGTTAATTAGGAGAACTGAGTTTAAATATATGCTTATATTTATTAATATACAGTTTATGATTAAAATGGAATTAAAAAAAAAAATCTAAATAACATGACTATATACATATTTATAATTTAGGGGTGTAAGGATATTTAAATATTTTAATACACTATCAATATTTAACAGCTGTTTTGATTTCTTTTTTAAACTTTTTAAAATGTTATTTAATTGCATTTTTGGGTTGTATTTTGGCTTTCAATTTATATTTTACTCTTTAGCATAGTTCTTTTATGGTTTATATTGCAATAAAGTGTGTGTTAATTAAAACAATAAAAAAATACAATTATTAATATATATTATTACAAATATTCACGCCGGTAGTTTATTTTTTTTGCTGCAAATAAATAAGTATTACGTCCACCGCAGATAAGGAACAATGACATCCCACAAGATCCCGGCGGAGACTGAGGACAAGAGGATACAGTCGACTCCAGCAGCTTTTAAAGCTCATGTTTGGACATACTTTTCGTTATTTGTTCTATTAATTCAAGGAAAATGTAATAGAACAGTCGCCAGATGTCACCAATATTTACTGTCCCCTAAAGTTGATTAAACTGTAACGAAATATATTGTATCGAATTATATCGTGAACTAAATATATCGTACCATAAGATTAGTGTATCGCTACAGCCCTAATATATATAGAGAGAGAAAAGTGTATATATTAACAAACAAATCAAACAAATATTATTATTATTAAAATTGATTGAAATTATTTTTTTAAATGAAATACGGAAAATATTGATTTCTTGTTTCTTAATAAATAGTCGAAAAAAATGGCAAAAAACAGTTGAAAGGCCCCAAATCATTTATAAATTTAAATTACATGTGAATTTAGCAGATTTTTACATTAATACTTGGTTATACTGGTTATGTATCTGGCACTCAATTTCACTAACTTAAAGGTTAATTTAACTTGTCTCGATGGTCAAGAGTCAAAGCATAATGTAACTTCAGATTAAACACTTTTTTTCCATAACCAAATATTTCAGACAGTAATAATCAATAGAAGATCATTTTTTTTCTTGACTTTCTTCTCACTGATTTGTTTTTAATCAAAAGGGGATTAAAATTCCAAACATGGGACGAACTTAAACGACTCTCTGAATTAATAAAGTTTAATCTTTCCCTACATAAACATGGCGTGCAAGATGTCGAGCGGCATGTGTTCGAGAACAAGTCTCCTCTCTGGACCTCCTGCAATAATGAAACGTTTCTCCTCAAAACCTCCTTCATGTCCAACTGTCTTCCATCTTGATTATGTTTTGTAGGTTCAATCATGCAGGGCCGAGTCTCCACAAAGACTGCAGATGAAGGTCGAGCTGATAAATGGAGATAAGTTGTAAACTGGGGGCGAACGTTTCAATGGCGCATGTTTGCTAATAATTAGCTCCATTAGCCTCGGACAGAGTCGGTCGTGCTGAAGGCTGCAGGTCAACAAATAACATATTCAAGAGCAAGAAACAAGTATCAGAGGAAAAAAATAAAATTAGGAAATTATTTACAAAAAAAAAAAAAAAAAAGGGTTGTAATAACAGAGATAACATCACGACATGTGCTCGAGTCGTTCCTCCTGGTTAATAATGTAGGTGTTGATACCTGTACTCTGATCCAGGTGAGTGAACAGATCAGATTTCTTCAATCCTCCAGACAGGACGGAAGTGGAGGACAAACCTGGAAAATGGAGGGCAAATGAAAGCCGTTAGCGTAAATATTTCTGTCAGCATTATTATTGAATGTGTTAGCATACATATTTCTGTTAGCATTATTATTTATGTTAGCATACAACCTTTTACGTTAGCATACATATTTCTGTTAGCGTAAATATTTCTGTTAGCATACATATTTCTGTTGGCATACATTTTTCAATTGGCATACATCCTTTTATGATAGCATACATCTTCATATTAGCATACAACTTTTCTGTTAGCATACACCTTTTTGTTAGCATGCACCTTTCATGTTAGCATACATCTTTCAGTTAGAATATATCCTTCAGTTAGCATACTTATTTCTGTTAGCATACATTCCTCAGTTAGCATCTATCCTTCAGTTAGCATATATCCTTCAGTTAGCATACATATTTCTGTTAGCATACATCCATCAGTTAGCATACATCCTTCAGTTAGCATACATATTTCTGTTAGTATTCATCCTTCGGATAGCATATATCTTTATGTCATGACCATGTTGGTCAGCTACAAAGCCACACCGCGAGTTGCGTTGTATTACTCTGAAAGGCGCTGTTGTATTACTTCGTGAGGCTCTTTAGTATTACTGAGGCCCAGTAGTACTACTCTGCAAGGATCCGTCGCAAGTACTCGTACGTGATAATCTGTAGTATTATCTACCCGAGGTGCCATAGTATTACTTGGCGAGGTTGTGTACTTTGCAAAGTGCTATGTGGGGTGACTCTGCTAGGATCAGAAGTATTACTCCGCAAGTTGCTCTAGATTTACTCTACGAGGCAACGAATAATTACTACACGAGGATACTACTTTGCATGCTGTCTAGTATTCCTCCGTGAGGCTCTGTTGTATTACTCTGTAGTGTTACTGCAAGGTAATACTGTGCGAGGCGCTGTAGAATAACTCTGTGAAGATTCATAATATTACTTGGCATGCTGTGTAGCATTACTCTGCGATACTCTGTAGTGTTACTGCCAATTTATACTGAGCGAGGCAGTGTGAAATTACTCTGTGAGGATTCATAACTATTACAATACTTCTCATGCTTTGTAGTATTCCTTCACTGTAGTATAACTCTGCTAGACTGAAGTAATCCTGCGCGAGGAATTACTCCGGATGCATAAAGTTACTTCACGAGGTTGTGTAGTACGATTTTTTCGCGAGGATCAGCTGTATTACTCTGTTAGGATCCAGCGCTACTGCACGAGAAGCTGTAGTATTACCACGGCGAGGCAGCGTAGTATTACACCGTAAGGCGCTGTAGTATCACTCGTTGAAAGGCAGCCATGCATTTCTGTCACGATAGTCTTGAAGAACCAGAGGTCGGTGTAGAGTCAAGGTCACGGAGAGTAGAAGTAGGTAAACCCTGAAACGTAGTCTAATGGACGTCAACTGTGATGAAGGAAGAGAGGAAACCCTCCTCCTCCTCCTCCTCCTCCTCCTCCTCCTCCTCCTCCTCCAGCACTCTCTTTTCCATCCGTCTATCGGGTTTTAATCTCTCGGGCTGAGAGCACCAGAGGTCAAGCGGGGGACTCTAAGTGAACGGTGGGAAAAGGAACTGTCAGCAGACGCACATCTACTGTAACCAACACAGGGAGTCACCTCCTTCCCATTCATGCTAGTTGGGACTGTAATCGAAAACCTTAAATCTTATCTTGAAAACCCTCCCCCTTAGTTCTCACCTGAGAAACTACTCTTATCTTATCTTTTTTTTTTTTTTTTAAATAAAGTGTCGACAACTTCACGATGTGTGTCACCGATATCCAAGTGGAACACAAATTATATTTAGGGGGGCGACTGTAAATGTGCGCACATGTTGGCAGTATTCAAACGCGATGAAGTTATGCATCACACACATGCCATTCCTCACACCCACACACACACACACACACACACTTCAACAACGCACCCCCCCACAGCCACCATCTCATGTGACTCAAGGACAAGTATCAGTGGCGGAAGGTCGGATGGTTCCACATGAGGGAGCGGCATTCCTGAGCTGGCACACTTGTCCAGTGTGTGCGTGTGTGTGTGTGTGTGTGTGTGTGTGTGTTTCAGTTTGGTAACCTCAAGGTTGGATTTACATTTGAGAACATCATGAACCGGAGTGTGACTTTGAACGGGACACGCGTCGTATTCAGTTACACACACACACACACACACACACACACACACACACACACAAAGACACACACATGTGTGTGCGTTTGTCTGTGCATCTCGTCGCAGGTTCTCATCAGCTATTGATCGGCAGCCGGTATCACACGTGACCGCGGTTCTGCGCATCCCCTGGCGGACGGTGTTGCGAGTCCAATGGAACTGATCGAGGGCCTGCTCAGGTTTCATTGTCCGTGTGTGTGTGTGTGTGTGTGTGTGTGAGCGTGTGTGAGTGTGTGCGTGTGTGTGTGTGTGATGATAATAAGCCCGGCATCTAATCCTGTCGGTGCCAATGCCATCTCAAGGCCACATCACCTTCCCTCGGCAGGAGCGTTTTTCTTATGGATCGATGCTCTCGTTCCAGAAGAGGTAGAAGAGCCCCGGAGACTGGGGTTAGCCTAGCTTAGCTTAGCGCCCGTGTACTCCAATTGATGTCCGGCGGTAAAGCCCAGAGGGTCAGAATAAGTCACTGGTAGTCGATGCCTCTGATCTGAAGGTGAATTATAAGGTTGTTTTTCATTTTATAGACGTGAAGACACCGTCAACCTCACTTTAGAAACAACGTTAGCAGCTACAAACGTTAGCATCTACAAACGTAAGCAGCTACAAACGTTAGCAGCTACAAACGTTAGCAGCTACAAACGTTAGCAGCTACAAACGATAGCAGCTACAAACATTAGCAGCTACAAACGTAAGCAGCTACAAACGTTAGCAGCTACAAACGTTAGCATCTACAAACGTAAGCAGCTACAAACGTTAGCAGCTACAAACATTAGCAGCTACAAACGTTAGCAGCTACAAACTTAAGCAGCTACAAACGTTAGCAGCTACAAACGTCATCTGTTACAAACGTCATCTGCTACAAACGTTAGCAGCTACAAACGTTAGCGCAAACCACTTGTTTTGAACTTGTTTTAATAACTGTAGGCATTTTGTTCACGTATCCGATGTCTGGTTGTGTACACGCACAGTTTGGTGGCGCATAAATACATGTCGTGCCTACACTTCTACAAGATGAGCTTTCCAAGCTTGGTGTACCGAACTTCCTGTCAGACAGGAAGTGGCATGTCATGCCTAGGAAACACTGCGACTACTACAAAGACTCCCCCCAACAAGATTCACCTCCTTCACAACACTGATAATCCATCCAGTTTAAAAACAAACACAATGGGGTTATACTTGTACCTCGTTACCAGAACACTAATTGAAGCATAGAAATACCAAATACATAAAGGCATAGTATAAATACAAAAGCAAAACACATCATGAAAGGTCTGGCACATATTCAATTTAGGGAATCAATTATTTATATCAATTAACACAAATACATATGTAGTTTACACGTTGCACAGATTCTGTGATAATTAAAAACAGATAAAACACTTGTATTGAGGTGACTTTGAACCAACTTGCTTAAACATTCACTTAAAACACAGACACAAATACACATATACCTTAAAAACGCTAAAAGCTTATAAATATAAAATCCCAAAGCTAATTAACAATCAACAGAAATACACAAATGTTATTAAAACAAAACACAAATAAATGCATGGTAAACATATTGTACACTATAAACATAAATATATACTTTATAAACACATATATTAACACAAATACATACTTAATAAGCACAAACTTCGTGAAGAAAAATACATAATCTATAAACATATATACAAATACATACATTATATACACAAATACATACTTTATCAACATAAACATATTTGAATACCTTTAAACATACTATATACAAAAGTATGTACTTTTTGAGTATGAACTGAAATCGATACTGTCTAAACACGAGTACATACTTTATAAACATAAACACACCATGTACTTAATAAACATGAATACAAACACACACAAAATAAAATAAACACAATTACATACTTAATAAACATATACACAAACAGATGCTTTATGAAGATAAACACAATTACATACTTTATAAACATATACCCCACCAGATATTTTATGAAAATAAACACAATGCATACTTTATAAACACATACCCCACCACATATTTTATGAAAAGAAACACAATGCATACTTTAAAAACGTATACAAAAAACATATTTTATGAAAATAAACACAATTACTTACTTTATAAACACATACCCCACCACATATTTTATGAAAAGAAACACAATGCATACTTTAAAAACGTATACAAAAAACATATTTTATGAAAATAAACACAATTACTTACTTTATAAACAAACTCAAACACATATTGTATGAACATAAACACAATTACATACTTTGTAAACAAACACAAAAACACATACTTTATGAAAATAAACACAATTACATACTTTGTAAACAAATACAAAAACACATACTTTATGAAAATAAACACAATGACATACTTTATAAACATATACACAAAAAAATGGGGAAAGTTATTGAACCATCAACAACATCTGTGTTGATGTTTATTTTTCGAGTGACTCGACAGACTTGGTTCTAGTTTAAACCCTTAATTCTGTCCTTAAGCTCCTGAGAGTCGACCTGTGAGTTGAAGATTCGAACGTTCCTGTGACTCGTCCTAAAGCCTCGCCGGAGTCTGGCGTCCAAACGTCCTCGTGCTGGATTGAAAAAGAGCTTAAAAAGAACCTCTCCGGACACTTCATGGAGAGAATAATCCCGGCATCCACATCATTATTTCTGTGGTCGGCCGGCGACCTCGGGGCCGCTCGTCATCAGAGGGGGCCGGAGGGTTGGGGTGGGGGGGGGCGACCTCACGCTGACCCTCGATGGGGAACAATGTGCTAAAACCGAGTCTCTTTGCGGCGTCGGATGGAGTAAAGTGGCGAAGCGGCGGCACCGGAGGCAGCGAGCGGGTCATGTAGGTGACTCTGAAGGGGGGGGGGGGGGGTGATGCTGTAGTGATTCTATTCAACTCGAATCTTCTTTGAGTCGCTTTGGGTCCGATTTAAAATGGCTTCATTATTATTGTCTGTTGAGTCACGAGGACTCGCTTAGATCTGAGCTGAACCAGGAAGTCCAACTTTCCGTTGAGTCACTAGTTCAACTCCTGAGGAGTCGTTGATTCTTGATTAGATTTGGTCTCATCCGATTGTGTGACACCAAAAACTAAAGTAAAAAACAAAATAACTAAAAACAGGTTTTTTTGAGTACTGGTGTGAGAAAATATTGACATGTTTTGTTGTTTTTTAACATAACAGCAGTGTATCCATTTTGTTTGTTATCATAGTTATTTTATTGTTTTTCAATGGAGTGTGTGTAAAATAAAATAATTCGAATTTTTTTTTGGTTTTGTTTGTTTTGCGATTAACAAGAAAGTATTCAAGGGGTTTGTTTATTTTTGTGTTAAAATTGCAGTCATCACAAGCTCCGAACAATAAAATCCCAAAAGACTACTGAGGACGAGAGGATACATTTGACTCCAGCAAATTTTTTGGACATTCTGGAAAAAAATCTGGTGCATTAAATATCATAATCTTTCGTACCATACTGTATCGAAATTCAACATAATATTTATTGATTTATTATTGATTTCACAATTCACATGCATTTTTTATTATTATTATTTATGCATGTGAATTGCATGTGAGAAAGGAATGGGAAAATCTTGCGAGATCCTGGCGGTGACTGAGGACCAGAGGATACAGTGGACTCCAAGAGCTTTTAAAGTTGACGTTTGCACATATTTTGGTTTCAAAACAAATGAAAGCAGTCACGACTTCGTCAAGAGTGGTCTGAAAATTCTGCAACACCAGAGTCAAGTACTCGATAATACCTCAAATATATCCTTGTTACTAGCGTATCATAATCGTATCGTTGTCCCTGTATCGTGATACATATCCACGAACCCATCATTTTCTCGTCATGAGAACTATGAAGTCCACTGATGGAGCGTGGACATCGCTCAGACCGGACGCCGTCCTCCGGCGACACTGAGTGACTCCTCTAGTCGCTCATGCTGTCATGGCAACAGACCGCCACGACGCCGTTAGTTCGGCGCGATCGTAAATCATCCTGTAATTTGGCGACAGGAAGTGTTGCTGTCAGTGGTACTTTTCCTCCCCTCGGACTCACATACGACTTTATTTTGACAGTTGGCCTGGAGGAATTCAAAACAAGATTCCCCCATCGGTAACACACACTTGCACACACACACACACACACACATGCTGGGATGCTCACACAGATGTGCAAAAAGGAACCGACACACACACACACACGCACACAAACTTTCTCGGCCCCCACCTCTTGTGTTTTCATAACGTAGTGTAAAGGTTAAGTCTGGCTTGTTTAATGTGAACACACACAGACACACACTCCACTGATGTGCAGAAAAACAAAAAGTTCTATCACTGCTGAACCCCGGCAGGTGTGTGTGTGGGGGGGGGGGGGGCACCCATGGATGTATGGATGGAGCCCTCGAGCAAACATAGAGGGGAGCTGAAGTATGTGAGGTATGAGAGTTGAGGTCTATGATCACACACACACACACACACACACACACACACACACACACACACACACACACACACACACACACACACACACACACACACACACACACACACACACACACACACACACACACACACACACACACACACGTATGCACACACACCCCCACAAAAACACACACTCACACGTACATGCATACTTTGCGTAAAAACACACACTGACTCACACGGGCACAGACACAAATGCACGTTAATGAAAACACACACTGTCCAACATAATGACACACGTGCACATTCACAATAACATACAAATGTACACACATATGCACACTAACGCATAAACACACACAGACGAGCATTGACACATAGACAAGGGGACACGCACACTGATTTACACTACTTACACTCACACACACAACAAAAAACACATGTGCACACTCATACAGAGACACACAAATATGGTTACTTGTGCATGAACACACATATATTGACACATACATGCAGATTCCCACACACTGACACACATACGCAAACACAATGACACTAACAAAATGACACTAAGATTTTGAGACACAGAAAATGGAAAAAACTCACACAGACTGACGCATGTGCGCACAGAAACACACACACACATTGATACAGTCATACACACAATGTTGCATGTATGCACAGACACACACAATGACACAGACACACACACACTGCCACATGTATGTACAGACATACACACATACACAATGATATAGACATACATACACACTGATGCATGTACGATTACACGAAGACAATAAGACACACACTGACGCATGTACGCTTAGACAGATATACACACACAATGACACAGACACACATAATAATGCATGCATGCAGACAGATATACACACACAATAACACAGACACACATAATAATGCATGCATGCAGACACATATACACACACAATGACACAGACACACATAATAATGCATGCATGCAGACACATATACACACACAATGACACAGACACACATAATAATGCATGCATGCAGACACATTTACACACACAATGACTAGGATACACATAATAATGCATGTATGCAGACACATATACACACATAAAGACACAGACACACATAATAATGCATGCATGCAGACACATTTACACACACAATGACTAGGATACACATAATAATGCATGTATGCAGACACATATACATACATAAAGACACAGACACACATAATAATGCATGTATGCAGACACATATACACACAATGACATAGACACACATAATAATGCATGCATGCAGACAGATATACACACACAATGACACAGACACACATAATAATGCATGCATGCAGACACATATACACACACAATGACACAGACACACATAATAATGCATGCATGCAGACACATATACACACACAATGACACAGACACACATAATAATGCATGCATGCAGACACATATACACACACAATGACACAGACACACATAATAATGCATGCATGCAGACACATATACACACACAATGACACAGACACACATAATAATGCATGCATGCAGACACATTTACACACACAATGACTAGGATACACATAATAATGCATGTATGCAGACACATATACACACATAAAGACACAGACACACATAATAATGCATGTATGCAGACACATATACACACACAATGACATAGACACACATAATAATGCATGCATGCAGACACATACACACACACAATGACAGACACACCGTAATGACACAGACTCACAATGACACAGACAAACAATGACACACTGTCTCTAAAACAGAGACACATAATAGCACAGACACACTAACATGGGCATAAAAACACCATTCATGCAGACTAACACAGACAAGTGCAAAAAACAAAAAAACACAATAACATTAAATACAAAGATAAAGCATATAATATACAATAATAATAATAATAATATAAAAGACACAAATAAACACATAAAACCATACTGTTGAACACACAAATGTTGCTAATCAATAACACAAGTACACGCATGTAACTCTTAATCACAGATGTACAACATTTTAAATGAACTACACACAAATACACACACAACACATTGTTTTTTGCGAAAAACAATGCGAATTCACAGACACACACGCACACACTATACTCGCACAAGTTGCACACAAATACATCTTCAATGCTGAGAGGTCTTGAACACACCACCTCTGACTGTTGGCTGGCTCCGACAGTTGTGTAACTGTAGTTTTGAACATGGGCTGAGGTGTGTGTTGAAAGACAACTTGAACACACTGTGTATTTCGGTGTGAAGCAGCTGCACAAAAAACTGCTTTTGTTTTAGGTTCAAACATGGCTGTGTGTGTGTGTGTGTATGTGGTTGACAATTCTTCTGGGATGTGTTGTGTCTTCAGAGTGTGTTGGAGAATGTGCTCCTGCATTTGTGTGAAGGTCACATGTGTGTGTGTGTGTGTGTGTGTGTGTGTGTGTGTCATTGTGCTCATGTGATAGTCTGTAAATAGCAGCGGAGCACAAAAGAGTGCAGACGCCCGCTATAGTGCTCCCTCCGGTATGATACCTACTTACACACACACACACACACACACACACACACACACACACACACACACACACACACACACACACACACACACACACACACACACACACACACACACACACACACACACACACACACACACACACACACACACACACACACACACACACACACACACACACACACAGGTTGACAGTGCAGCCACCGGGCAGAGAAAGAGACTATTTTTCTTCATATAAAAAATCCCGCGGATGAAAACATGAGTGTGTAAAAGTTGTGTGTCCAGAGCTGGTCTCGGACCAGAATAGATTTGCTCTTTGAATCATTTATCAGCGGCTAATGCTCGGCTCTCGCTCGGACCCTCGCAGGGACTTCAGTGTTGGCTTTATGTTCCGATTAATATTCAATGACCAACAAGGCTTTAACTCGGCAGGAGCGTTCATGACTCAGCACTTCTCAACAGACGGACATCAAATAATTGTGATGCGATATTAAATACTTCACAGGTGCTAGTTATCGTGTAGTATGGGGTGTGTATTGGCAAGAATTATCACTATACTATCACGATACAGGGGCAACGATAAGACATGCTGCTATATTTTGAAATACTGGTAACAAGGATATATTTGTAGTATTGACTAGTACTTGACTCAGCAAAAAAGGAGTCAGCTGTATCCCCTTGCCCTCAGTGATCTGGCAGGATTTCTTTAGCGTCGCAGGACATTTTGACTGCTGCTATCTAGTGGACAAAAGTTGAATTGCAACACAAAAATGAACACTGTGAATATTTGAACGTTAATTAGAAAAAAATGTATTTAACACACACTTCATTGAATTATAAACCAAAGAATAATTATGGTAAAAATAAAATATGACTTGAAAGCCAAAAGAGAGAAAAAACTGTAATTCAATTTTTTTTTAAAAGAGTTTATAAAAAATGGATATATAAAAAATATTTATCCACTTTTGTGGGGAAAAGAAATGCAATATTGTGTTTCTTAATGTAATATTTTGTAAGTTCAATTTATAGCATCAGAAATGAACAGCAGACTGATGCTAATAGTGCTAAATAATAAATGGTGAAATAAATAGACAATAAATAAGAACAATCAAGTCACAATTGTGAGTTTTTCCGCACTAAATCTAATAAATAAAAAATACAATTGAAATGGAGTCAAATATACAAATTCTTTCAAAACTAAAAAAAAAGTAAAAATTCATATTCTATGATAAAGATTGAATTAAATAGCAAATGATTAATAAAAAAAATGACTTACTATTTTTAAGTACGTATTTTTTTGGAAAAAAATAAAAAAGGTCATATACACAAATGTGAGAGATTATATTTAGAAAATTTACAATCTATTAAAAAAAGGAAAAACAATTAAAAACTTATATTTTAAGTTTAAGATGAAATGATAATTTCAAATACAATAAAATATGAAGATAAAATATAACATCTAATTTACCCCTATAAATATCCAATTGTTGGATAATGGGTTTTTTCTTAAATATTAAACTAATTTAAGAGAAAAACTTCTCAAAATCAAAAATGAAAAAGGTTGATGAAAGTATAAAAATGGCTTGAATCAGTAAATTCGAATTAAATAGATAACATTGATGAATTATTTTCCAAATAATGTGAGAAAATGAAAGAAATCTGAAAAATTTTAGAAAGACAATTTAAATTGGAATAAAATAAATATTTCGGAAAGTAAAAAGCAAAGTTTAAAGCAAAAAAAGGACATTTTTTTATTATTTAGTAGAAAAAAAACAACAAATGAAAATAGATATATAATATATAATATAATATAATATATAAGCTAGGAATGAAGTAAGGAGTAAAAACTAAATAAATGTAATAAAAGTTGATGCAATATTTAAAAAAAAGAAGTCAAGATGGAAGAGGTTTGGAAGGAAGTGATGAAACTTATATATGGACAGACTGGACCAGCTAATGAAAGAAGAGAAACACATCCCTCTCTTCTATATCGGCGACTAACGGCCATGATGAAGTTGTTTCCTCGTGAATCCTCATCATACGACATTTAGAGACGCCGTAAGTCTCGTGGATCGTCTCCTCAGGAGCCGTAACGACTCGCGCTGCATCGTAATGATACGATTCCCCGGTTCAGCGACGGTTCACGCCGGCGTCGAGCAGTTTACACGCCTGGCATTAGAGTCGCTCGAGACGCCGCATCTGCTCGCCGACGCTCACGGCGAGGTTAGTCGAGCGAGACGTACATCTCGCGTCTTCGCTTGAAAGGTCACGGGGGTCAATCCCAGCCGTCTTTAGTGACATTACACTAGAATTGTAGAGTTTTATTGGGCACGTTATTGTCGGGATGAGGATCAGGAACGCTTCAATCTTCATGCAAACAACATTGTTCAGCTTGTTAATTAGGAGGAGCTTCATCATCCGTTTGTGTCGCTGTATAGAGCATTTAAAAGTCCTGACTCCCTGTTTTTTAACAATTTAAATAAACATAATTGTACATACACAATTTAGAACTTGATACTTTAGTTATAGTGACTATGTGGTATTAAAAACTAAATATTGGGAACATTAAAAAGCGGCGAAAATACTGTGGAAAGTTGTTTTTTTGAAGGTTAAAAAAAAGTTCATCATAATAATATAAATAAGACTCCATTGAATCCATTGAAAAAAGACATTATTTCCAGTCATTCATAAGAGAGAGAGAGAGTGAAAGAGAGAGGGAAGGGGAGAGAGAAAGAGAGAGTCCGCTGTAGGAGGGAATCACATCAGCGAACAAAAGCCTTCGTTTCATTTTCAAAAGTGATATTTCGGGAGCTAACGTTCAAAGCAACAAAAGTAATGATCTCACTGGCACCGAAAATTTGGACCTGTTGCTGTCAGAGGCGATTACACGGTTACGTGGAGTTGCCATGGCGACTCGGCCTTTTCGCCGGACCACATGGGCCCCTCGTTGGCCGCCTGATTCAATTCGCCACATTTCTTTTTTGTCTCGGTGTCCCAGTTTTCCCCTGCACTCGTTTATTTCCAGCCGTCGCTCCGACCCGACAACGCTAAACTGATAATAAATGAATGTGGACTTTCAAATAAGAACCTGAAGGAAAAAAAGACCCTGAAAGTTTCTCTTCCTCCGTCAGAACCACCAGGTTTCTTCCCTGGAGGTTCTCTTTAAAAACACCTGGACCGAACAAACATCCAACAGAGGGTTAAACAAACAACGGGAAAAAAAAGGTCCGAAACCTTCAAACATGAGAGCGATGGAGAAGCGAGGAAGCCAAGGTCCACCGAGCTAGAAAGTTAATCTGTTATTGTCTGACCTTTGGAGAGCAGTCCGCGGACACAAATGCGAAACCAAAAAAACAGTCCAAAAGTCATGCTCGAGGAATAAATAATGAAAAAAAAAAAACGTGGACAAACACAGTGCATGACACCAAAGTTCAGCGGCGGACTGGCGGTGGGAAGTAAACAACAAAGACTTCCTGTCACAGAGGAAGTGAGAGCGTGGCCTTTGATGAGTCTTAGGAGTACTAGGAAAGACTACTATACAATTACCAACACTCTTGAGGTGCCTTAATAATGCATGTTAAGTCAATGTTGAGGTTGTATCGTGTATGACAAACTTTTGCGCCACAATATAATGAGGCGGTTACAACACTATCAGGGTCTATCAATAGTACAATTCTACTTTGATACTCCGATCCACCAATTTCACTTTTCATTAACTATAGAAACAGCAGCAGTCTTAGGGATGTAAAAAAAAGTTCTGGTGCATTAAATATCATAATCTTGCTCGCTATACTGTATCGAAATTCAACAAAATTGTATTGATTTATTATTCATTTCATGAATAAATGTATTCATTTCATCAATTCCCATGCAAAATTCACGGTGTTTGCACTTCTTTTAATTATATCCTCCGTGACAAAGGAATAGGAAAATCTTGTGAGATCCTGGCGGTGACTGAGGACGAGAGGATACAGTGGACTCCAAGAGCTTTTTAAGTGGATGTTTGGACATATTTCGGTTTCAAAACCAAATAAAAGCAGTCACAACTTCGTCAAAAGTCATGTGGTCTGTAAATTGAGCAAAACCATAGTCAAGTACTCAACAATACTACAAATATATCCTTGTTACTACAGTATTGCAGTATGTATCGTACTGCCAGATTCTTTTCAAGACACATTGCTACTACTATAACCTCTTGAATCATTCCTGATCTTGACTGTACCAGGTCCTCCAAAAAAATCAATTTGATTTGCAAGGCTTAGAAATCTTCAACGCTTATGGTAAGCGTGTGTTACACAAAAAATAAATACGAAAGTAGCTTTTCATCTTCATGTTACTTAAGCTCTTGAGGGCCACACAAATGTTTTAGCAGACCAGATTAGGCCCCTGGGCCTTCAGTTTAAAGTTGAAAAAAGCGTTTTACCTCCTTAGAGGGCGGCTTCAGAAGCAAAAACTAACTGGACTAACTTGATTGTACACCTAAAGGTGACTGCAGCTTGTGGCGTCTGCATGTGCCGTGATACCGTCCAGCACCGGCACCAGCACGGTCTCGGGAGAGGCGAGACGAGAAACCGATCGGCCCGGACTGGAGGGTATCACTCGGGCAGCAGGTCCGGTATCAACTCCCTCGGAGGAACCGAGCGCAGCCGGAGCCAAACTAAAATGTCAGAACGGACTCCACGATGGTGGTCTGGCGCTCACTCCCGGGACTTGTACTCGCAGCGCGACGGCTGGCTTGGCAGTGGGTCGGTGGAGGAACGGCAGACCGGCCAGGACGATCACTAGCATGTCGGCTTGAGAGCTGTGACGAGGTTGTGGAATCTTTCGACATCGCCACAAATCTATAAAACCCTGCAGCGAACACGAGGTTTGACTGGAGAGTCTTTCGCTGCCACCTCCAGAATGTGAACCCCTTCTGCAGCTGTGAGTCACAAGCACAACTCCGGCGTTAATCTCTAGATGACTAATACCTCCATCGCAGCTTTACTGTTCCCTTCTTCAACTCCTCTTCACTCCCTCACCTCCACTCCTCATCACCTGCTTCTGCCTCCCCCTCCTACGCCGGCAGCAGCAAACATAGTTCAAGAGCGATCCTTCCTTCAATGGCGCCGGCGTCCAGATTTAAACCAGTTTTTAAAGAACACAGCTTCAACTTTCAGCCGTTTCACAAAGCGAACACAACTTCAAATGGTCGATCGATTTTAGCCACATTTCGTTCCAGAATGTTATAGAACGAGGTCATGTAGTTTAAGTACTTTTTTTGATTGCGATCAGCGCCCCCTAGTGACTTACTAGACTAGTGGCGGTAAATAATGCTCAACATACGGATACGACAGTGTGATTGTGCCATGACATGATAAAAATACATTAAATTAGTTATATATTTAATAATATATGATATCTATATACATTTAAACCATAAGAAATGATAGAGTAAACCTTTAACAATCAAACTTAATTTGAAAATATATATATTTTATGGGGCGAGAAATATTTACACAATCATAAAACAAACCAATGTATATGATTCATCAAATATTTATTAATTTTTTTATTGATTTCACAATTCACATGCAAATATTCACAGTCCTCCGCGACTAAGGAATGGGGAAATCTTGCGAGATCCTGGTGGTAACTGAGGACGAGAGGATACAGTGGACTCCAAGAGCTTTTAAAGCGGATGTTTGGACATATTTTGTTTTAAAACAAATTAAAGTAGTTACGACTTCGTTCAAAGTCATGTGGTCTCTAAATTCTGCAACACCAGAGTCAAGTACTCGACAATACTACAAATATATCCTTGTTCCTACAGTATTGCAATTTTTATCGTACTGCCAGATTCAATCAAATGTATATGATAGTGTTAAAAACATACAACATCATGTAATAACTATTATTATACATGTACAGTGTCCTTGATTGTTAAGAAATGCAATAATGACTTTTTTCATTTTATTATATCAATATTAATTTGAAAAATATATATAGTTGACACAAACAGCATATCTAAATAAAATAAAAAGAAATTAAAGGTGAAGGTTTATTATTTTTAAGTCGACTGAAAAGCTGATGAAAGCCTACATTCTAAAAAAAACATATTTAATAAATCAACATTTCCGATAATAGCTTGTATTTCACCTTCCTAAATCTCTTATTTTTTATTAACAGTCTGCTCAATCTAAAAGAAGTTTGAGAAAACACTCCCAAACAATCCATTTGTTGCATCCTTTCCTTCCGTCACATCATGTTTAGCGCCCCCTTGAGGAGCAACAAAGAGGCCCAACCGTTGCTCCTAACTCACTTGATGATCCGTTATAATAAAATATGCTCAACACTTTCTTTCTCCTGCCTTTTTATTTCCAGTCAGTGTCAGTCCTGAGTATCACCTCTTCCTTCTTCTTGACAGAACCTCTAACTTCCTGGCTCGCCTCGTTCTCCTGAGAATAATGCAGCAGCTGCTCTGAATCCTTGAACCGCCTCGTCTGTCAAGACTGCGGGTTTTTCGGCCGAAACGCACGCGACAGGTACGCTCACGCCGACTCAAAGTCATGTTCACCAACACAAATAGCTATAAATCTGTCATTTTGTCTCTCCCACGCTTCCGTCAACACACACCCACACCAGTAAAAAGCTGATGGAAGCAGCGCACACACACACACAATCACGTATAGTTTCCCCCCCATAAGAGGAGTCCCATCTATTATTGAGCAGACTTCATCATTCTAGGGCCTGAAGGTCACCGGCATCAATAACGGTGCTGGTCGCCAGGAGACGACCCCGCTATCCACTTGCTCACTTGACAGAAACCATCATCGGCAGGAAAAGCCTCATTCCAGGGGTAGAAAAAAAAAACTAGCTCGGATCCGTGTGAGGATTAAGTCGGTGACACCCGCAGATGATGAACGACGAGGCAGCACCGAACACAAAGACACAACCGCGGCAGCACAACCTGTTAGAGGGTTGGCAACAAGTCCGGCAATATGTTGGGATTAGCCGACGGTGAGTCTGCAGAAGGACACACGGATGAAGAAGTGACCAACACAAATGCAGGTGTGAGCAACACAAATGGAGAATTTAGCAACACAAATGAAGAAGTTAACGACACAAATGAAGACGTTAACGACACAAATGAAGAATTGAACAACACAAATGCAGGTATGAGCAACACAAATGCATAATTTAGCAACACAAAGACAAAAGTTAGCAACACAAATGAAGAAGTGACCAACACAAATGCAGGTGTGAGCAACACAAATGGAGAATTTAGCAACACAAATGAAGAAGTTAACGACACAAATGAAGAAGTTAACGACACAAATGAAGAATTGAACAACACAAATGCAGGTATGAGCAACACAAATGCATAATTTAGCAACACAAAGACAAAAGTTAGCAACACAAATGAAGAAGTGACCAACACAAATGCAGGTATGAGCAACACAAATGAAGAATTTAGCAACACAAAGACAAAAGTTAGCAACACAAATGAAGAAGATAACGACACAAATGAAGAATTGAACAACACAAATGAAGAATTGAACAACACAAATGAAGAATTGAACAACACAAATGCAGATATGAACCACATAGATGGATGTTTGAACAACACAAATGCGAACATTGACAACACAAATGCAAACATAAGCAACATAAATGCCAATATGAGCCACATGAACGCAGACACTAGCAACACAAATGCAGATATGAACCACACGGATAGATGTTTAAACACAAACACAAATGCATCTCGTCTCGTCTCTCGTGAGCAAAAGAAATGCAGCTATAGTAAGTAAATAAGTAAGTAAGTCATTTTTATTCAGAGAGCGCTTTTCTAGACCAGGGATTTAACAATCAAAAGAATACTCAATAAAGTATATACTTTAAAGGTCAAGATAATACTGAGAAAAACACAGGAGTTCCAGAAAATCAAGGAAAATCCTGAACGAATAAAAATGTCTTGAGATGTTTCTTGAAGGAGTCAGTAGATCATCAAACAAAGAGAGAGAGGAAGATCTTTTAAAAAAAAGCTTAGGAGCAACAGTCTGGAAGGATTTCACTCCTCTGGTCCTGAACCGTGTGAAACAATAATGCAGCCGCAAGCAAAGGAATTGCACAAATGAAAAACACAAATGCATGTTAAGCAACACAAATGCAAATATGGACTACATCAATGCATATATGGGCAACACAAATGCATGTTAAGGAACATGACTGCAGATATGAACCACACAAATGCATCTTTGAGCAACACAAATGCAGATATGAGAAACACAAATGAAGATATCAACCACACAAATGCAGATATCAACCACAACCACACAAATGAAGATATCAACCACACAAATGAAGATATCAACCACGCAAATGAAGATATCAACCACGCAAATGAAGATATCAACCACACAAATGAAGATAACAACCACACAAATGAAGATATCAACCACACAAATGAAGATATCAACCACACAAATGAAGATATCAACCACACAAATGAAGATAACAACCACACAAATGAAGATATCAACCACACAAATGAAGATATCAACCACACAAATGAAGATAACAACCACACAAATGCAGATATCAACCACACAAATGAAGATATCAACCACACAAATGAAGATATCAACCACACAAATGAAGATATCAACCGCACAAATGAAGATATCAACCACACAAATGAAGATATCAACCACACAAATGAAGATATCACCACACAAATGAAGATATCAACCACACAAATGAAGATATCACCACACAAATGAAGATATCAACCACACAAATGAAGATATCAACCACACAAATGAAGATATCACCACACAAATGAAGATATCAACCACACAAATGAACATATCAACCAAACAAATTAAGATACCAACCACACAAATGAAGATATCAACCAAACAAATTAAGATATCAACCACACAAATGCATGCATGCAGATATGAGAAACACAAATACATATATGAGCAACACAAATTGCAAGTTTGAGCAAAACACAAACACAGATATGAGCAACGCAAAACGAAAACGCAACACCAATGCAGAGGAAGTCAACACAAAGATAGAATGGGAAGACGGCACAAGTGAACATGTATAAACTAGCAACACAACTTTAGGTGAAGAAACCCAACTAAAGATACAACATTGTGTACATTACAAAAGCCACAAATGCAGACACAAACACAATCCAATGGATGTGTAGGAACAGGAAACACAAATGTAGAAGTAAGCAACACAAATGACGATTTGTGCAGATGAGAGCGACACACACACACACACACACACACACACACACACACACACACACACACACACACACCCCCACACACACACACACACACACACACACACACACACACACACACACACACACACACACACACACACACACACACACACACACACACACACACACACACACACACACACACACACACACACACACACACACACACACACACACACACACACACAGGGCTCTTAGTCTGAGAAACTTTTCAGATTAAACTACTTCACTACTTCAGGGACGTTTGGAGGTCCCAGGAAGCCAGGAGAAGACCCAGGGTAGCTCAGGGTAAAACCTAGATGTGGGCGCAGCCGTTCGGGGAGCACGAGAGCCCACTTAAGCAACCACGTGTGGCTAAAAAGAAGATTCTCCTTATGCTGATTCAAATGCCTTCTAGTTGAACAACCTGCTGCACGTAGTTGTGTACGAGCAAACACGTCTACCACGTATGCAGAGTTTGGGGGCGCATGAGTCTGAACCGACCTTTTAACACACACACGTTATCACACAAGTTAAAAAAAAAAGCATTTTTCCTGCTTCCTCATGTTTTATTCCGCAGCAGACTCGCAACAGCAGGTGGATGATAATCCCAGAACAATAATGATAAAGGAGTGTTGCTACAACGACCCCATTGGCTCCTGACACCTTGTAGCGGACTTATCAGGGGCCGGGAGGTGGAGCCGTTAATGCTTCGCCTTTGAGGGAACAATCTGCTGCGGTAAGCAGGTCGGCTGAGTGACACCGGCGGAGGAAGCGTGAAGGGCGAACTGCAGAGGGAGTCACCAAGGTCGTGGAGGTGTGTGTGTGTGTGTGTGTGTGTGTGTGAGTGTGTGTGAGAGATGCTTACTCATTAACTCCACCTTCAGGTTCACACACCGTTTGTTTAACCTCCGTGACTGACGGAGCAGAAAGTCAGCGTCTCACGAGCTCAACGGACTTTTTTGTTGATGATTGTCGAGCGTCTTCGTCGTTTACCTTTGATCTTATCGTTCACCAGCAGCTCGACCGAAACCCTTGACTAGAACCGTGTCCACCCGTCACATGATGCAGGTGAATACTGTAAGAATACAGTTAGAGGGCGGGCAGGTACATATTCGAAGTACTACGATGTTATCTGATAGAATATACGTTGTGATATGAGAAGGTATAGGGATAAGTATTGAAAGGGATCTGGCAATACGATACGTATCAAGATACAGGGGCGACAATTTGATATAGTGCAATACTGCAGGATATATTTGTAGTATTGTCCAAGTACTTGACTCTGGTGTTGCAGAATTCACAGACCACATGACTCTTGACGAAGTAGTTACCGTTTTTTTTTAAATTAAAATGTGTCCAAACATCAGCCTCAAAAGCGGCTGGAGTCGACTGTATCCTCTCGTTCTCAGTCATCGCCTCAATTTCAAAGGATTTTCATTGTTTTATTGAGCTGCCAAGACGTAATGTCTGCTGCCATCTAGCAGCCGGAAGTGTTATTGGAACACAAAAATGAACAACGGCTGTGAATATTTGGCAGTCAATAAAAAAAAAACTTTATTGGAATCCATTCATTCATTCATTTTCAACTGCTTTATCCCTTATGGGGGTCGGGGGGAGACTGGAGCCTGTCCCAGTTTAATTGGGCGAGAGGCAGGGGACACCCTGGACAGGACGCCAGTCTGTTGCAGGGCACACACAAAGACAGACAACCATTCACACACACACTCATATGTATGGACAATTTCCCCAAGTTCTCAATCAACCTCTGTATTTTTTGGACTGTGGGAGGAAACCGGAGTTCCCGGAGTAAACCCACACAGCACGGGGAGAACATACAAACTCAAGCTAGGAAGCAAACCAACAACCGTGTGCCCCTTTATTGGAATATTAAACATAAAATAACCATGATAGAAATATAACGTGACTTGAAAGTAAAATGTAAATAAAGGTATATATCTTTATTTTATTTTAAATTAGAATCGATACAGTACTGTTGATTATCAATACAGTACTGTAAAAAATATATTGCAATAATTAAGTTTATTAATATTTTCTTACACCCCAACCGTTGACAAATATTATGTTAAAGGACAGGTAGGTAAGTAAGTAAGTAATTAGTATTTATAGAGCGCTTTTCAAGACCAAGGCCACAAAGCACTTAACCTATCAAAAAAAAAAAAGAAGAATACCCAATAAAAATGAATACTTAAAAGTTCAAGACAACACAGAGACAAACACAAGAGTCTCAGGTGTTCCTAAATGAAGTCTATATGTTAAATTACTACCATACATTTACAATGTATGTATATACAATTTTGGTAGAACGTCCGCGGCCAGAATATGTTTTAAGATTCCTCGTTCTGCTCTTTGTCTTCCAGTCGGAGAATGTTTGCGATGTGGACTCAACCAGTCTCACTGTGTGCTCATTTAAACTGTCTGATTGAACATTTACCTGAATTAATTGGGAATATATTTGAGCAGTTTTTTTACGTCTATCCATCATCGAGTCGTACAAGGTGGTTTTGATCGAAGGGTGCTTAAAGCTAACATGTAGCCCCATGGGAAGTGTGCGCTAATGGCTACATTGAAAATAAGTACACAAAAGAATCAATAGCTTTAAATAAAGACATCAAAATGTGAAATTAAAAGAAACAAGTTAAAATTATGCTCTTGACATTTTAATGCATTTTATTTTAAGGTTCTATACAAATAGATAAATATGTGAAGTTTTCTATTTAAGTTTTATATAAGCGATCGGGGAAAATAAAGTGTGAGTATTTATATATACATATATATATTCCATTGTTTTGACCAAAACATTTTCATTTCTTCAACATCATATTTAAAGATAAATAATGCAATTGGATAGAAAATAACAGCATATGAAAAAAATGAAACTAATCAGGTAATAATACACAGAAGGACTTTTATTTTTTAAAAAAGAAAAGAAAAGAAAATCTAAAAGATGAGATCACTCTGACTACGCAAATACAGGCAAGGGGGTCTCATTGGGCCCCAGGGATTGTGTGAAGACTTTAATGTCAAACTTTTAATTTCTGAGGTGAAATATTTTACATTTTAATAAGAACTCTTTAATTAAGAATTCTAAATGTGATTTTTCTAATGAAGCCATGAGCAAAATGATGAGCAATGTTGAGAGTCAAGATATTGGCGGTCATGACGGTGATGGACGACGACACCGAGTCCAACCATCACTAGTGTCCACTCATGTACATTTCGCTTGTGTCGGGTACAAATAAATAAAAAAAAATCTGTGAGCTGCTCGTATGTTTCCACAGACCAAAGTTGTAATTGATCGTGTCCCGGTCGATCATCGCCTCCACCCCCGTGACTCCTCCCCCTGACCCGGCGAGTCGGTTGTAAACAGTCGGGTCATGAATCACTAGGCGGGAACGAGGTTGGGGGGGGCGTGGCCTCGCCTTACTACTCTTACTACAGCAGCACACTCACAAATCTATAGCTCGACACGTTCAATGTGACATCACTCATGTCAGGGTGTGAAGCGGCAGGTGTGTGGTGATGTGGGCGTGTGTGTGTGTGTGTGTGAGTGTGTGTGTGTTGGCCCATTAACAAACTCACAGCACAGTCAGTGTGACATGTGTCACTTGCTCAGGCAAATACTACTTTAGATAACTCGTTTTTTTATGGACATCATTTACAAGCATCGAGCTACATCAAGTCACTTCCTCTTTCCACATATTACAGAATAAGAGAAGTTATTGATTATTAGGAATAAAGAAAGTAAATTGTAGTGCTGGTGTGTATGGCCAGGTTGTTACGACTCTCTCCTCCGATCGAAGGACTGTTGTAGTTGTGTAACAATTCCTCAAGATGCGTTAACTTCATGAAAACCTAAAATAATTTGACATTCAGTAATGTTTAATTAAAGAAAAAAAAGAGTAATACTATGAAACCTTGCAGAGTAATACTATGGAGCCTCGCAGAGTAATACTATGAAGCCTTGCAGAGTAATACTAATGAGCCTCGCAGAGTAATACTATGAAGCCTCGCACAGTAATACTATGAAGCCTCGCAGAGTAATACTATGAAGCCTCGCAGAGTAATAGTATGGAGGCTCGCAGAGTAATACTATGGAGCCTCGCAGAGTATTACTATGGAGGCTCGCAGAGTAATACTATGGAGCCTCGCAGAGTAATAGTGTGGAGGCTCTCAGAGTAATACTATGGAGCCTCGCAGAGTAATACTATGGAGGCTCGCAGAGTAATACTATGGAGCCTCGCAGAGTAAGACTATGGAGCCTCGCAGAGTAATACTATGGAGGCTCGCAGAGTAATACTATAGAGCCTCGCAGGGTAATACTATGGAGCCTCGCAGGGTAATACTATGGAGCCTCGCAGGGTAATATTATGGAGCCTCGCAGGGTAATACTATGGAGCCTCGCAGGGTAATACTATGGAGCCTCGCAGGGTAATACTATGGAGCCTCGCAGAGAAATACTTTGGAGCCTCGCAGAGTAATACTATGGAGCCTCGCAGAGTAATACTATCGAGGTCGCAGAATAATAATATGAGAATCACTGAGTAATACTATAGTAACCTATAGTGGTAGTGGATTCGTGGTGTGGATTCGTAGTTTACCAACATTTCGACAGATTTTCGAGCCCGGTGTACAGTGTATTTACTTTCTATTTGAAGTGGGTGCACAAGAAAAAGAAAAAAATCTTTGTCTGATAACGCTTGGAATGGCTTTGCTGTAATAGGATTAGGAGGGGTTTGAATGGGAATAGAATCATCTTGTGGTTGTTAATAGAAACGTTTACAAGCCTTGACTACACATGTAGAAACAAATAGGAAATGTCTTATTAACAATGACACAAAATCAAAAATATACATGCGATTGTCACAAATAACAATTTAGTACATTTTCACAAAATTTGTCATTTTGTCATGCTAATTATTATTAGCATTCAAATCTTTTTTCATGTGGAAGTAAATTCACAATATACAAAATATAAAGTATATTCCTTTTTTGAGTGCAAACAAGTTTCTTTAATAAAAAGAAAATGTGTTCTTAGAAGACGTATGGACAACTTGGAAGTGCAACAAACCTGTTGTCCGGCATGTTGACAGCACGACTGCCAGGCTGATGATGGCTGACACATTGGAGGTCGGAGGTTATGGAGACTGACAGTTGTGGCCGACCGGGCGTGTGCGAGCGAAGCTGCTGGTGTGACGCCCGTGACAGAGTCGCTGGCGTCACACCAGCAGCTGACGGAGGTGTCGGGCTGATGTCCAGTGACGGTGATGGTTGGTGACCAGGTTTCGTGGGAATATTTAAACTAGCAATTAGCAAGATTAGCATCACTAATAGTTTTAAATTAAGATGCGACATCTTTAATGTTGATAGTAAATAGTTTCATATCCAAACTTCAAGTTAAAAGATCCATATCCATATATCAAATCAGTTTAGAAGCACCTTGGAATCTGCGCTCTACTCCTGTTCTGGCTGGTCATGTATTCTATTTCCATTGGTCCACAAGAAAGGTCAGGGGTCATAGGGTTAGGTATACAGTCATGGTTGAGGTCAGAGGTTGGGGTAAAGGCTCCTATTTGTGCGACATTTCATATTGTCAGAATCTTGTCCAGCATGTCCGGTGCTTGACCATTCCAGCTACATCAGGTGAAAGACAAGGGACACCCTGGACAGTAGGAGTGTGAGACAACATCAATACATTGTGATATTATTTTCAATAGGACAATCTATTGGTATTCAACAGCACTGTGTCACTATCTTTGGGGGTTTTTCAGATGTTTCCTTTTATAGTTTTTATTTTCTGGCTTACAAATCATTTTTTATTGTGTATGATAGTTATTTTATGATTTTTTTTTTCAAGAAAGTGTGCATAAAATAAGATAATAGTTTTTTTAAATTGATATTGACATTATTTTTGTGCATTTTGTTGCAATGAAACTTCCAGCTGTTAAATCGCAGCAGTCATTAAGTTCTACAAATGAACAATGAAGTCTTGCAAGATCCCAGCGATGTCTGAGGACGAGAGGATACAGTCGACTCCAGCGGCTTTTTAAGATGATGTTTGGACATAATTTGGTTTCAAAACCAAATAAAAGCAGTTACGACTTCGTCAAGAGTCATGTGGTCTGTAAATTCTGCAACACCAGAGTCAAGTACTTGAGAATACTACAAATACATCCTTTCTACTAGAGTATGCTGAGATGTGCCATTTTACGACACATGGACAGAACTGTGAAAAAAAAAGTGTAGTATCATCAGCACAATGAGTGAACTCTTTGTTTGATATATGCAATATAAACTAGAATAAATTAGACCGATTAGATGAGCACAGCAGGAGAACCCTTTTGTTCCAGCACATGAGTCATAGTTCTCCGAATATATTAATTATTTTCAGTCACAGGTTTAAACATATTTTCATTCTAGACCTTGGGCAGGAAGGTGAACCCTCTTAGCACTGATCCTGAACTTGTTATGCCACATCAGAAGTCTGAACACACACGAACAAACACGGCTGCCATAACTCATTTTATGAGTCCAGATAGCCTTTTGACACGCCATTATATTCACAGCAGAGTTTGCCTACATATCCTCGCACCCAGCTGCCGTTCCTGACTCACATTTAAGAAAATATTCTGAGCTGTGAGGTTGCTCTAAAAAAAGCAGAAAATATAAATGACGGAAAGTACATTTAAAACCAGAAAATCACACGTAACTCCGCCAAGGAGCTAATTCTCTAACTATTTATTAAAAACAGAAAATCAATGAGACAACTCATATGATTCAAATATTGTGATCACTTATGAAAAAATAACCATGCATAACATTCACCAGTACTAGCTGTTTTAACTAGTAACCCTACAACAATGTTGAGTAACAATTGCAATCATTACACTTTTAAGCGCTTTGTGACCCTGGTCTAGAAAAGCGCTATACAAATAAGAATTACTTACTTACTTACTTACTTGATTCATGAAGTGATCGATTTCTTAAAGACAAAAAAAAGGTATTTATTTATTGGTAATGTGTTTGCTCATTTAAAAGATACAACCCAAGAAAAGCTGATGATATGGTCTACGATGAGACAATAATAGTAACTATCACAGATTATATTAGGCAAGGTCCTCCTTTATGATACCCCTTAATACCAGCGTTCAAGAGTGCGGCTCGTGAAATGTTAAGTATTGAATTCAAAAGCTTCTGGAACAAAGTTAATGGGATTGAATTCTTCTAAGGGTTACTGGTCCTCGTAAACGACACCAATGCTACGCAACAAATTCTCACGCAAGATAATATTTTTGGAAAGCGGTTGCGGGTTTGTTGTGCGCAGGGTTTGTTGTGCGCAAATAAACAAATGACATAGAGTGCAAAGATCTTTGGGTAACACAAAACGAGGGATGGGTACTCAGTAGTACCATTATGATGGTGTAATAATGCTTCTTATTGGTTCAATTTTCCATTTTAAAAACAGATGGTAAAAACGACACTGATGCAGCACAACACAGAAGTCTGTCGCAGTAGAAACACGTTTTGTACTTAGTGTAAATCCTAGAAACATCGCCCTTATTTTGCTTCTGTTTTCCTTTCTTCAAGCACTGCCCCAGGCACCGTTAACTCTCTTATCTCTCCGCACAATCTCAACCACCTTCCCGAAGACACTTCAAGGCCACTGAAGGGTTACCAACTTCTGAAATAAAGTTGCAGACACAAGACAATATCGGGTTACGAACGACAATCTTCATGTCGAATCCTGTCTCGACCCTGATCGCGGTAACTTTCCACGGGTCGACGACGCACGTGTTATTACCAGCGCAGCAGCAGCGTTCCCGGTCGGCATCCAGACCCGGATGGTTCGGATGAGCAATTGACAGGTGGGAAGCGATGGCAGGAGGACAAAAGGTGAGGCGTGTTAACTGCCTGCTCGTAACTGTCCGAGACGGAGACGGGAATAGACAGCAGGACAAGTGCTGGCAAACTTCTTAAGGAAGACTTGGACAGCTGAGAGACGAAAGTGTTTCTTGAAAATACTTTTGTGTACTACATAAAACCTCAAACATCTTCGACAAGCAGGACTACAGTGGACATGACTTAAAGTAGATTATGTCCTGACTTTTGAACGAATTGGACCATTTTTTTCAGCCCCGTCAATAAGACCGTTATCACCCCGTCCATCGAGAAAAAGACAATTCTTAGCTCCACAACTCATAATCCATGCCGGTATGAGACTTATGAATTATTCGTCATGTGTTTTTGTCTATTATTTATGAAGCACAACTGCAAATTCCACATGGGAAAGCAGACGATGGAGAGGTCTCAGTGCATTTCTGACTCCATTTTCTTCCATCTCAACAAAGATAAGCTAGCCAGATGTACCAGGTTCTTCTTAGAGCTAAGGGGAGATCATCCTGAAAAGGTGGTTTGACTTTGCTCTGATCCATCCATCTCCATCCTTCCCTTACTCGTAAACAAGACTATAAGATGCTTGAACCTGATGTTGGGCAGAAGTTCCACTTGACCTTTAGAGATCGTCCTGAAGTTTCTCCAACTTGTCTTCAGTCAACAACTCCTGTGTATAACCCCCTCCCTTGCCGAGCTCAGGGTTGTTTGAGTTTTGTTCCAAATCCTTTACGATGGCTGCTGACACTGTCAACATCTCTGTTTAGTGACAGAGTATAAGTCTTCACCGCTGTTGACATTTAAGCTTCATTACAACCGAAACAGCAGCGGCGGATTTTACAGCCGAGTAAATAGAGCCCGTGTTGACTCTGCACTCCAGCAACACTTAGTTCTACTATTTGACTAATCGATGGCCGATGATGCTCAAGAAATGACTTTACTTGTTTTACTCTTCGCTGCTCACTGACCTGACTTCGGATGGTTAGGCAACTAATCACGACTCTAGTGACTGTTGGGAGTCCTACAGAGGCAAGAGATATAACATGGGAGGGTTAAGGATAGACTTTATGGTCGATGGAATTGATAATACTAAATTACATTCTTGAAATAGATGAGTATAACAAATCTGATAGAGTCCTTGTTATTTAAGAAATAGTAACTTCTACACTTCTATCCGTGAGTCAGTTAAATCATTTTGAATGGCAATATTTAAAGAAAAATAAATAGATTGAGTCCAACAAAGATATACGAGTCATTGGGTTGAGGCCGATATTGACACTTTTATTGTGAATTGTTTATGTCAATTTTTCTTATCATCCTAGACCTATGTTGACGTTTCGGAATAACATGTTGAATCCAACAATGCAATCCATACGTCGTTTGATATAGTATTTTTTTCACTTGAGTTAGTGCCTTCATCTGCAAAATGGAATATGAATCCAACACAAGTAACCGCTGAGTCAAACAAATTCAAGTGAGTCTGTGTGTGTCTGCTGAACGGAAAATTAATCCAACAAAAGTAACCACTGAGCAGAAAGAATGTGAGTCCCTGTGTCGGCTAAAATGAAAATGAATCCAACAAAATGTCACTACTGAGTCAAACAAATTTGAGTGAGTCCCTGTTTACGCCAAATGGAAAATAAATCGAACAAAAGCAACTATTGGGTAAAACAAATCCGAGTGAGTCCCTGCTATACTGCTAAATAAATCCAATGAAAGTAGCAAGGCTGTGTATTGGCAAGAATCTGGTGATGCGTATCACGATACAGGTGCAATGATAATAATAATAAAAATAATAATAATAATAATAATAATGTCTATTTGTATAGCGCCTTTATAGACCAGGGTCACAAAGCGCTTTGACAGTCATTCACACATATATGATGTATTGCAATACTGTAGGAACAACTATGTAAGTGTAGTATTGCCCAAGTGAAACAAAATTATGTCAAAATGTCAGCTTTAAAAGCTGCTGGAGTGGACTGTATCCTCTCGTCCTCAGTCATCGCCGGGATCTGGCAGAATTTCAATGATTATGATTCATATCGATGTTTTTAACACCCCTAAACGAAGGTAACTAAGTCAAAACAAATTGCAGTGAGTCCCTGTATCTGCTGAATGAAAAATGAATCCAACAAAAGAAACCGTTGTGTCAAACAAATTTGTTTTTTTCCCAACAAAAGAAACAATTGAGTTAAACGACTGTTTACCAACACTCGTCACAGGGACTCACTTAAATTCAAAAGTCCAATATCTTTTCAACACAAAGCCAAGAACCCGCTTTTCCCTCGGCTGGACTTGAGTCCTACAGAAATAATGAACAATTCTTGCCCGCATTGATTTTAGGTCTCAGTTAGAAAAACATTTAATCTCCTCCGTCTCTGCGGACTTTCATTCACATTTCTTCTTTTCTTTTTTTTTTGTGAGATGAAAGATTCAATTTCAATTTTCGTGTAAAGCGTTCACTCATCTTCCTCCTCTATCTGTGAGGTCAGACAGATCACAGATTGGTGTGTGTGTGTGTGTGTGTGTGTGTGTGTGTGTGTGTGTGTGTGTGTGTGTGTGTGTGTGTGTGTGTGTGTGTGTGTGTGTGTGTGTGTGTGTGTGTGTGTGTGTGTGTGTGTGTGTGTGTGTGTGTGTGTGTGTGTCTGGCCTCCACCCAGCACAAGCATGCAGCAGCAGCCGCTCAAAAACACTGACTCCAAGGAGCCGGGCTTAACTTTAAACACTTAGACATCCAACTCTGGGATTACAATCGTGCTCGTACACGAGTTCACAGCTTCATCTGCATCGTCGCCAATAAACAAATTCCTCCGTCGAAACTAAGACGGCGGCGAGGAGGCGGAGAAGGAGCCCGAGCGTCCTGAAGACTCCTTATTCGGAAGGTTAAAAGATCCTTTGTGCAGAATATGAGCTTTTCTTTCAAATAAAAAAAAAAAAAGAGTGGTGCTGGGAGAGTGTCGCCCGCTGGAAAAAAGTGCTGACACATCGTCTGGGTTCTGGTCTGATAAGATAGCATTGGATTTAAAGGGTTACAAGTGCATTAGCCACCTGGAGGAGGAGGAGGAGGAAGAAGAGCTGGGTCTCTGATGCTTTCTGGGCACTCGAGTTGCAGAGTTGGTTGGATCAGATTAGCCCCCGAGAACAACACAGACCTCATTTAATCTCAGTGAGAAACTGTTGGACCATTGTGCGTCAGTCTCACCTGTGAGTCAGCGTTTGACTGAGCAGCTAAAAGTTGGAGAAAAGTTCTTTGTTAAAGTTAAGATCACCATGGCAACTGGAGGGCTCCACGTTGAGGACAACTGCAAAGATACTGAACTAAAGTCATCTTGAATTACTTGGGCTTCACAACAGTCACGGTATATAATGTGGGCCCCGAAAGAAACGAGTATACAGGATGGTGTTCCACTGATATGTAGATCTGGATGTGCCCCTAGGCTTCCTCCCAGATGACTAGCTCAAAAGGGAAGCGTCCAAAGTACATGCCGTTCTACTCTGAGTCTCTCTCGAATGACTGAGCTCCTCACCAAACTACGAGGGATCTGAAAAATGAGTGCTAGAGTCTCCATCAAGTGGTCAAACTAACGAACTACACGTTTAATTCAAATGAACTTAATGACCCCAAAAAAGATTTGTTCACGTAAAATGAATGTGAGCTTTAAAAAAACGATTCGATTCGTTCATGGATAGTCCGTACAAACTGGAAGACCCAGAGCGACCTCGACATTAGCCTCTGCTCTCGGGTGATCTATGCAATACAAGCCGGTCTCGATGTTCTAGTCCATCGCGGATATAGAATCCACCTCTGCGTTGAGGGTCAGTGTGCCAAGAACACAAAAAAGGAGCTGTTCCAGGGGGCGACGGTGGGCACCCCTCCAAAATAGATCCCTGACACTTCAAGCGGCCGTAAAGTGCAGCCAGGATATTTAAAAACGTGTCAATGTGACTCCTCGTCACCTCCGGCTTCCTCTCATCTGCGGCCACACAAGCATGTGCGCCGACACACCAACCATGTGACCCCCTTTTGCCGTCCTAACACTTGACATCTTTCTCATAGCTGCCGCATTCTTCCGGCGTCCGGGCCTCTTATGGTCTCAACCTTCGCCCGGACAGAATGAGGGGGACGCCTGGTTTCTCTCACGGGAGGGAAAGACATGACGGGGAGTTGGTCGTCGGAAAGGTGGTTGGTTTGATTACGTGCACATGAATGCCACAGTCCGGCCGCTGACATCACTCTGTTGAAGACTTTTAGAATCCTCCTAAAAATCACCCAAAATCAATTCACTACAGTAACTTATAATAAGGGTCCACGGTCTCGCTCAAATCGGGGTTTTTTTCTTTGCACATGGAACTCCACGTTTAAAAATATTGTTACAAGCTGCAGTCAGGAGCGGAAAAGCTCCTATTTTCGTTTCCCGTTTTCAAAAGATGATTTATTTAACCAGAAGTTACACAACAAAACCACAGTACTAAGTTGCAGAGACTAAGAACCGCACCCACCTGACTTATGGTAGCAATGATACGGTCAACTCCCATGATGCATTTCTAACCACTACTCTACTTAAAGACGATAGATTGGTCGCTACGATACTGTATTTCAATTCTACATCAATGTTGCTATGCAAACGTGACCAGCAGCTGTGATTGGTTGACTGGGCGGCAAAGCATTAAAGGGAGCTGAGAGGGTTGGCACCTCATATGCAAAAGTGCAAATCAACGTAAAATGGTTAAAACTAGTCCATCTGCTTGTCGTATTCTTTGATAAAATCATGTTATTGAAGATATAAAGATTAATGATGGTTTAGGAACGGTTTTCTAAAGTTTACAAGAAGGGATTATGAGATCTCAACATGTATTTGTTGAATAGTGTAAATTATTGTAAAAGGATTACTTTATTTATCACTACTTCATGGAGTTCGGTTAATGGAGGCCTATTGGAGCGTAACCCCTGCAAATAAACGAGGGACCACTGTACTGGACTCGAGGTGGGAACACAAAAGTTACCTAGTACAGGGTATCTGATAAAGGTTGTATAGCAAATTTGTCCAAGACCTTCAGACCAGCATCAAGAAACATATGCTTGGACAGGTTTGGAAAGGAACGGCTTCATGGAGCTATAGTACTAAATCATTGTCTGGCCCAGCAGTCTAAGCCATTAAAGTCAACGCAGTACAACTAGCAACACACACTGAGAGAATACAAGCACTTAAAAGGAACAAACACAATGAGACCGCCCACAAGAAGGGACTTTTTCTAATGGCTAAAGTGAGACTTCACTAAAGGACTGAACCAGTTCAAGGTTCTGGTCAAAGTTCAAGTACTTGACAATCATGCCTGAGGGTCCTCTTAAAGTGGTCACCATGTAGCCCCTGGTCTAGACCTAACATGGCTCTCTCCATGTTCCATACCCACTTAGAAAAACGTCTGACTCCTGGTTCGGCAGCGTTTAACCTCATCGTTGATGGGTCTATGGCAACCAAAGCCTTAAACCCAGAACACAAATTATGATGAAACATTTTCATCAACACGCCATCATCATGGGATGAAGACAAGACACAACGTAAGTCACCAGCATTAACAAGACCAAATGTGTTAAACTATTGCATTTATGTTGAATAAAACAAGTCATTGAGAACATTTTTTGTTTTTAAACACGTTTTCTCTGCAATAGAGCGACATGGGCTAGTAAAGTGCGTTTAATACCGTGGGACAAATGCAATTCACGGCATGAAATGTATGATATCTTAATGAAATCACCTAAATAAACAAATTAAGAGCAAAAAAACTGTGCCTTTTGGGCTGGAGTGCAAACACAATTTAAATATTTGTTTATGAAATAATTATATATTTTAACATTTCAAAAACAAAGTTAATTTCGAAATTTAAATATAAATATTTTAAGGTTTAAATACATATATATTTATATATATTTTTTCTTTCAGAATAAAATCACAATAAAAACAAATCTATCAGAAAAAATAAACAGAAGTAAATGTAAAATATTTAACAAAAAATAAGATGGATAGATCAAAAACACAAATCAAAATAAAGAATTAAATGAAAATGTTATTATTAATAACAATAATTTACATAAATACAGTTTGACAAAAAAAAATAAACTATTAAAAATATAATAAATAATATTCCATAGTAAAAAGAGAAAAGAAAATAAGAAATATTGTTATTTGTTTATATTTTAAATGAACATGATGGTTAAACGAATCACTGTAGTGCAAGAACATCTGGACCAATCAGTGGTCAGTTGACTTAAGAGGATCATAGCACATACTTCTTCTTTTCATCCAATGACAGCTCGTAGGGAAATAATAGCAAAGGAGTAAATCTACTGGATTATAATCCTCATATTAATATCCTGTCGGTCGATTCATAGATGTGAACGATAAAGATTCAGATGAGCGGCGAAGCTAATTCGTCTTTGTCGAGTCAAACGTTGGTATGATTCATGTTGTTTGTGTGATAGAGAGAGGGAGGAAATGGATGTCTGTTTCATTTGTGAGATTACCCAGAGTGCACAGTTTATATTCTCAAACTGCTGTGGTGGCACTGATTTAGCAGTCGCGCAAACACACACACACACACACACACACACACACACACACACACACACACACACACACACACACACACACACACACACACACACACACACACACACACACACACACACACACACACACACACACACACACACACAGCTGGTGTCAGCAGAGCAGACAGATGCAGAGCGACAGAGCTGCGCTGCACTGGCTTAATACACTTTAGTGTACCACATGTCAAACTGCATCATTGAATTCATGAGCATGTCTCTCTCTCTCTCTCTTTCTCCTTCCCTTCTCTGACTCCCTCCATCTTTGTGTCTCTCCCTCCCTCTCCCTTCTTCCTCCCACCGACACAACCAGCTGTCCAGTCAGCCAGACTCATTCACCCGGAAGACTGGCAAACATCAGCCCTTCAGCCACTTCCAGACGTGCCTCAACGTCAAAAAATTAAAAAGTAAAAAGTCTGCCGCGGTCATATGACCCACTTTCTGAACCACCAGGATAAAAAATAATAAAACTACCCTCTTGTCAGTCACAGTATTTGAAGTCGACTTTTTTTGTACAGATCTTCTTTTTCTTTTGTTTCAATAGTGTATAAAAAATAACATCACCAATTGTATTTTTTAAATTACAATTAACACGTTAATATTCATGGGCGTTTGTTCGAGTTTGTGTTGCAATTAAACTTCTGGACACTAGATGGCTAAAGAAGCTAAAGGAACAATAAAATCCAGTGAGATCCGTGGCGATGACTGGGGACGAGAGGATACAGTTGAGATTTTAAAGCCAATGTTTGGACAGATTTTGGTTTTTCAAAACAAATGAAAGTAAAGCCCCAGTCAAGTACTCGACAATACTACAAATATATCCTAAGAATATCACAATATATCGTATTGTGATACCAATACACCAATACCAATGTATTAATGACAGCTTGTGCACCTCTAAATCCTCAAACATCTGTCTCTTAACCAGGTTAAACCATTTACCTGTCTCTCTTTCTGAACCACCAGAAATAAAAATAACAAAACCACCCTCTTGTCAGTCACAGTATTCGAAGTCCACTATTTTTGTACTTTTTTTTTTTTTGGTCTGTGTTTCAATAGTGTATAAAAAAAATAACATAATCCAATGTTATTTTTTAAGTTACAATTGACACGTTAATATTCATGGCCGTTTGTTCGAGTTCGTGTTGCAATTAAACTTCTGGACACTAGATGGCTAAAGAAGCTAAAGGAAAAATAAAATCCAGTGAGATCCGTGGCGATGACTGGGGACGAGAGGATACAGTTGAGATTTTAAAGCCGATGTTTGGACAGATTTTGGTTTTTCAAAACAAATGAAAGTAACGCCCCAGTCAAGTACTCGACAATACTACAAATATATCCTAAGAATATCACAATATATCGTATCGTTCCCCCTGTATCATGATACCAATACACCAATACCAATGTATAAATGACAGCTTGTGCACCTCTAAATCCTCAAACATCTGTCTCTTAATCAGGTTAAACCATTTCCCCGTCTCTCTTTCTGAACCACCAGAAATAAAAATAACAAAACTACCCTCTTGTCAGTCACAGTATTTGAAGTCGACTACATTTGTACTTTTTTTTTTTGGTCTGTGTTTCAATAGTGTATAAAAAATAACATAATCCAATTTTATTTTTTAAATTACAATTAACACATTAATATTCATGGGCATTTGTTCGACTTTGTGTTGCAATTAAACTTCCGGACACTAGATGGCAGCAGTTTTTACGACCTCCGCAGCTAAAGGAGCAACAAAATCCAGTGAGATCCTTTGCGATGACTGGGGACGAGAGGATACAGTTGAGATTTTAAAGCCGATGTTTGGACAGATTTTGGTTTTTAAAACAAATGAAACGTAACTGAAAAAGTAATGCCCCGGTCAAGTACTCGACAATACTACAAATATATCCTAAGAGTATCGCAATATATCGTATCGTTCCCCCTGTATCGTGATACGTAAAATATCGCCAGATTTTTGCCAATACACACCTGTATTAATGACAGCTTGTGCGCCTCTAAATCCTCAAACATCTGTCTCTTAACCAGGTTAAACCATTTCCTCGTCTCTCACGCATCATCCTCTGATCCTCACCCGCCTCCCCCCTCCTCCCCCCTCAGCCATCATGGTCTCTCAGCTTCAGTATTTCTGCATGGAGATGCCGCTGCAGGTGAGAGGGGGAGGTCAGAGGAGATATATATATAGAGGGGGAGAAGGGAGGAGATGGGAGGTGCTGACCTCCAGTTATTGCACCGTTGTCTCCAAGCAGAGTGACGGGTGACGGAGGATAAATCATCGGACTCACCCGGCAGGACGGATCCTAGTCCCGGGGACTCGGTCGGCGGCTGCGGAACCTGCAGAGATGAAAGTTGAACTGAAACAGCAGCAGGAATGGAAGGAACACAGGGTTGGGTTCGTCTTTCTGCCGTTTAGAATGTACAGTAAAAGCAATTTATATTTTTTCATGAAGTTTTTTTCCTAAACACCTTTTAGTGGATATTTGTTATAATATATATATATAAATATGAATATAAAAAGCGTATTACAATAATAATAACAATAATAATAAACATGTTTTACTGTTTCTACAGATTATGGTAATAATTATTTTTTATTCAACATAATACTTTCGCACTCACAGCGTAATAGAACGTCACCATGCCGATTAATACTACGTGTACGAGTAGTACTACAGTGCGTAGGCAACTCGAAGAATTAACAATATGGAGCCTAGTGGAGCAATACTATTTTGCTCGCAGAGTAATACTACGGCCCAAAGCAGAGTAAAACTACTGCCATAAGCAGAGTTATACTACATTGCTCGCAGAGTAATACTACTGCCTCTAGCAGAGTTATACTACGTTGCTCGCCGTGTAATACTAAAGCCCCTGGCAGAGTAATATTACGGCCCCTAGCAGAGTTATACTACGTTGCTCGCTGAGTAATACTACAGCCCCTAGCAGAGTAATACTACGGCCCAAAGCAGAGTAATACTACAGCCCCGGCCTAGCAGAGTAATACTACGTTGCTCGTAGAGTAATACTATGGCCCAAAGCTGAGTAATAGTACAGCCCTTAGCAAAGTGATACTATGGTGCTCACAGAGTAATACTAAAGCCCCTGGCAGAGTAATACTACGGCCCCTAGCAGAGTTATACTATGTTGCTTGCAGAGTAATACTACAGCCCCTAGCAGAGTAATACTTCAGCCCCTAGCAGAGTAATACTATGGCCCCGCCATAGCAGAGTAATACTATGTTGCTCGCAGAGTAATACTACGGCCCAAAGCAGAGTAATAATACAGCCCTTAGCAAAGTGATACTACGGTGCTCACAGAGTAATTCTACAGCCCAAAGCAGAGTAATAATACAGCCCCTAGCAGATTAATACTATGGCAGAGAAGTACTCGCAGAGTAATACCCTGGCGCTCGTGGAGTAATACCACAGCACTTGTGGAAGCACTTGTAACACTACAGTGCTAATGTAGTAATACTACAGAACCTTGTGGAGTAATACTACAGAGCCTCACAGAGTTATACTACAGTACTTGGGGAGCAATACTATGGAGCCTCACGGACTGTACCACATAGAATATGTTCCAGGTCAGTAAGTACAGTCTGAAAAATACGGTAATTTTTAACTTTTTTATTTTCAATCTTCTTCTTGTATTTAAATAAACACTGTAAACGATTAAATCAAACAATCGTTGGGTCTGATCTTCAGCTGTGTCATTATTCGCTCGACAAACTGGCAGATCAAACCACCATCATCTCCCGGGGACTGAGATCCCAGCAGTCGTTCTGCTCCTCGGCGCCAAATCTCACCAAATAATTCTCACGTGGAGCTGTGAAGGCGCTGCTGACACCATTGCAACGTGTTAGTGAAGCAGATGAAGCTTCATGAGGCCTCGGTGTCACAACTCAGTAGGTGGTGGGAGAGCGCCACCTACAGGGAGCATCACTAATATATCCGACCACACAAGATGGCGCTATTTAAAAGACATTGGTCATGGCACCTAAAACAGTTATCTGCATTATTGACAGCGCATATAAACATACGATTAATGTATATTTAGCTAATAATAATTACCAAAATATTTAATATTTTAATATTTTTCATATTGGACCTGATTTTTCAGTGTTGGTACAAAGAGCAGCTGGCAGGTGAAAATGTTACAATAATAATGCTATGATAGAGTTGCTATTAAGTTTTTTTAAAACGTTAAACTAGCATTTTTCTAGTACAAATAATATCTGGTTGAGAAGTAGATAGTTTTACGACCGTAGCATCAATGCTAAGCTAACACCTGAAAGCTAACTTTATGTTTTGACTCACCTGACGAACAATGTTGGTAACCTGAGGACAGTTGGTCATAATGTTTGTGACCATTGCTGCCATTTTTCTTATCTCCGTGACATTGAAGAACATCCTTTATGACAGTTTAGAAACGAAGAGCGGAGTTTGTTTGTTTGTTTGTTTGTGCAGGTTGATCCAAACAAGACTCGATCGATTCATCACAGAGGTCGAGATCCAGTCATGGCAGTGTGATCGTACACCGCCAGAGGTCGCTGTTTCTCATCCCTTAACTACAACTACTATTTTTTTATTTAAGTAATTAGAGACAAAATATTCGTCGTCACCGACTAAGTTAAGTATTTAGAATTAAAAAAAAGGACGTACAAATATCCATACAAACTATATGAACAATTAATTGTGTGTGGAATCCTGCTGTAAATAAACGTAATAAATAATCACAAATGAAATATTATTACATTTCTTCTTTTAAAGTAACATTAAAATGAATACCTTTCAAATTCACAATATAATATCAAGTGTCATCTATTAATTAAACTGATTTAAAGGGTTGTATTCCAAATAAATACATTTTTTTTTACTTTATAGTAAGTTTTAAGTTCATAAACACTGTAATCATTTTAAATACATTTATTTTTTGATTGGAAGTTATTTATGTAAGTCAGAAAAGCAGCTATTAAGTGGTCTATAAGAATAAATAAACACATATACATACACAAAAATATACATAATTATTCAAGTGAATCATATGTTTCGTATTAATCATCTTTTGTTGGACTTATATCATTGTCGTTTTGATGATCGTCGAGTCGTAACGTGAGTTTCTCTGTGATTGCTGCGAGCCAGTAGAACAAACAAGACAACAGACGACTTATTTTGGCAACAAATACCATCAGATCGACAACAAACGTCGGCTCCGACTGCCGAGTTTCCTGGTGGGATTCGCGGCAGCTGCAGCACTTAGCTGCCTAATGAAGAGTGACGCCTATGTCTGTGTGTGTGTGTGTGTGTATGTGTGTGTGTGTGTGTGCATGTGTGTGTTTGTGTGTGTGTGTGTGTCTGCAGCCTAAATATAATCATCACCACATCACACAGATTTGGTCTCTGGAGTGTGTGGGTGAGAGTTTTTGGTTTGAGTACTCCATGTATCAGTTTCTTTGTTTATTTACAACCAACTCCTCCGTCTGCACTTGAACGCATCACACGCACATCACACCAGAGGTTTCTATATTTTCATCTTCCAGCAGAGACACACACACACACACACATACACACACATACACACACACACGGTCACAGGGCTGCTGATGCTAAAAATGAGGTGGCGTCTGAGAGTCACATGTCCGAGTGAGGAGATGAAGTCTGGGGGTCTCGGGGGAGTCGGAGTCGACCCGGAGAAGCTACAGAATAAATGTGTGTCAAAGTGTGTGTACGTGAGACACATGATGATAACCTTACGGTTTACACAGCGGGGAACACACAAGTCATGTGTGTTTTCCTGACACTAATATAATAAAATCTTTATTCTCATATATTTGTTTCAAACACAGCTGACGAAGCATATATATACATAATAGTAATGTTAAATAATAATTCAAATAAATGGAGAAAAACACGTTTTCGAAATACATTACACATATATAACACAATCTAAATATTTGTATTTATTAAGCAACAAATTACATTTTAATATACATTTTTTAACATGTTGACTTGTGTCGATGTGGACATTTTAAAACGTAAAAAGAATTGATAATATTTTATTTAAGCTCTGTACACAATATAGACATTAAGTTGTGTAGTAGACGGACAGTAAGTCAATGAAGAACATCACCCTGACGTTCCCGCCCTGACAGAAGAATGAAAATGTGTAAGAGGGAAGAGACCATGTCAGCTCAGCAGTTGCTGTGTTTCCTCAGGGTTGTTTGGTGTGTGTCTGTGTGTGTGTGTGTGTGTGTGTGTGTGTGTGTGTGTGTGTGTGTGTGTGTGTGTGTGTGTGTGTGTGTGTGTGTGTGTCTGTTTGTGTGTTTGCATCAGCTGTCATCCCAAAACCACACTTCACATGTTGTGTTGTGACAGGGTCGACTGCAGCCTTGAAAACATCTCATCCGTGTTTGTCTCGTTTTCGAAAAAACAATCTCCGTGAAGCTCTGGCAACAACACACAGCTGCGCCAGAGTGGAGTCGAACGACTCGTCTAAAGGATCGGTGTCGAGTCAGAGCGGATCGCTGAAAAAATGATGCTGAATTATGATATTAATAATTAATAAGTTCTTAAATCCTTTTTTCCACGACTATATTTCCAGCATCAAGCTAGCGTAGCATAGCAAAGCGACTGTTATGCTACGCTAACAAAGCAAGCATGAATGCTATCATTCATCATTAGCGGGACACAAATGAACCATTTGATTGTTTTTTGACACACGTTTGGTTTAACCCAGATAAATGTTGTAGGGATTTTTTATAAGTTCTTAAATCGTTTGTTTCCCGACTATATTTCTAGCATCAAGCTAGCATAGCATAGCAATGCGACTGTTATACTACGCTAACAAAGCTAGCATGAATGCTATCATTCATCATTAGCGGGACACAAATGAACCATTTGATTGTTTTTTGACACACTTTTGGTTTATCCCAGATAAATGTTGTAGGGATTTTTTATAAGTTCTTAAATCGTTTGTTCCCCAACTATATTTATAGCATCAAGCTAGCGTAGCATAGCAAAGCGACTTTTATGCTATGCTAACAAAGCTAGCATGAATGCTATCATTCATCATTAGCGGGACACAAATGAACCATTTGATTTGTTTTTGACACACTTTTGGTTTATCCCAGATAAATGCTGTAGGGATTTTTAATACGTTTTTAAATCGTTTGTTTCCCAACTACATTTCTAGCATCAAGCTAGGGTAGGATAGCAAAGCGACTATTATGCTACGCTATCAAAGCTAGGATCAATGCTATCATTTATCATTAGCAGGACACAAATCGACAAATGAACCATTTGATTTGTTTTTGAAACTCTTTTGGTTTATCCCAGAAATATTTTGAAAGGATTTTAAAGATGTTTTGACCTTTCAAAGGTCAGACTTAGAAATATTAGTGAAAAATAAATATGGTTTATTTTTATTAAACTTGTTAAACAAACACAATTTCTAATGAGACCCATGAGTTAATGAATCAAACAAAAACTCTTAAAAAAAGAAAACTTATATACGTTTGAAACCTAAAACATAGTAATAATAAGTAAAAAGTAATAATAATAATAATAATAATAATAATAGTAATAATAGTAGTAATAAGAAATATCTAAAAACTCCTCCTGCAGTGGCGCGACCTCGTCGTCTCGCTGACCTTTGGAGCAAAAAACACGCTCTTTTGGATTCAACTGTGATTGGTCGGAGTCAAATGTGCCGAGTCTGCAGTTGTTGGAGGGCAAATCTCAGCGGATGAACTTTTGCTCTTTAAGGCTCATTTCCATTTAGAAAAAAAAAGTCTCACAATCACCTGACCTGAGTGTTTAAAAAAAGACAAAAAAACCCAAAAAAAACCCAGCTGGTTGCAGTACCTCACTCATCCACTAGCGGGGACTATGCTTCTATTTTTAGCTCAGGGTTGGAGCGCAGAGATATTTATAGCTCGGCTGTGGGCGCACACACACACACACACACACACACACACACACACACACGCACACTTAGATTGAGCGCTCGTGCATCGATGCGTCGCTCCATCAAGGCGAGATGACGTCATCAGCAATTAATTCTCACGCCGTGGGACCGGAAGCACAACTTCATCTGCTCGAGCTGATGATGATGATGATGATGATGATGAAGATGATGATGATGATGATGATTATTATGATGATGATGATGATGATTATTATGATGATGAAGATGATGATGAAGATGAAGATGAAGATGAGGATGATGATGATGATGATGCAGATGAAGATGAAGATGATGATGATGCAGATGAAGATGATGATGATGAAGCTGATGATGATGATGAAGATGAAGATGAGGATGATGATGATGATGATGCAGATGAAGATGAAGATGATGGAGATGATGATGATGAAGCTGATGATGATGATGAAGAAGATGATGATGATGAAGGTGATGATGAAGATGATGATGATGATGATGATGATGATGAAGATGATGATGGAGATGATGATGAAGATGATGAAGATGATAATGATGAAGATGATGAAGATGATGATGAAGATGACGATGATGATGATGATGGAGATGATGATGAAGATGATGAAGATGATGATGAAGATGAAGATGATGATGAAGATGATAAAGAAGATGATAATGAAGAGGATGAAGATGAAGATGATGATGATGTTGCTGTGATGTCTTAGCAAGCTAGTGCTACCTGTGCTAGCATGTTTCAGTGTAAAAAAAAAACGATCGACGGCTCGTTGCTCATAAAACGAGTGACGTCATAACGCTTTTAATTACACAGAATATCTCTATTTATTAAATGCAACTTATGAAATTAACTTATATAAAACAGAAATTCTCTTTGTGGTTTTTTATTTTTGCGTTGATTCTAACCCACTTTTTTTTTAGTTTTCACTCACTGAAACCAGCGTTGATCCTCAATTTCCAGGTAAAAACGTAAAAAAAAGCACAGACGGCGCGAGAGGCAACCGAGCGTCAGCACTTTATAGAAATCAAACATCTGCAGAAGCTGAGAGAGCAAAACAAACGTGTTCCAGCCGAAGAGAAACTGCCGTCGACACAGTTTTCCCACTGACTTCTGGGAAAGGTTTGTTAAAGAGCGAAAAAAAAACACGCTTTCTTTTTAATCACGTGATCAATTGACGAAATGGAGAGACCAGACTTTTTTATTCGTTCTTTGTCATGGACATGGTAGAGATGAAGCTTCATGAAGTGTCGTCAACTTCCTAGTGCAGTAGATGGCGCTCTTCGCTTAGAAAAAAAAAGACATTGAAACATTTGCTCATGAAAGACTATACACTGACATCTAGTGGGCTCTCATAATAAGGTCGAAGCTTCATGAAGCTTCGTCGGTCGATCGCGAGACGAAATTGTCCTCGTTCGTCCATCTAGTGTTAATAAAGTTGACGCGAAATCATCGAAAGACAGACAGGAAGTCAAGGATGGATCTATTTACTTCATTGCACTCGGGGAAATCTCTCGAATGTCCAGATCGTCAAATAAGTTACAAGAAAAGTATAAAACAATAAGTTATAAACAAGAAAAAGCTTGCGGCGACATCAGCCCGTTAAAAAAAAAACAATCACAAATATTAACAGAATGTACAAAACAAAAGATGTTCGCTGGCGGCAGGTAATACTGATGGCGCCCTCTAGTGGTTGACTTCATATACTCCTTTGAGAAAACATTATGACCACTGTCACAGTACTTTCATGAATGCATGATAACGTGTTCCTTCGTTTTTGGGCGGACTGCAGGGGGCGCTAGTGCGCAGGCAGCTGACAAATACTCGACGCTGTGGCCCCGAAAAAATGTGCGTTTAAATGTCGTGACTCGCTCCGAGCTCGAACTTTCAGCAGGTCGGTGTCAGGATTCCTTTATTTCGCTTCTGCTCGACAACCTGAAGCACTTTTGGTATTTCGGAGAATATTAAGTAGCAGCTAGCGCACGAACACACACACTCACACACACACACACCCTCTCCCCCCTGCTGCTCTCCTGTGTCCTGACATTCAAACTGATGAGCAACTCATCTCCAGCTGAGCTGCTCTGGATCTTCGCTGATTCAGCACAAACTTCAAAAAATGGTGGAAAGTTTCTCTCGTTTGTTAAACGAAAATATTCTATATCCTGAATAAAACCTTAAAAGAAACTCCTGAGTGAGGCCTTTTTTCATGTATATAAATCCAATAATAAAGATTATTATAATGAATTCATATTTGAAGAGTTGATAAAGTTAATATTAATCAAATAAAGAGCATGTATTTGTTGTAATTAGAGAAATATAGGTCGTGTTGTTGCACCAGTTCATGTTGTTGAGAGACTTCCATGTCGTTCTGTGACTCCGTGACTGAGATGCTGCTAATTCTGGACCTGATTCCTGGCAGGAGATGATTTTGGCAGCAGGAGGAGAGTGAAGCAGGAGAACACCACTGTGGTTCATCCTCGTGTCTCACACACACACACACTCACATACACACACACCTTCTACAACTAGAAGTTCTCTCTCTCTCTCTCTCAGCTGGCAGACATTTTACATTTACATCACATTACACAGTCGGAGATGATGAGAGCACCGTGTTCCTGTCAGTCCTCATTCTGGAGCTGCAGCCTCCAGGTGAGGATGAGGAGACACACATGTGCACAAACACACACACACACACACACACACACACACACACACACACACTCAGAACCAAATACACATGTGCACAAACACACACACACTCAGAACCAAATACACATGTGCAGAAACACACACACGCAGAACCAAACACACATGTGCAGAAACACACACACAATCAGAACAAAACACACATGTGCAGAAACACACACACGCAGATAAACACACACATATGGACACCCATATGCTTGCATGAATACACAATGCACACGCACACAAGCTGAAACACGCACACACGCAGAAACACACATACACATATACACATCCACATATGTATGCATACAAACACACACACACAATTTCACACACGCACACAGAAACACACGCACATACAACCACACACGTTCACCGACAAATAAACACACGCACGCAGAAACACACACAGACATGCAAATTTGACAAAAACATTGAAGCCAACACACACATTCATACGAAACTGACTAACAAAAACTAAAAAAAGAAACACAAATATTGACACACTATAGACGAACAAAAAAACACACACTTTCTTGTTTACAAACACAATAAGGAACACAGGCGCGGAAATACACAACTGCATGATGGCGAGGAGAAGAGAAAGAACTCCTTACACACAAAACGACAGACAATCTTACACACTATGCTCTTACAAACACACACACACAGTCATTCCCCTGCTCTGGCGATTGATTGATCGATTGATTGATTGATTGATTGATTATCCGCTCGTGACGTCGACCTAGTGCAACATTATTGTCGACCATTAGCTCCGAGTTGGTCTCAGAGACACATTAGTTTTGGCGCATGTGCAAATGAAACTATGAACATCCGGCACCTACTGATGATGTCATCAAGCCGAGACTGTGACTCCGGGGTTAGTTAAAAAAGCATGTTCCTACGAAGACGCGTCAGGGTTCGTCGCATCAGCTGAAGGACCGGAAGCCGACTGGCGCCGGGCTGGCGGGGGCGCTGGCGAGGTAGTTGGACGGCACATAGCCTCGCTGACTCCCTCGCGCTTCCACCAGCGACCACTCGGGGTTCCCGCGCTTGTCGTGAGGCTCCAGGACTCGCACGGGTTCGCCGGCGCGAAGAGAGACTTCGTGGTTTCCTCTCGCCGTGAAGTCGTAGGCGGCGATCACCTGAGAGGAGAGAGAACGCCAGGAGGTTAGGATTAATCATTCTTTTTTTTATTTAAACTCAGTAGTATTCTGGTATCACTTTTTTCCTTTTACATGTTATGATTAGATTTTTTTGGTACAAAATACACAAATATTATCACAATAATACTACAATATACATTATTTTATTTATTTATTTAGGTGAGAAAGGTTTCTTTAAAGGCATGTGATTTACTTTGATTTATTTTGACAAAACGCTCCATAAAAACTACAATAACTAGTTTTTAAAAATGTTTTAATGTTGAATAGATTTAAAAAGGATCAGTGCAAATGTATATTAACAATAAAAATGTAAATAATGCCTTTATTGTTGATTTTTACTGAATTATAATTCAAAAATAAATAAAAAAAAAGGGCACAAAAGAAACTAAAATAACTAATTTATGATGAAAATTTTTAAATAAACTGCAAATAAATAAACTGCAAAAAATAATTAATGTAAAAAAATAATATTTTATTTTTCAAATATATATTGACGGTTCCAGGTGAGCTTGGAATTATATTTAAAAATAATAATAATAATAATAATACATATTTATGAATACATACACATAGAAGTTAAATACACAAATATTATTATTAATAATACTTCAAAATATACATTATTCTATTCATTTATTTAGTTGAGAAAAGTTCCTTTAAAAGCCATGTGATTTACTTTAGTTCATTTTGACAAAATGCATCAGAAAAACTACAAAAACTAGTTTTAAAAAATGTTTTAATGTTGAATAGATTTAATAATGAAATTGAATAATTCATATTTTTTTGTCAAAGCAAATATATATTAACAATGAAAATGTAAATAATGCCTTTATTGTGGATTTTTACTAAATTATAATTTAAAAATAAATGAAACAAAGCACAAAAGAAACTAAAATAACTCATTTATGATGAACAATTGTAAATAAAAATACAAATAAATAAACTGCAAACATTAATTAATGTAAAAAATGTATATTTTAAGGTAAGGTAAAACTTTTTGTAAGGTAAAACTTTATTTAAATTGTTTAAATTGTTTATTTCTCAAATAAATATCGCCGGTTCCAGGTGAGCTTGGAATTATATCTAAAAATCATAATAATTATAATAATAATGTATATTTATAAATACATACACAAAGGAGTTAAAAATGTTCTAACAAAGCGTGTGAAATCATTGTGTTCGTGTCATGAGCTCATGTGGAGGGAGATGGTTTATTACGCCCTGTTGTGTGTTGTTTATGTACCCAGACTCAGGGTCAGGAGGGGGGTGTGGGCGGGGGTTAGAGGTCATCACTCACTTTAAGTGTGCGGCATATATACACATTCTGTACCGCACACCTTCTGCCATGTACACAACATCATAAAGCACCTGTGAATTTACAAGTCACCGAGATGTTCTTATGGTTTAGTAAATCAACCCACGCACTCACACACACACATGCACACGCACAAACATGCACACATGCACACGCACAAACATGCACACATGCACACGCACTGCAGCACACACACAAACACACACACCAGTATCCACCAGCAAAATTAACTCAACCTTTAACACAGTAACCCAGTTACAAGGTTAAAGAGCTAATGATGGACATTTCCATTAATAACTCACACACACATGTACACACACTGAAACACACACACACACACACGGGATGTTCCCTGACTGATAAAAAGATGCATTAAAATAATCTATAGATCAGTGTTGAGACACACACACAGCTTTTTAATTTTCTCCACACACAAAATGCAAATACACAAATGAAAGCACGCAAGATGCATAACAAACATGGAGGAGGACCGATATAAGATACACACATGCAAATACACCCTTATTTAAAAGTAACACACACCTAGCATACAAAATGATCACAAACAATTTCACAACAACATTCACACACATTACCGCGCACACACAGGTACTCCTTAAATGAACACAAGACTACAACACGTCTCACATATTAATGCAGATGCTTTCACAAACACACAACTCAAGACCACACACACACAAAAGATCAGACAAACACAACAAAACACACAAGTTGTTCTCCCCAGTTAGACACAAAAAATACACAAAGGTACCAAGAAACCAGACACACGGAGGCACAAACTCACACATTGATGTCAGCTCTTCCTGACACACACACACATGCACACGCACACACACACACACACACACGCACACGCACACGCACACACACGCACACGCACACACACACACAGAGAAAGACAGACAGAAAGATAACTCTTCCTAACATTCAGACACTCGTGCTCTCACTGATGGATTGATGAGTCGTCAGCATGACACACTGTCGCATTGATCAATCAGCTGTTCACACACGCAACAACACTCGTGCATTTCATTTACTTAATTTACACATGCAGCACTCACACACGCACACAAACACAAACACACACACACACACAAGTTGAAGACTAAGCTATTTGGCGCACAAATAAAAAACAACAAACACGTTTATTAAGATACAAACAAAGAACACACCAATAGGTTGTGATACACAATCGTGCAACACACAGGTACACAATGGCATTTCCTCATGCCCAGAGAGAAGCAGTCACACACACACAACACAAAGCGTAGAAAAAGCAGATGAAAAAAAAAACGCACAAGTACTCAACTTCAGACTGACACACTCGTAATGACACACACAACTTCAGACTGACACACACAGCTTGAGGCAGATATACTCAACTTCAGACTGACACACTCATAATGACACACACAACTTCAGACTGACACACTCATAATGACACACACAACTTTAGACTGACACGCACAACTTCAGACTGACACACTCATAATGACACACACAACTTCAGACTGACACACTCATAATGACACACACAACTTTAGACTGACACGCACAACTTTAGACTGACAGACTCATAATGACACACACAACTTTAGACTGACACACACAACTTGAGGCAGATACAACTTGAGGCAGATACACACACAACTTGAGGTAGATACAACTTCATGCAGGTACTCACAACTTTAGGAAGTCATACAAAACTTCAGACTAATACACAATACCTTGGGCTGATACACACAACTTTAGACTGTCACTCACAACTTCAGACTTCCACACACAACTTCAGACTGTCACACACAACTTCAGACTTCCACACACAACTTCAGACTTCCACACACAACTTCAGAATGTAACACAAAACTTCAGAATTCCACACACAACTTCAGATTGGTACACACAACTTTAGACTGTCACACACAACTTCATATTGGTACACAAAACTTTAGACTGTCACACACAACTTCAGACTTCCACACACAACTTCAGATTGGTACACACAACTTCAGACTTCCAAACACAACTTCAGATTGGTACACACAACTTCAGACCTCCACACACAACTTCGGATTTGGTACACACAACTTCAGACTTCCACACACAACTTCAGATTGGTACACACAACTTCAGACTGACACACACAACTTGAGGCAGATACAACTTGAGGCAGATACACACACAACTTGAGGTAGATACAACTTCATGCAGGTACTCACAACTTTAGGAAGTCACAGAAAACTTCAGACCAACACACAATACCTTGGGCTGATACACACAACTTTAGACTGTCACTCACAACTTCAGACTTCCACACACAACTTCAGACTGTCACACACAACTTCAGACTTCCACACACAACTTCAGACTTCCACACACAACTTCAGAATGTAACACAAAACTTCAGAATTCCACACACAACTTCAGATTGGTACACACAACTTCAGACTTCCACACACAACTTCAGATTGGTACACACAACTTCAGACTTCCAAACACAACTTCAGATTGGTACACACAACTTCAGACTTCCAAACACAACTTCAGATTGGTACACACAACTTCAGACTTCCACACACAACTTCAGACTCACAAAACTTTTGGCAGATGCACACAGATTATTCAAAAAGAGAACAACTTTCTAATACGTACACACAAACACACAACGACCCTTCACAAAGCACACAGGGACTTCATGAGCTCACACACAGGAAGTTGTAACGCACAACCGCACACACCTGAAGTGAGTCTCACCTGAAAAAGCGGCAGCGTGGTGATGCTGGAGGGACGGAGCTCGGGCGTGTACGAGTGTCTCCTGAAGCCAGCGCCACCATCAGGCAGGCACAGGAGTGGCGAGGGGGGCGGGTCCTCCGACGGCTGGTGGTAGCGAATCAGCTTCGAGGACGGAGCGTAGCCTCTGCGCCCTGACGACAAGCAGAGGCGTTTGATTGACATCTGAACCCGGGAGGTAAGAAGCTGAAGAATAGCTTGTTTTTATTAATTTATTTAATTTATTTTTATTATTTATATATACATTTTTGTATTTATAATATTTCTGTCAATAATTATTTAATAATTCAGTGCAAATGTATAAGAAATATTTTCCATAAAATACATATTAAAGCAAAGAAATAAATGTATATTATACAAGTATATATTGTTGTATAAAATAATAACAGTGTGTATTGAAACAATTTAAGTAAGTAAGTAGTAATTTTTATTTGTATAGCAATTTAAGTAAACATAAAACATAAACAAAGATAACACTTTCATGAATGATTAAAATATATATTAAAAAATGCTGCTTGTTAAAAATGCCTAAAGCAAGAGTTCTTAATATCATCAAGATAATTATATAAAATAAAATATTACATATTTAAAATATTACGTGTTTAACTGCAATAACTAAAAGCAACCACCAGATAGCGCCATTACCAACCCCACAAGACTGCAACGTTAATACAACTAAACCCAATCAATTAAGAGTTTTAAACTATTCATTTTAACGCAGATGGAAAATTAATTAACAATAATTAACCCTTACAAGATAGTTATTTGTAACTGGAGCCTTTATTAACGTGCAGGGGAATAAATAAATGTCATCATTTCTAATATTATTAGGGAAATATCTGAGCTTCTCTCACCTCCAGCGTCCACCAGCCATCTTCTCTTGTCCCCTCGAGTGTCCGCCTGGCTGATGACCGCCACCAGCTCGCCCTTGTTCAGACTCAGGTCCAGGTCTCGAGTTCCCGCCACCGCCGTGGTCACCTGGTAGATCTTCCCCGAGCCATGCTTGTCCATCAGCTGCTTCAGGCGATGCTGACACGGAGGACTGACAGGCTGAAGATAAGATAAGATGAGGTAAAACTTTATTGATCCCTCAGGATCAAATGAAAACATTAACACTCAAATAAAAGGCAATACAATATGTACATATTTTAAGTTTCTGAACCCACTCGATTGAATAAGAAAGTTTTTTTTTTAATCTCATAATTTAATTTAATTTCATTCATAAATCAATTCAAACATAGACATTATCTCGCTACCTGCAGTACCGTCAGTCACCACAAGGCGTCTCTGCTTCTCCGTATAATGACGGTGAGGAACGTTTCCAGCTATTAATATGAACTAAAAATCCAAAATATACTTTGACAAAGATCACAAAAAAACAAACAAAAGAACAAATTTAAAGAAGATGCAATAAAAATAATTTAAATAAAATATAAAAAGTTAATAAAAAATAGTTTATTTCCCTCAAGAAACTGGATACATGTGGTGTAAAAATAATTATATCGGAAATAATGTCTTAAAATATAAAAGAATTATTAATAAAAACACAGAATAAATGTTGGTGCAGTTAAAAAATGTATATATGAAAAAACAGGCTAAAAAAAGTGATTGAGTTAAAAAATATATAATAATAAAAATAATAACAAAAAGAAGTGGTAAACATTCAATGTCAGATCAATAATAGTATATATTTTGACTAATCAATCAATAAGGAAGACATTTAAAAATGTATTAAGAATTAGGAGGCAATTTTAAATGTATTGAGTATTCTCGCTAAAACATACAGTGCTAAATGCTAATAGCTAGCATAAAGTAATAGTAATTAATTGACACATAAATAATATGAATATGGAAAATCAATCTTGACATTTAAAATTATTAAAATGGCAAAAAGATGATGACAAATTATGACAGAATTATAAAACCTATTAAGATACTTTTAAATGTTCATAAAAAAGTATTTTTAGAAGGAGGAAGTTCAGGGAATCGTCTCAACATTTTCTAATGAAACTTAATCCTTTGTTTAGCCTTCGAAGCAGCAGAACTAGTTTTATTTACTCTTACGTGTTCGTCCGTGACGCTGCAGATTCTTCACACAAGTGTCACTTTGACAAAAGAGGGCGCAGTGAGTGAGTGGCATCTGAGTGTGTGACCTAATTGTGCACTTTTTAAAAAGCTGTCGGGCAAGAAACACTCGGAGAGTTTCACCTCAATATCAATGCCTGCAGGACACAAGCGAAGTGATGGAAGCTTGAAGCTCTCGTCCGACTGTTGGACTCCAAAGCTGAACTTTGACCTCCAATAATTCTACATCAGTTATTATTTCTGATAGTCACTTTCATTCATTGATTGGTTTTAAAAAAAAGTCCAGTTTTGAAGCAATTTTGAATGTACATATGGAAAATAATGCTTAAAGAAATGTTTATATACAACCTAAAATATGATTTAAATAGGAAATATGTATTCAAAATGTTTATTTCTTCTGAAATACGTAAATTATTATTAGTAGTATTAAACATATTAATGTAATCGATACAGAAAATAATAATGACAGAAAAGCCATAGTTCAAATTTCACACTAAAACTAAACTAAGAGACATGTTTTATAATATACATAAAAAAGAGATTAATTAAAATAATTGGAGATAAATATATATATAAGTTTGATCATTTAAATAATACTGACTAAAAAATAAAAACACACCATTAACCCTTGTGTTATCTCAGGGTCAATGTGACCCGGATGCCCGAAAACAAATGTGTTTGTGGTATCCCTTTTGTTGCCTCTTGGTCAAGGTGAACAATAACAGAAACACAGTGGTTTTCAGGCCTAAAGACAAGTACATGAAGGAAAAATAAACTACAATAATGTAAAAAAAAAAAAAATACATTATATAATAAAATACACATTTGGGAGGATGTGTGAATATATTAAACTAAATTAATTAAATATTTAATATTTGGATTGTGCGGAGGGAATTAAATATAGGACAATAAAAGTCTCATCAAAGGACGATTTCTATTCCATGGAGTCTCCGGAGAGTTCTGTCCTGATTTAGAAGCTCCAAATATAGCTTCACTGTTGTGGATAAAAACCGACTTCAATGGGAACCACGGCGCTCACCTGAACAGCAGGAGCGTTGAGTGTTCCCTCCACGCTCTGACACAGCGTCTCCAGTCGCCTCGCTCCGTCCAGAACCGCCGACTCGGCCCACTCCCAGAAGGCATTGGGCTCCACGGCGCTGTGAGGAAGCTGAGAGGGACGCGGAGGACGTTAACTCAGAACAGAACCAAAGACACCGACAACGGGGCGCTAGAGAGGATGGGTTAGAACTGGACCTGTTGGGCGAAGCCCTGGAAGAGCTGCTCCATGTCAGACGCTAGATCTTTGTGGAGGCAGCTGAAGGTTCCCAACATGCTCCAGATCATCTGCAGAGCCAGACCGTTGAACTGAGGGAGCTCGTTCAGCAGCAGAGAGTTCAGGGTCCTGAAGACACATTTTTATATATAAGAATTAACTCTTATTACACGTCTACAATGCTTCCTGGGCCTATAATGTATTTAAGCTTATTTAATAATCTGCCATAATTCAATGTTTTTGCCCCTTTTTCTATAAGAAAATTTACATTTTCTTTAATTTACTCAACATTATTGAGAGTCTGTGACTGTAATAACATTTTAAACAAGTATTCTAAACAGACATGAATAATCAAACTGCAATGATGGATTTCAACTATTAAATATATATATATATATATATATATATATATATATATATATATATATACACAAGATAAAATCTTATTATTGACTCAGTTTGCAGGTGTTTTTGTGGAAGTACAGTATATCAGAATATTCAATGGTTGAATTTCAAATGCATTCTTTGAGTAAAAAATAATATTGAATTCATAAAATGTATTTTTTAATTATTACAAGAATTAATTGATCTAATTTAATGTAAACATTATGGAATTCAACAATAAAAAAGTCATTTATATCTTTAAAAAAAGGAACATTTCATTAGCAAAATTCCGATTCATTGATACCACTGATGAACTTCCATATATTTTAAGCTGCTGTGGTAGAACTAGAAACATTCCTGAACTGAAACTAAACTAATATTTACTTATTATGCTTATCTCAATAAACAAACTCAATAAACACTTTACAACTCCAAACTGGGGCGACATAGCTCAGATGGTAGAGTGGTTGCCTGCAGTCCAAAAGGTTGCAGGTTCAATCCCAGCTCCAGACAAGCTTGTGTCGTTGTGTCCCTGAGCAAGACACTTCACCCTGATTGCTCCTGATGGTGAACTTGGCGCAAGTGTGCATGCCTACTCCCATCAGTATGTGTGAATGGTTGAATTTCCCCTCGCGGGACTAATAAGGGATTCTAAAACTCTCTTCCGGTCTCACTCCCTCTCAGTGAACTCATAGCCGATGCTGTTCTTTACACCACAATGAAAGTCACGTTAAGAAACTGACTTGTAGTTGTTGGCCACGACCTGCTCCTCGTAGCTCAGCGACGACTTGGCCTCGATCAGCTCGTAGTCCAGAACCTTGTCCAGTCTCTTCCTGATCAGGTTCCTCGGGCCCACCAGGAGGTCCCGGAGAGAACACAGAGGCTTGTGGATCAAAGTCCTCAATCTCTTCTCCTGAAGATGAGCGAGAACGTGAGAGAGAGAACACAACATTAACTTGGGTTAAATAGAAAGAACACGCAACTAAAATACAGTTTTCTCTGATTAAAGCTTCACTTAAATGTCTTAGTTTTACCGAAAAAAAAACGAAAAAATGACTCACAAATGAAGGCAGGATCCACTGTCGCAGTGCAGTGGTGATCTCTTTGTAGCAGATGGGTTCCTTCTCTCCATCCATGTCGAAATCGAACTGCTCAGTTTTACAGGCCAAGAAGCTCTGAGGATAAAACCATCATTGAGAGGCTGAAGGACTCTGAAGTGGAAGTACATTTCACAGTGTCTCACTGGTGCAGGTGTGAACCAACTGTACTGCTTTGATCACTGGATCACTGTGTACACACCACCTGGAACGTGACTAAACAAAAACGTAAATAACCTTCTGGAAACTCTGACTCGCGCCAACTAGCCGGCGCTCTGAGCTGCTTTTGAGCAGGAAAAGAGGAAAACTAGTTTCCATGGAGGATAAACTTAGGCTGTACAAGTACACACAGACTCTCGTGGTCAGACAGGAGGAGCATTGACGATATTTCGAGCCGTTGACTCACGATGAACTTGCTCAAGAGCAGAAGTAGAAATTATCAGAGAACTATGAATTCTGAAGAAAGTGTGACGGTTTATTTCTGCAGTAGTCAAATAGTTCTTGGTTAGTTCTAGCATTAAATATTACTAAAATCAATATTTATGACTTTTAATCTCATAAAATCTGCAAAATATACTAACTTGTATGAGTTGGTCATTCAAATAAATTACATTACTTACCCATAATAAGTCCATCTTAATAAATATATCTTATATTTATTTGGTTAGAAAATGAAGACAAATATTTGCTGGAACATTTATATCCGAACTGAGGGTTAAAATAATAACAATAATAATAATAATAATAATAATATATTGTATTGTTTTTTTTTAAGTTTTCAAAATGTAGTTATAATTGGCTATTTACCCATTTATATATTACGTTGAATTTTTCAATATAACATATGTAACCAGAGAATGACATGACAAAAAAAAAACAGGTATAATGTTAAAATGTGTAAAGTAGGGGTGTAAGAAAACACAATATTTTTATCCCCGATACTGTATTGTGATTTAAAAAGAATAAATAAATAAAATAAAAATTAACCTTTGAAAATAACATTTTCATGGTTTCTTTTTTAATAGTGTTTGTATAAAAGAAAATCATTCAATGTTTAATTTTACAATTTACACTTAAAATATTCACGGCGTTTATTCATTTGTCTGGTGCAATTAAACCTCCTGGCCACTAGTTGGCAACATTCGTCATTTCCTTCGTGCCAAAGTAACATTAAAAACCGGAGAAATGTCAGCAATGTGTGAAAAAGTAAGGATACACCAGAGTCCAGCAACTTTTAAGCTGAAATTTGGATGAATTTTGTCTTTAAAATAAAGTTTTGAGTTAAAAAATTAAACACTGACAGATACTGGATATTGCATGTTGCTCCAGGTTGTTTCTACAAACACTTTCACCTTTGATTAGAGAAAGTATTTGCTCATTTCTTTGCTGTAAAAGCCAGAAAAAGTTTTGTTTCTTTAAAAGTTACAAAATATCGTTGTTACTAAAGTATCAAAATATATGGTATCGTCAAACATGTACCGTGATACGTATCACATCGTCAGATTCCCGACAATACACAGCACTAGTTTAGAGCAAGGTCTGTATGAAAAGTACTTTATTTTACCTGCAGATGTTGCAGATAAACTTCCACGTTCTCCAGAAGCTGCAGGATTCCATATTGAAGGACGTAGAAGAATCCCTCCAGGGCGTCAAACTCTTCGTCCACAAGCTGGAGACACACATAAATATATACTTTTAGTTTTTTAAATTAAGCTTCAACTTTGTTCTGTGAGATCAACTCATTTGAAAATATTGAGCTGATGTTCACTTATGGTCCAGGATGTCTTTGAGAGGTCAATAAAATGATCGCCATGGCAACAATCAGAGCTTGTTTTTTGGGGTCAAACAGGTGAGCAAGGCTTTAATATCACCTCCTGGTTACACATTAACTGCAGAAATATGAAGGCGTGTTCTTCAGGTGTTATGTGGATCAAGATACTCGTGTTGTGAAAGATGTTTCTGGGTCAAGGAGTCATGTGTTGTTCTCCAGGAGTTTTTGATCGCATTTAATTACAGCTTTTATCTGAGGAGGAAACTGTGACGTTCAATAACAATGCAACACGACAATGGTGGTGCGTTCAAGGTCCAGACAATGTTGTGAAGCAAGAGAATCAGACGTTTTGCTGCTATTTTTAATAATAATAAACTAGAATAATAGAAATATTAACTTGTTTAAAAAAACATTTTTCTGCATTTCATCCACAATCTTATTCCATTTTTCCACCAAAATTATTTTAGATGTTATATTATTTATATAAAGTATATATATATATTATTTGGGAATAACACTTTTTTATATTAATTTTAAGGTTGCTATGGCAACTCCTGAGAGACTTAAAAAAAAAAAAAAAGATTATGTATTAATCTGTTTCTTAACATGAAAACATACTTTTCTTGATAAGCAATAGTCTATTCATAAACCCATTCATATAAATAATAATAATCTTAACATAAATAAAAAGAAATGACTAGAAAAATATTTGATTTTTTTCCCTTTTGCACTAAATATATTTCAACAAGGAACATTTTTACATTTTATATTTCCAGTTGAATCTTTCCTCATATAATTGATTTTCTATTATTCTTATTGATAATCTATTGTTTTTTTTGTCTTACTTTGTAAGAACTGAAAATCGGTTATAATCTTATATAATCCTCGTTTCTCTATTTAACTATTATTGTTGTTGTTTAATAATTTAAGAAAATCTATTTATTATTATTTATTATTTATGGTTTTTTTTATCATTTTATGTTTATTAAATTCTTTATTGAAAAGCATTTAATGCCTTTCAATACATTTGTGTCACTTTAAATAATAATGTTTAACATTCTGAAAGGTCTAAATATAAATAAATTGGTAATTAAATGCAATTAAAAAGTACTGCTACATGTTTTTGATGCTATTTAAACAGACGCTATTTTAAATCATTTGAAAAGCCATGTATTAAAATAATAATCATCCAAATATTTTTAAAAATAATGAAAGAAAAAAGGTTCTCTTGTTTCCTTCAGACTGCTCCTCTATAGTATCTTGTACGTTACCTTGGGAACGATCCCGGTCTCGTGTTTGAGGTACTGTCCGATCCTGGCCGTCTTCTTGGCGATGCTGTGTGTGTTGATGCGGTTGATCTTATCCTTGATGCTCAGACTCTCGCTCTTCTTGTACTTATCGGCTTAAAGACAGTAGTAGAGACGAGGTCAAGATAATCGTCCTCGCGCCGAAACGAACGCTGAGACGTCTCTCACCAACTTCTCTGACGCGCTTGTACTCGTTGATGCGACAGTTGAGGGCGATGGACGTGTGCGCCGTCTGCTCCAGCAGCGAGTACGCCGGGTGCGTGGGCTCCGTGTGCTTCTGGATGGTCTGCAGCAGGAGAGGGTAGCGGGCGATCCTCTGCACCGGCATCACCAGGAAGAAGCTCAGCGAGGTGGCGTTGATGTCCGGCCTGCGAGGGAGGCGAGCGAAGTGGGTTTTATTCACCCGTGACTTTCGTCACGCGACGTTTTCGTCGGACTCACGCCGAGGACTTGATGACTTTGACGATCTCGTTCCACAGAGGCTCCCTCTGTTTGTAGCTGTTCTCCACCAGCGTCACCTGGGTGTAGTTGGCCAGGAACTCCTTGTACGCCGACTCGATGTCCGAGGACATGCTGAGGAACAAGTCGCCTGCCAGATGGAGTAAAAAAAAAAATGGTGTCAGAAGTAGGATGGTCGGCATCGAAAATGTTCAAAAGCCTGCATTTTCCTTTTTATTTGTTCAAGGTTTTCCTTGATTTTCTGGAACTCCTGTTGTGTTATCAGTTTTATCTTGACCTTTAAAGTATATATTTTATTGAGTATTGTTTTGATTGTTTAAGCACTTTGTGACCCTGGTCTGGAAAAGCGCTATACAAATAAAAATTACTTACTTCCATTAGTCTAGAATTGAACAAAATGCGTTCTGACTCATGGTCAGTTAAAATAACAGGGTCTTTATAGGATGGTTGTGCTAATGGCTACAATTAAAACTAGAGGTGTAAGAAGACATCGAAACGGTGATACATCTTTATATTTATTTTTAACAATAGAGTATCAATATTTGACAGCGCTCTATCGATTTTGTTTTTTCAAAAAGTATAAATAAAATATAAATTAAAAAACTACTTTTTTTGGCTTTCAGATAATACTTATATTTTATACGACAAATATTTTATGGTTTATAATCCAATAAAGATATATAAAGTTATTTACAATTAAAATGCAAATATAAACACTTTTGTTTTATACCACAAATCTTTTATGGTTTATAATCCAATAAAGATATAAAAAGTTATTTACAATTAACGTGCAAATGTAAATACTTTTTTTTTATACCACAAATCTTTTATTATTTATAATTCAATAAAGATATATAAAGTTATTTACAATTAAAATGCAAATATAAACACTTTTATTTTATACCACAAATCTTTTATGGTTTTTAATCGAATAAAGATATATAAAGTTATTTACAATTAAAATGCAAATATAAACACTTTTATTTTATACCACAAATCTTTTATGGTTATTAATCCAATAAAGATATATAAAGTTATTTACAATTAACGTGCAAATATTCACGTGGTTTGTTAATTTTTGGGTTGCAATTTAACTTCTGGCCACTAGATGAAACAATGACATCCGGCGGGACCAGGGCAGCGACTGAGAGTGAGAGGATACAGTCGACTCCAGCAGATTTTAAAGCTGATGTCTGGACATATTTTGTTTTCAAAACAAATGAAAGCAGTTATGACTTTGTCAAGAGTCATGTGGTCTGTAAATTCTGCAACACCAGAGTCAAGTACTCGACAATACCATAAATATATCCTATCAGTATCACAATACATCTCAATCTACGAATCTTATCACCAGATTCCTGCCAAAAAACACCTCTATTTGGAAGTAAGCGACTTGGTTCCATAACCCGGCGAGGAGCTAAGGACAGGAGTTGTCATTAAGAAGAAGACGTCGTAACTCACAGAGGGTCTCCAGGAAGAGAGGGTCGCCGGGTCGAACCTGCTGCTGGTCCAGAAGAGCCAGAAGTCGTCGCGACACGTCCATCACTTCCTCGATGTGGAGAAACATGCGGCTCAGGTTGGCCAGAGGAGGCTGTGAACATGAACATGAATATGATGTCATTATTGAAAACAATTATTTTTATCATTATAACTTTTATCCGTCAAACACGTGAATCTGTAGTTAAACGTTATTAAATCAACTTTTAGTTTATGGCTACTAACACTTTTTCTCTTTTTTTATTTTATGAGACTTTTTATGAGTGTTTTTTTGTTCAATTTTTCCTTTTTAATATTTTAGATTTTTAATGTTTTCTTTTAACATTCATCGATACTTTTTCTACAAGAAACTTTTGTTTCTCATTAGTCAACTTATATCTTTTAAGATTGTTGCAAATTTTTGCCATTTATAATTTATATTCAACTTTTTTTCTTTTTTTTTCAAGACAGACTGTACATTACATATTATTCATACAATATATTCCTTTTTTTCTTATGAGTTTTTATCTTTTTGTGAAATATTCTTTTTTTTTTTTTTATAATCATTAATTATTTATCAACTTTCCTACAATACCCTTTTCCAGCAACGTTTTCATTTCCTTTTTTTTTTCTTATATGATTTCCTTTTTGTCAAAAATCAAAACACATCACTGAAAACAACCAAAGAAAAAAAACATCAGCATTTCAGCATTAATCTAAAGTATTTGTCATAAACATCAATTCTTAAACAAGGTTCAGGCAGACGATGTGAAAACACAGCACTTGTTATTCTCTGGTTCGTTTCAATACAAGAATCGTGGGCTCAGCGGCGAACAATCAGACACAGTGTCCAACAATAGGACCATTATTTCCATGTTTATCAGTCGACGTCCTGTTTGACTCCGGGATCCATCCAGAGCAAGACATCTTCACTTTTCCCTCTTATATTTCAGAATTACTTCTGTCACTTTTACTTCATGCCGCTTTAATTATTACAATATTTTATGATTTAATTGACTTTTTTTTCAATTAAATATGTAATAATGAATATTGTTTTGATTGTTTAAGCGCTTTGTGACCCTGGTCTGGAAAAGCGATATACAAATAAAAATTACTTACTTACTTACTTACTTAATAGTGTAGCAAAATTAAACTTTTAACCAAAAATATAATAGATAAAAATACATGTATTTTTTAAATCAAGCAGACAATGACGGACTGAAGACTGAATCAAATATCTGAGGGACCCTGAAGGCATCATGATCTCTGGTTAACAGTAACCAAAAAAGGAAAAAAGGAAAACTAGTAAGACTCAGTAGATAAATGAGATAAATCTTCTCATCCTCTTACCTGGATCTTCTGCAGGTTGTCCCTGATGCAGCCCGTGCTGAGCTCCAGCATGCGGAGGTAGTTCCTCTCCGACTGGACCAGCTCTTCGATGGCCATGACTTGTCTCTGGGCTTTCATGGCTCGTGCTGCAGCTTCCTCTTCCTTCTTCTTCTTCACGGCCTCCTCCAGCAGCGACTCCTCGGACACGACGCCGTCCTCCGAGAAACTGTCCTGCGATCGAAGCGTGGAGTCGCCCGGACTCTCTTCAGGTTCCTCCTCCTCGGACGCGGCGACGCTGGACCTCCTCTCCGCCGCGTTCAAGTCCAACTCGTGAAGGTTTTCCATCGTCGGTTCTTTCCTGCAGATCCTCTTGATGACTTTGAGAGGGGGAAGAGCGGAGGAGGCTGATTTGGGAAGAGGTAGAGTGAAGGAGGAGGTCTGAGGCATCTGGGGAACCTCCATCTCTGTTGAGAAGAAATCCTTTCAGTTTGGATAAACATCATTTTTGAAGGCTCGTTTTTATTTGGATCCGTGGATCTTTTAGAAAATTAGAAGAACAGGCGTTTGGACATATGTAGAGAAACAACGAGTGAGGTTCATGGATGAATGGGGAAAAAAAATCCTGATCATTAATGCTAAAAGAAAGAAGATAATAATTAAATATTTGTCATGAACTTAGACACTTTGGAATTGTAATGATTGTTTTTTTTTCATTTATCTTTATAAAAATTATATTTTTTTATTTTCAAATAAATGGATTTTGTTCAAGAATATTATTTATCTTTTACTTCCTAATTTACTTCAATAACTTTCCATGTTTTTTACGTAGACATTTGGCTGTATATATATGTATATCCTACAGAATTTGTATTTATTTTATACAATACATTTTTATATACTTTTTTAAATAATGTAATTATACTGTGCATTGCAATGCATTGACATATTAACTCAATAAATAAAATAGAAAGTGAAGGTACAATAGAAAAAAAAAGAAATATATATATATATATTTATAATTCAAAGAGCAATGAGTAATAAGAAAATGTATAGAATGACTTCTTAGTGTCTCTGACAGTCTTGTCGATAAAGCAACATTTAATACAACTTGTCTTAAAGTTTGGCGAGTCCTATGAGTTTGATGAGGTAAAGCAATACATTTTTTAAAATATTTACATTTAATGACTGTTGAAAACATTTTTCAGATTTTTATTATACACTAGATATTCATATGCTTTTTTTTTTTATTCAATCAAGTCTTGTTCTTTTTTTAATCTAAACGTTTGTGGAATTGTGTGTATATTATATATATACATGATTAATGTATACACAATATATTCATATACTACATACACAATCATTTTTTTAAATCATTTATTTTTTATTTAAACATTTGGGGAATTGTATATATATATATATATTTTTTTCTTCCATTTTTCCAATGATTTATTTATAAACTTCATATTTATTATTTAGTCTTTGAAACAACTTTCAATATATAGAATATATAATTTTTCTATAATGAAGAATTCTTTTTTTCTTTTTCTATGCAACCTTATCTTCGTTTGACTGTAAAATGAGAAACAGATTTACAGTTTTATAACTTTTTCTTTAAATAAATGTCCTATATAATAATAAACATTCTAATTTCTCAGAAATCTGTTTTCCCGCCTTTCCACCATCAATCATCAAATGAATATTTAAGTCGGTTGTATAATCAGTCTTGCAACAATCTGTCGGCAGCTTAAGAATTAAGTTGATAAATGCAATTGGAATAAAACCTTTTGTTCACCATATGGTCCTAAAGAGTGGAAGGATTACTTCGGTGAAGATGACACAGTAACGACAAATACTACTGTCGTAATGTAGAGCACTTCTGTTTTTGTAATATATGAACGATTAGTGATTAAGTTTAGCAGTTGAATCATCTCAGTTCCGTCACAACATCTCTTGGTCGCTGGACGACGAGGTTCATAAATTGTGACTCATGAGTTTCCTGAAACCTCAAATGACTCCTGACGCTGCGTCACCAGTCCGACAGCGAGCTGTCACTTCAGCAAGTCCCATAATAATCAGTCAGGGCAGATGATTCCAGTCCTGTCGCAGCTAATTGTCACCGTGCAGCCGCATTATCCGCTCGAAAAGAAGCTCTGGCCTCCCCCTCGGGGGGTCTTTTCAGAGCCCAGAGCGACATCACAATAAACCACCCCTTGTGCTCGTACACGGTAAATCTGTCGTCCGCCGGTCGGATCGGACAAAAGTGGAAACTTCCTGAACAAAACAAAAAAAAAAATCACCACCAACGTTGGAGAGCTTCCATCAGGTCACGGGGGCAGCAGCCAGAGTGAAGAAAGCCAGACTTACCCCTCTCTCTCCTTCACATGCTAACACTATGATACACTTGTTTTAGATTTCTAGTCGCTTCAACTGTGACTCTTCTAACTTCTTGACTCTGTGAAAACACATCTCAGATGTAACGACTGTAATAATAACAGCTGAAAGTCCCATCGGAAAAGTTGTCAAACTGTGTCAAACTCAAGCAAGAGAATCAAGTTTTCTTGGAACTTTACGTTCTGGAATAAGAAACCTGGATAGATAAAATAGTTAAAAATGAACATATAGAATCTATAAAAATGTTTTTATAAGAGTAATTGAATAATGATGTACTTCAGTTTATATAGAGTTTGATTTTAAAATCAATAGATTTTAGAACATTCTATTTAAGTAGTAATATCTTTATCAAAGGTCCATGTGTAAAACATAAAAATAAATATTACGGGTATTTACTTTTTGAGAAAAAACAAAACAAGAAAAAGTCAATTAATACATTGACATATTAAAAAAATATGAGGTAAAACAGATTCATTTATTTATATTCAGAATGGAAAGATAAATGAAAAAAGGTATAAAATAAATTGAGAAAATAAAACTTCCAGCTGTCATTGTTATCTTGTCTTAAAACTTGCAGATTCATCTGTTTTTTAAGGTTTTGTTACATCTTTGTTCTATAAAAGAAAAATATGAGATAAATATTCTTGTTGAAAACATGTAGAATAATAAGTCAAATAACTTTTAAATTTTACATTAAAATATGTGTAATTGTATATCGTTATTCTGGATGAAAAACATAATGAAATAAAAACCTTTATATTTAAAAAAGTTGCGCTTAAAAAACTTTAACCCTTTTTTACAAGTGCAGAACCAAATAAACAATGAAGCAAATTAGTAAAGAATAAAACCGTCAACCATTGTGTAAAAATAAAGATAATAACCAAATATTTAAAAATACAATGTAAAACTAAAACAGTTTGTAAAACACTAAAGACACTAAATAAAAATATCAAGATTAATATTGCTTTGTGCGATGATGTTGAATGAAACCAAAATCTAACAAATCCTCTGTCAATGAAACTACTTAAGTCTTTTAAGTTGATTAACAATTATTAATTTAGCTTTTACTGTTTCTTTACACAATTTACAACTTAGTTAAGTTAAATTATAATCCGGTTTCCATTAACACCCGCTGAAAATAAACAGAACTTTCACATCTGGGACATGAAGCCACAATAAACATCAACGAGAGTCGCACTAAAACTCTGCAGCGCTGACAACAACACAACAACAACAACAACAACATGACACTGACCGTGAGTGTAACTACCTGTGAAGACACTGCGATGTCTGCGTTACTGCGTCGAATCTGCCGCAGCGAAGCCTCCGGTGCAGCTGCAGAGAAAAAACGCACAACTAACTTTATCCGCTGACTCACACTCAGGCTGCTGAGCCACATGTGCCGCAAGAGTGCTGGAGCATTTTCACAAGTGTGTGTTACTGCGGTGCGGGAGTGTGTCAGGAAAAAGGGGGGATGGGAGTGGAAATGGGGTGGGCCTGGTGTTTTTTTGTGTAAAGGTGGGGGGTTCACACACACACACACACAGACATTGAATAAGCTGATTGACTGCAGCAGCTGGTGGAAACAGGAAACTCACCGGGATTGGCTGGTGGACGGATGGACCAATCGGGGCGACGGCGGCGAGAAGGGGGGGCTTTTTTTTAGGGAACCCGGATCAGGCCAATGAGGAGGGGGCGCTGATGTGATTGAAGTTTTCCTCCCGCAGGAAACAAAAGCTCGGCGGGGCGAAGCATCTTCTTCCGATTGTCGGCTCTGCTGCTGAGAGACAAGGACGGGAAGATTTGTGGCTCTTTTGGAGCGTTTTTCAAGAGGAAATAAAAAGAAAGATTTAGAAGGAGGGTTTGTCCCTCCAGAGGCCCCGGCAGAGGAGGAGGAAACAAATATTTAGAGTCCAGACAAGATGGCAGGTTGAGGAGAGGCTTGAGATGTGCAGCAGTAAAACAGTCAGTCGCCCCGGAGAGACTCCTGGGAGGTCTTTACACCTCAGTGTTCCCTTCGGAAGACGCTTCTGAAGAGAGACCAGTTTTCCCACATGGATAAGAAAAGAAGGGATGAAAACGTATAAAAAAAATTAATGAAATAGAGTGTAATATCGCAATACTTAACGATACCGTATCAAAATTTAACAGCACTCTATTAATGTATTTTTGCCTTAATATTACGTTATATTTAATTAAAATGTGTATAAAATGTATTATTATTTGATACATTTTTTTACAATTAACCTGGAAATATAAAGAGTGTTTGTTCATTTTTGTATTGAAATGAAACTTCCGACATAGATGGCAGCAGTCATTACGTCGTCCTCGACTTAAGAAACAAGCGAAATTCCGCAAGATGACTTAGGATGAGAGGATACCACCCACCTTAGCCCCATTTGAAGATGAAAATATTTTGGTTACATCACAAAAAGAAAGCAGTTACGACTGAGTATTGATGGACATTTTTGTTAGCGGTGCTGATACGGATAAGTTCAGTTCGACACTGGTTTCCGAACGATACTTTTTCCCGATACAAATTTTATAAGATCGTTTTTTCGAACAAAAAGAAAATGACAACACACATCGTACAAATCCTGAGTAACATTTTTGCCGGTTTGGTAAATTTCTA